>NC_057865.1:74064862-74391291 GCF_019393635.1 Dromiciops gliroides | reverse complement strand
ACAGTGAATAGAGCATCTGCCCTGGATTCAGGAAGACCTGAGTTCAAATCTGGCCTCAGACACTTGACACTTATTAGCTGTGTGACCCTAGGCAAGTCACTTAACCCTCATTGCCCTAAAACAAACAAACAAACAAAACAAAACAAACAAAAAAATACCTACAAGTTGTCTCATAAGCCACTGGTACCAAACGGAAAATTCAATGGGGACAGAGGATGGGAGGAGGAGTGTCTATTTATGAGATTATATAATACAACTTAAGGTTCTGTTTATTTCTAGTCATTTTATTAACAAAGTGGGTTACCTAATAGTGGTTTTGTTGGTGTTGTTTTTGGCCAATAATGTGTAAACCTTAAACAACTAGAGAAATGTGAGTCAGTAAAAGTGACATAGTATGGTAGAAAGTCCCTGGTGTCATAGTAGATATCCCTGATGACAAGAAGACCTCAGTTCAAATCCTGCCTTTAATATATAATTGCTGGGTGAACCTGGAAAAATTATTTAACTTCTCAGGGCTCTAGAATAGTCTCCAAGATTATGAACCCTAGAAAAGATGAGTGCTCTGCACATATCAAATCACAGGTAAAATAACCAATCTGATAGATGTGAGATTGCACCTCAGAGATTTTTAAATTTACATTTTGCTAATGAATAGTGATTTAAAACATTTTTAATAGGGTAATAGATAGCTTTGATTTCTTCATCAGAAAACTGCCTGTTTATATCCTTTAACCATTTCTCAATTAGGCAATGACTTACATTCTTATAAATTTGATTTTGTTCCCTATATATTTTAGAAATAAGACCTTTATAAGAAACAGTGGCTATAAAAATTGTTTCCCAGCTTTCTGCTTCCCTTCTAAATTTGGATGCATTGCTTCTGTTTGTATAAACCTTTTTAATTTAATGTAATCAAAACCATCCATTCTGCATTTCTTAATATTCTCTATCTCTTGTTTGGTCACAGATTTTTCTCCTCTCCATAGATCTAGGAGGTAAATTATTCCTTTCTCTCCTAATTTTCCTATGGTACCAACTTTATGTCTATATCATGTACCCATTTTGACATTATTTTGGCATAAGGTGTAAGATGCTGGTCTATGCTTAGGTTCTGCCTTACTATCTTCCAGTTTTCCCAGCAGTTTTTTGTCAAATAGTGAGTTCTTATCCCAGAAACTGGAGTCTTTGGGTTTATCAAGTAGTAGATTACTATAGTCATTTACTACTATGTCTCCTGTGCCTAATCCATTGATCCACCACTCTATTTCATAGCCAGTACCAAATAGCTTTGAAAGTTGTCACTTTATAGTATAGCTTCAGATTTGGTTCAGCTAGACAGTGCATTTTTCATTAGTTCCCTTGATATTCTTGAACTTTTGTTCTTCCAGATGAATGTGTTATTATTTTTGTAGCTCTATAAAATAATTTTCAGGTAGTCTGATTGGTATGATGCTAAATAAGTAAATTAATTTAGGTAGAATTGTCATTTTATTATATTAGCTTGGCCTATCCATGAGCAACTAATATTTTCCCATTATTTAGATATGATTTTATTTGTGTGAAAAGTGTTTTTTAATTGTATTCATAGAGTTCGTGGGTTTGTCTTGGCAGGTAGATTCCCAATTATTTCATAGTGTCAAATTTAAATCAAATTTCTCTTTCTATCTATTGCTGGTAAGTTTTGTTGGCCATGTATAGAGATGCTGATGATTTATGTGGATTTATTTTATATCCTGCAACTTCGCTAAAGTTGTTAATTTTGTCAAGTAGTTTTTTAGTTGATTCTCTAAGTATACCATCAAATCATCTGCAAAGAGTGGTAGTTTTGTTTCCTCCTTGCCTATTCTAATTCCTTTAATTCCTTCTTCTTCTCTAATTGCTAATGCTAGCATTTCTAGTACAATATTAAACAATAGAGGTCATAATGGAAATCACTGTTTTACCCCTGACCTTATTGGGAATGCTTCTAACTTATTCCCATTACATATAATGTTTGCTGATGGTTTTAGGTAGATACAGCTTATTATTTTAAGGAAAGCTCCACTTTTTCCTATGCTCTCTAATGTTTATAATAGGAAAGAGTGCTGTATTTTTGTCAAAAGCATTCTCTGCATCTATTGAGATAATCATATGATTTTGGTTATTTTTGTTATTCATGTGGTTAATTATGTTGATAGCTTTTCCCTGAATTCCTGATATAAATCCCAACTGGTCATAGAATATTACACTGGTGATAAATTGTTGTAATCTCCTTGCTAATATTTTATTTAAGATTTTTGCATCAATATTCACTAGGGAAATTGGTCTATAATTTTCTTTCTCTGTTTTGGTTCTGCCTGGTTTTGCTTTCAACATCATATTTTTGTCATAAAAGGAATTTGCTAGAACTCCTTCACCTATTTTTCCAAATAATTTGTATAATATTGGAATTAATTATTCTTTAAATGTTTGATAGAATTCACTTGTAAACCCTGGAAACTTTTTTCTTAGGGAGTTCACTGATGGCTTGTTCAATTTATTTTTCTAAATTGGGGCTATTCAGGTCATTTCTTTCCTATTCTCTTAATCTGGACAATTTATGTTTTTGTAAATATTCATCCATTTCATTGAGATTATCAAATTTATTGGCATACAGTTGTGCAAAATAACTTCTAGTTATTGATTTAATTTTCACTTCATTAGTGGTGAATTCATACTTCAAATGGACTTTTCAATATCTTTGAAAGGTAATACAAATCTGTCTGAGACCTTTGGATCAACCTTTGTATCCCTAATTCATCAGTGCCCTCTGGCCACCTGAATTGAAGAGTGATGAGCTCCTATCCCAAACTCCATTTAAAGAGGTGATCCAGGTTAAGCATATGGTGATTTCCCACCTAGACGCATGCCTTTTTTTTCTTTTAGACTTCTCCATTATCACTCCATTTTGAGTACTCTTTCTCCTATTTTCTTCCCATTTTCAACTTCTTTTTATGTTCTATTATCTCATTGGATTGTAAACTCCTTGACATCAGGTAATGGCTTTATATTTTTTGTTTCTTTTTCATCTTTATATTCACCTAGCTTACCAGAGTGGGCAGTTGTTTGGTGAAGTGGGTAGAGGGCTGGACCTGGAGACAGGAAGACTGATCTTCCTAAGTTCAAATCTGGTGTCAGACACTTTCTAGTTCTGAGACCCTGGGCAAATCACATAACCATGTTTGCCTTAGTTTCCTCATCAGCAAAATGATCTGGAGAAGAAAATAGTAAAGCATTCCAATGTCTCTACCAAGAAATCACCAAATGGGATCACAAAGAATTGGACATGACTCAAAAACCATTGAACAACAAGAACGATCAAATCTTAACATGATACCTGGCACATAGTAGATCCAGAATGACAGTTTTTTGATTGACTAACAAGTCTTCTTCTAAATTATATTCTCTGCATTAGATCTAGATCAAAGTTTGATTGTTTTAATTGATGGACTTGCTAGTGAAATATATATATATATGTACTTTATTAAATAATATACAATATCATACTATTATAAATTATATAAAGTATTTGCATGTAATTAAACAATAAATTCAACTGGTTCCTTCTAGACTCTGAAACTCCAGAAAATGTCCAAATTTCTAAATCATTTGAAGTCACATAGCAACCATAGCTTCACTACTTACTCATAGATACTAAATTTATTTACATTTTGCCTATAGAAAGGCTGCTTTTTTAAAAAAAACATATTCTCACCTGGATGTTTTAGATCACAACACAAAAGTCAGCATAAAGAGTTTGAGACTATGGAAAGTGCACATAATTAATAAGAAGGAAAACCATGGGAGATTTTGTTTCTACTTCCCATCACTGTCATCATCATGTCAACAGTTCATTCCCATGAACTATATTACTTTCATCATTGGTTAAGATAATTGCTATTTTCATTGGGATTACTTTATTTTTCACTTAGTCTACCCATGTTGATGCTAATGTCCTTGGAATTCAGCCCTACCTCCACAGTTTTTTCATTGTTTAAACCATTTAGAGTTTTGAGAGATAACTTCATGACAGAGAACACTGACCAGACATCTAATCAAATCTTATGTGTAATTTAAGTATGAAAGCAAGAGGTTACAAAGTGAAAAGGGAATGATTCAATGCAGCATCCTAATAAATTTTAAAGATTTCTATCTTAACAACAATATCCAAAAATTAAGATTTAAAAAAGACACATAATTTAAGAACATTTTCCAAAGCTAGATACTTGTATTACAAAGTATCATAATTAGAAGTACTCCTTTAAAATGTATGTCCTGGGGACAGCTAGGTGGCACAGTGGATAGAGAACCCGCCCTGGAGTCAGGAGTACCTGAGTTCAAATCCGGCCTCAGACACTTAACACTTACTAGCTGTGTGACCCTGGGCAAGTCACTTAACCCCAATTGCCTCACTAAAAAAAATAAATAAATAAATGTATATCCCAATATTACAAATTCCTTATTCTTTAATCAGCTTTACACAGCACCTCCTCTTAATATATATATCACACATATATGCCCTTATATACATACCTATACATATGTGCATGCATATCATCAGCATAAAAGAACCTCATTCACTGTCAAATAATAAATTGCTGTTTAACATATCTAGAGTGTCATATTTGTTATTGCCCATGCTAGGCAATTCATATAAGGATTTCCTTTGTTTTGGTTTATAGGATATTTCTATTTAGTGCAATCAACTCCACTACTTTATTGATTGGGTAAGACATTTCCTCCCTCAATTGATCAGTCAATGTAACAATCAGGAACCATTTATCAAATGCCCACTGTGCTAGATACAAGAGATATAAAAACAAACAAATAAACAAAGATGCAGCAGTCCTTGCTCTCAGTGATCTTACATTCAACCAAGAGATACATTTACGTATTTTGAGTATCAAAAATGACTACCAGGGCAGCTAGATGGCTCATTGAATAGAGCACTGGCCCTGGATTCAGGAGGACCTGAGTTCAAATCAATCCTCAGACACTTAAAACTTACTAACTGTGTGACTCTCACAAGTCATTTAACTCAAATTGCCTCACCAAAAAAAATGGCTACCATATGATTTTTGGAAGCAAATTGCCACTGACAGCTCAAGGAATAAATAAAGTCATAATGTAGAATGAAGTGTCTTCTATAAGGCTTGAAGGAAACTCTGGATTTCAAAGGGCAAAAGTAGGGGGAGCTCTTTTAGATATATGGATGAACAGTAGTGCACAGGCATGGAGGTGGGAAATGGAGTGCTATCTATAAATAAGAGTAAGAAGGCCATATTGAGTAAGTAAGGGGGATTAAGTAATATGTGATAAAACCTGGAAGGTAGGATGACATCAGGTTACAAAGGATAATAAATTCCAAAGAGATGTAAGGCTTGTGGGATATCTCATTTTTCTGCAGTTTTCTTGACATTCTCCCAGCTGTGTTCCCCAGACATTGTTATGAGGCCTATAATTAACACCCCAGTCACATTTAACCATTCAACATCAGGTAGCTTTTAATCAGGAATATTTACTCTAATTATATTGTTGAGAAAAAAACCCAAACATTTTTTCCCCAACACCTCTGGGGCACATTCTTGCCTAACCTACCTCTACCTCTGGGTACATAGTATTGAAATTAAGCTCAGTTCCTACATATCATTAGCCTAGCAAACTTAATGGCTACATGCAGTGTGATTGATGATCTGGTGACTCAGCTATTTTTGGAATGTGGTCCCAAAGGTATGGGCCAAGATTCCTCCTTGCTTCTTAGGGTGTTGATGTTATTCTGACTACAAAATCCCAACTCTGGAAGAATGGAATCCTCAGGACACTATTGCCATATTGGCTAGGAAACCCAAATTCTGGAATGATGAGTTATCAAGAAATCCTTTTGGATGCTTTGAACTTCTCAGGTAATAAGCTCTACTCCCTTCAGTGATTAACAATAGAGAGCCCCTAAAAGCACAAAGGCAAAGAGCCAGTAGCTAAAGTTGTGAGGTTATTGTGAATGCTGACTTAGGCACCCAAATGGCTTCCTCTTCCTCATGTGATTAACTGACCAAAACTAGTTAGTTATGGATACCCCAGTCTGTCTCTCCAAGGTACTTCCATTTGTTGCTGGACAGTTGTTTTTAGATGTGTCCAACTCTTTGTGATCCCTTTGAGATTACCTTGGCAAATGTACTAGAATTGTTTGCCATTTCCTTTTCTAGCTAATTTAAAAGATGAGGAAAAAGAGAAACAGCATTAGGGGACTTGACTATGGTCACACAGCTAATAAGTGTCTGAGGCCAGATTTGAACTCAGGAAGAAGAGTTTTCTTAATTGGGATTAATTTTATTTTATTTAGATTGTCAAATTTATTGGCATACAGTTGGGCAAAATAATTCCTAATTATTGATTTAATTTCCACTTCATTGGTGGTGACATCATGCCTTTCACTTTTGATACTGATAATTTGGTTTTCTTCTTTCTTTTTTTAAATCAAATTAACCAATATTTTATCTATTTTATTGTTTTTTTTTCATAAAACCAGATCTTAGTTTTATTGATTAATTCTACAGTTTTCTTGCTTTCAATTTTATTAATTTTTCCTTTAATTTTCAGGATCTCTAGTTTAGTTTCTAATTGGTTCTATTTCTAGTTTTTTCAGTTGCATGCCCAATTCATTGATCTCCTCTTTCTCTTTTTTATTCATGTAAGCAGTTAGAGCTATAAATTTTCCCCTAAGCACTGTTGGGTTGCATCCCATAGATTTTGGTATGTTGTCTCATTATTGTCATTCTCTTGGATATAGTTATTGATTGTTTCTATGATTTCGCCCATTCATTCTTTACAATGAAATTATTTAGTTTCCAATTGATTTTCATTCTACTTTTCTCTGGCTCTTTCTTACATGTAATTTTTATTGCATTATGATCTGAGAAGGATGCATTTACTATTTCTGCTTTTCTACATTTGACTATGATGTTTTTGTGCCCTAATACATGGTCAATTTTTGAAAATGTGCCATGTACTTTCTATCACCAGTCAATTTTCTCCAGACATCTATCATGTCTAACTTTTCTAGTAATCTAATCACCTCTTTCACTTCTTTCTTATTTACTTTTTGGCTAGATTTATCTAATTCTGAGAGGGGAAGATTCAGATCCCCCACTAGTATAGTATTACTGTCTAATTCCTCTTGTAACTCATTTAACTTCTCCTCTAAGAATTTGGATGCTATACCACTTTGCACATACATATTACATTAGTAATGTAGTGTTTGATAAACCCAAAGACTCCAGCTTCTGGGATAGGAACTCAGTATGTGACAAAAACTGCTGGGAAAACTGGAAGATAGTATGGCAGAAATTAGGCATAAACAAACATCTTATACCTTATACTAAAATAAGGTCAAAATGGGTACATGATTTAGACATAAGAGGTGATACCAGAGGTAAATTATGAGAGGAAGGAATAGTCTACCTTTCAGATCTTTAGAAAGGAAAATGGTTTATGACCAAACAAGAGATAGAGAATATTATGAAATGTAAAAATAGATGTTTTTGATTACATTAAATTAAAAAGGTTTTGTACAAACAGAAGCAATGGATCCAAAATTAGAAGGGAAGCAGAAAGCTGGGAAACAATTTTTATGGCCAGTACTTCTGATAAAGGTATCATTTCTAAAATATATAGGGAACTAAATCAAATTTATATGAATCTAGGTCATTCCCCAATTGAGAAACGGTCAAAGGACATGAACAGGCAGTTTTCTGATGAAGAAATCAAAGCTACCTATTCCCATATGAAAAAATGGTCTAAATCACTATTGATTAGAGAGATGCAAATTTAAGCAACCCTGAGGTACCACCTAACACCTATCAAATTGGCTAAAATGACAAAAAAAGGAAAATAATAAATGTTGGAGAAGCTGTGGAAAAATTGGAACACTAATGCATTGCTGGTGGAGCTGTGAACTGATCCAACCATTCTGGAGAGCAATCTGGAATTATGCCCAAAGGGCGATAAAGCTATTCATACCCTTTGACCCAGCAATACCACTTTTGGGTCTTTTTCCCAAAGAAATCATAAAAAAGGGAAAAGGATCCACATGTACAAAAATATTTATAGCTGCTCTTTTTGTGGTGGCAAGGAATTGGAAATTCAGGGGTTGCCCATCAATTGGGGAATGGCTGAACAATTTGTGGTATGTGAATATAATGGAATTCTATTGTGATATAAGAAACAATGATCATGAGGAGTTCAGAGAAACCTGGAAGGACTTGCATGAACTGATGATGAGTGAGATGAGCAGAACCAGAAGAACATTGTACAGAGTATCATCAACATTGTGTGTTGATCTGCTGTGATGGACTAGATTCTTCTCACGAATGCAATGGTACAGAAGAGTTTCAGGGTACTCATGATGGAAGGGGATCTCCAAATCCAAGAAAAGTAAAAGAACTGTAGAGTATAGATGCTGATTGAACCATAGTATTTCTTTTGTTTTTGATGCTGTTGTTTTTCTATTTTGAGGTTTTTCCTCATTGCTCTGATTCTTCTCTTATAACAGGGCTAATGAAGAAATATGTTTAATGTTATTATATACATACATACATACATATATATATATATATATACACACACAAACACACACACACACACAAAAAACTTATATCAGATTACCTGTTGTCTGGGGGAGGTGGGGAGGGAGGGAGAAAAATCTGAAATTGGAAAGCTTGTATTGTGAGATTAAAATGCATATCAGATCAAAAATCTACCCTACTTAACCTTTCCCTTAATTTATCTCCCAGACTAGTAAATGGAAGAAGCTTCTGGTTTTCTAGATAGACCTTTTATTGTATGGTAGTCACAAGGTGATGTTGATTAGAAGGATAGGAAAGTAGAAATACAATACAAATCGTCTTAAGTTTAGGCTTAGTCTATATTCTGTATAAAACTCACCAAAAACCAAAGGCCACCTTTGGGGAGAGAGACCGAGTCAAGCGCGTGCTGTTAACTGAGAGCCAGGCCGAGTCAAACTCCAGTCCGCGTCTGTCTGTGCAGTGCAGCCAGGAGACCAGTGGAGCAGGAAAAAAGCCCCCACTTCCATTCTCACCTTGCCTTTTAAGCTCGCACCCCGGAAGTCAAGTGCTCAGCAGGCAATCTGGCGTGCGTAGCAGGCGGACTGGCATGCATAGCTCATGCTGTTGGTCTCCTCCCCAAAAGGGTGGTCCTAAAAAAAAACCTGGCATCTCTCCATTATCTAACCGACTGTTAAAACTTTTTACCACAGTATAAACAAATGTGGAGAACTATCTTTACATGTAACTGGAAAAAAAATAACATAATTTTATCAGAGAAAAAATTATTTTATTTTGGGGGAATTTATTTTAGAAAGCAAATTTGAAATCATGCTTAGAACTTACTTTTTTGTTAATTCTATGTTCATGGAATTCATGGTGCTCGCTCGCTCACTCTCTCTCTCTCTCTCCATTCCTCCTCTCAATGGAATGTTAGGTAGAATGGAAAGAGGAGATTTCTATTAATTAATTTTTAAAGGAAAAGTCTGATGCCTTACCTAGATCTAGTTGTTTGTTCAGAAAAGAATAGTGACTACTGATATCAATAATTCTCAGTTAGAGCAGAACTAGGGGAAAACTGGCTTGGTGTCTGATAAGGAAAAAAAAAATAGCTGCCAAAATTTCAAGCAGAACCATGTAAAGTAAGAAGTGTCACTAACAGAAGTATATGGCTTAGAAGTTTCAGGTGCTAAGATGAGCTTCAAAGAGTAATATTACATCTTATATCTGAGGGAATCATGAGTCAGAAAATTATAGTATTATACTTAAGTATTCTTCTCTTTTAAATCTTGCTTCTAATTATATTTCTCTAATATGTGAAATTTCTAAAGTTATATTATACATATGAAAGAATTCCTGTAAGTAGAAAGTAATACATGGATGCATTTATTAAGAGCAGTTGCAATAATATGGAGATGACTAGGTTACTAATTAATGCCATTGTTCACAATTGTATCAATTAGTAACTAGTAACAGAATCCAGAGTTTACAATAAAGCTTGAATGTCTGAAGAGTATACTTCCATGTGATTTTCTCACATATCTGGGTCTGAGAATTGCTGGAATTCAGTAGCTATTCCCGTAACCTGTGGCAGCACTAAATGCCTGGTGGTAGCCAATAGAATTTCAAGCTATGAGAAATTAATCAGCCTCTAAAGATGTGTCCCATAACTCTAAGTGATTTAAGTGACAAAAGTATTTTCAGGTTCCTTCAATTTTAACCACATATGCTAACTAATGTGTTCTAGTTCACATCATGAATCATTGCTTTTGTTGCATATCATCATTGATAACACCTTTAGGAATGTCCCACTAAAAAGCTGTTGCTGCCAATTTTTTTTAAGTGTGTGTATGTATGTATGTGTTTGAGGTTTTGAGCAATTAGTAGTAGAATCAGCTCTTCAATTTCTTTCTCAAAAGTTTACCATGGGGAATGTTTGTTTATGCATGTATATATGTGTGTGTTTTTATATATATATATGTGTGTGTGTGTGTGTGTGTGTTCTTATATATGAACATATATAAAAATTTAAATTTAAATTTAAAAAACATAAATAAGAACACACACATATATGTGCAGAGAAGCATGAGAAACCTTATAAATTAAGTGAATTCTATGTGGACTAATTTTCTCATAGTACTGAAGAGTAGGAAGAGACTTAAAACTACTTTAGTTTTCATATTTTACATGAGGAAAGTAGTAAACTATTTAATTCAATCTGGTTATACTATACTCATCTAGGATGAGAAGGAATGTTTAGAAAGAAATAGAAAAAAATTGAAGTCAATATGGGTAGTTATTGGCATCAGATAGACTCTTCTAAAACCTTAGTTTATCCTTAGTACTCATAACCAGTGTTACCTGAAGATGACTAGAGTCTGCTTAGATGACTGCAAAAGGTTTGAAACAGCATATATTTTTGGGCAGGGATGCTTTTCTGTTCTATGATTACATGTGTAGGTTCATTTCTCTTAACCAAGCAAAATTGAGAAATTACGTAGAAAGGATACAGAAACACAAGTGCACTCTCTCTCTCTCTCTCTCTCTCTCTCTCTCTCTCTCTCTCTCTCTCTCTCTCTCTCTCACACACACACACACACACACACACACACACACACACACACACACACACATTTGCATACATGTCCTAACAGGGACTTGTGGATTATTAAGAAATCCTTTTGGGAGGTATGTGACCATTTTTCTATTCTATGAAATATTGAAACAGACAAGTACATTGTCATAAATTTGTTTTTCTTTAAAATTTTACTTGCATTAAATATATCTGTTGTTGTTCAGTTATTCAGTCTTGTCCTATTCTTTGTGACCCTATGGAACTTAGCACACCAGACCTCTCTATCCCATTATCTCTCAAAGTCTGCCCAAGTTCATGTTCATTGTTTCCCTGACACTATTCATCTCATCCTCTGTCATCCCCTTTTCATTTAGCCTTTAATCTTTCCCAAACATTAGGGTCTTTCCCAAAGAGTCCTGACCCTTCATTATGTAGCCAAGGTATTTTAGCTTCAGTTTCAGCATTTCACATTCCAGTGAATGGCCTGAATTAATTTCTCTAAATATCGGCTGATTTGATATATTTGCCCTCCAAGTAACTCTCAAAAGTGTGCTCCAGTACCAAAATTTGAAAGGGTTGACTTTGTAGTGCTCAGATTTCTTTTTATTCCAACTATCACAGCCATACATTGCTACTGGAAAAACCATAGCTTTGATTATGTGGATCTCTGTTGGCAAAGTGATGTCTGCTTTTTTGGATGCTGCCTAGATTTGCCAAAGCTTTCTTTCCAAGAAACAAATGTCTTTTAATTTCATGGGTGCAGTAAGTACCTGCAATGATTTTTCTGGTCAAGAATATAAAATCTGACACTTCCTTCATTTCTTCTTCCTCTCTTTGTCAGGAAGTGATGAGACCAGTTGCAAAGATCTCAGTTTGTTGGTTTCTGTATGTATGTACATTTGTCTGTATGTGTATTCATGTGTATGTGTATGAGTACGTGTGTATATGTGTATGCATAAGTATATGTATATATGTGTGAATGTATGATAAGCATCAGAAAAGATTTTATACTCTCTTCTATCAGCCTCATCAAGATATTTCTTAATTCCTTTTCTGCCATTATAGTGGTATCATCTAAATATCTGAGATTCTTTATATTTTCACCAAATTCTGACTTTTGATTTGTTCACCCTGGCATTTCTCAAGATGCATTTCACATATAATTTAAATATATAATGTGATAATATACAGTCTTGCCATTTTCCTTTTCCAATCTTAAACCAATCAGTTGTTCCATGTGTAGCTCTAACTGTTTCTGCTTGGATGGCATGTGGGTTTCTCAGGAGAGAAATAATATGATCTGCTACTCCCATCTCTTTGAGAATTGCCATATTTTGTTGTGATCCACACAGTCAAAAGCTTTAGTGTCATCAATGAAGCAGAAGTAGATGTCACTTGTTGGTTGTTGTTGTTGTTGTTGTTGTTGTTGCTGTTTGTTTTCTGGGGCTCTCTAGCTTTCACATTAAATATATAAATACCCCCAACTATATTTCATTTCTATGTATTAGTTATTTGACTTTTTATTGAAGTAATTGATTTTTAAAATTTTGCTATTTCAAATGTGACTTTATTGGCTCATAAATTGACATTCTTAACAATTCTCTAATCATAAAAGAAAATTTAATAGGAAAATAGAATTCAATACATAAATATTAAAACTTATCAGAAATATGTTCTTACTATCAGGGACACTTTTGTACATAGTGTATGTATTTTATGTTGCGCCTTCTAAATCTCGTAGCAGCACTTGAAGGCAAAATGTTCAAATCTTCAGGCCATAATTCAATTTCACAGTTAAACTACCATAAAATGTTAAATTACCATTCAAGTCTTTTGAGGAGTCTCAGAGGGGAATTCCCCGGGAAAACTCAGCAAGTAGTAGGTATCATTACCTCCATTTTACAGATATGAGGAAATGAGATGCAGAGAGATGAAAGACTACTCAATCAACTGTTTTTAATGAATGGACCCATCTTAATAGTTAACTTAATTTTTTTCCCTTATGGTACTTGAAAATTTGTAATGCATTTTGCATAGATATCTCATTTGATACCCACAAAAAATACTCATGAGGTAGAAGCTTCTGATATTCCCATTTTACAGATGAAGAGACTGAACCTGAGAGTTTCAGTGACTTGTTCAAAGTCATACAATTAGCAAGTGTCTGAAACAGAACCTCAGGTTGTCCAGAGTCCACATCTAGCACTATGTTACCTAGCTGCCTGGATTTACCAACTTCATTCACTCTGAACAACTCTGAAGTTATGGATAAGACTAGTTTCCTGGTTTATGGTCACATATACATCTTAATTTCTCAGGAACAGAAACCAATTATACTATTTTTGAATTAGGTCAGCCATGGTGGCCATCATTGTAGCTAATCATCTTGTGCTTTGGAAACCTAATACATTGATGGGGCTAGACTAAAAATTCCTCTAAGTTCTCTTCCAGATATAATAATATTAGTCTAAGTATGTAAAGGCATACAATTTAGCTAGTTAGGCATCTAAGCTAGGAACAAAGTTGAGACTTAAGAGATAATGGGATCGGGGCAGCTAGGTGCCACAGTGGATAAAGCACCAGTCCTGGATTCAGGAAAACCTGAGTTAAAATCTGGCCTCAGACACTTGACACTTACTAGCTGTGTGACCCTGGGCAAGTCACTTAACCCCCATTGTCCCCCCCCAAAAAAAAAGAGATAATGGGATCCAGCTTCTTCTTGGTCACAATTATCAAACAAAAAGTATTATTAAATTATTTGTATGTAGTAGACACTATGCTAAATATTGGAATAAAAAGAAAGGCAAAAATAGACCCTGGCATCAAGGGAATCATATTCTAATTGAAGAAACAATAGGTGCATCAAAAACACATTCAAAGAATATGGTATCCTCAGTCAAGAAGGAAAGGAAAGAAATGAGCATGTATCAAAAGTTTACTATAGTCCAAAACAGTGCTAAGATGTATGCAAACAAAAGCAACAACAACACAAAAAGACAATCCCTGCCCTCAGGAGCTTACATTCAAATGAAGGAAGGCATTACAGAAAAAGAATCAATACATAGAGGTGTCAAGTATGAAGGTACCTGATGAAGGGGTTATGAGATCTGGAAGCCAGGACTGGGACTGGGAAATAAGTGAAGGCTTATGGGAGAGGGGTCAGGCCTTACAGAGTAATATGTTAGGATGAGAGGTTACAGGAATAGGTCGCTGTCCAAGGTGAGGAGGCCTTAGGTGTGGAGAAAAGATCTTAGATGAGACAGGGACAAAGAAAAGATTTTGCATTCTAGAAGCAAGGATGTTCTCTATAGAATGTTTAAAAGTTAGAGGAAACAGAAAAGCTATTTTTCCAGAAGGTGGCAATTTACTTCAATATTGAAGGAATCCAGGAAGTCTAAAATGCAGAGGTGAGGAAAGAGAACATTCTAGACAGGGGAAATAGTTAATGCTTACCAAGGCATGGAATAAGAAATCAATAATCATATGAGAACAAGCTCAGGGATTATAGTATGGCTGGATTGTATGAATCATAGTGTTATAGATTTAGAACTATAAAGGACTTTAAATCATGAAGTTATTACTTCCAGCTGGCAGAGCCAAGATGGTGGAATAGAATCACTCAGCCGACTTCTCCAAATATTATTTTCCAAAGAATTTTATAATAAGTCCAAAAATAAAATTCTGGAGTAGCAGAGGCAACAAAATATTAGAGTGAGACTTTCTTCCAGCCCAAAAAATCATAGGAGGTCAGCAGGAGACATCTATGACATCAAAGTGGAGGCTGTCCTGCAACCCATGTTGATGAAAAACTAGTGGTGCAACTTGGAAGAGGTGACAAAGTCAGTAGCAGGCTTCAGGATCTCTCAAACCAAAGATGGTAAAGGTGTTCATCAACTGGTCAGAAAGACATTAAAGGGGATCAGTATGTTAGCACTGGACATAGGATTGGATGGTGTCAGACAGATGTTATTCATATAGCCACTTCCAGGTTACCAATCAAGGGTAGAGAGGAATGTGCTCAGTCATGAGGGAGCAGGGATCCTGAGTAATAATAATTGTCATAGCAAGAAAACAGAGTTCTTTACTGGTTAAGGAACAGAGGAAAGACCAGGAAAGTACCGACCATACCTCTCCCCAGATCAAACCATGAGAGAAGCATCAAAAACTTCCAAACCCACATAATTAGCTGTGAAAACAGCAGTGCTAAAAAGCCTGTAGTTGTGACAGTGACCCTCCCACCCCTCATGCCAGGAACACAGTCCAACTTTAACATAAATCTGAAAATCTAGAAATAGACTGGGAAAATGAACAAACAAAAACAGCAACAAAGAACTTGAACATAAAGAAAGTTAATTTGATAACAGGGAAGATTGAGTTGCAAACTCAGAAAAAGACAATGATGCAAAAAAAATACAAACAAAGGCTCAAAGAAAAAAAAGAAAATGTGAATTAGACACAAGCTCAATAAAATTTATTGGAAATGTTAAAAAAAACTTCAAAATCAGAGTTGGGGGCCAGCTAGGTGGCACAGTGGATAAAACACTGGCCCTGGATTCAGGAGGACCTGAGTTCAAATCTGGCCTCAGACACTTGACAGTTACTAGCAGTGTGACCCTGAAGTCACTTAACCTTCATTGCCCTGCCCCCCCCCACGAAAAAAAAAATCAAAATCAACTAAGAGAGTGGTAGAAGAAAAATTGTGTAAAGAAATGAGAGTAAGGAAAGTAAATTAAGAAAGGGCAATTAGAAATTTGATTTAAAAGCCACAAAAATACTGAAGGCAAGACAAGACCCTTTAAAACAATAATTAGCTAAGTGGTAAAAGAAGTACAAAACTTCACGGATGAAAATAACTTCTTAAAAGAGAGAATTACCCAGAAGTTGATGAGAGAAAATAATTCCTGAAAAATTAGAATTGGGCAAGTTGAACTAATGACTTCATGAGACATTAAGAAATAATAAAATATAGAATGGCAAAAATAGTAGAAAGTGTGAAATACTTCATTGGAAAAAAAAAGAAAAACTAAAACAACTGACCTGGAAAATAGATCAAGGAGAGAAATTTTAAGAATTATATGATTACCTGAAAGCCATGGTCAAAGAAATAGCCTATACATCATATCATCTTTCAAGAAATCATTGAAGATAACTGCCCCAATATACTAGAATCAAAGTGTAAAATATAGATTGAAAGAATCTACCAATCAACTCCTGAACGAAATCTCAAAATGAAAACTCCCAGGATTATGTCAGAGCACTCAAATCAAGATGAAAATATCATAAGTCATCAGAAAGAAAGAATTAAAATATCATGGATCTATAGTGAGGATCACACAAGATTTATCAGCTTCCACATTAAAGCATTGGTGGGTTTGGAATAAGATATTACAAAGGAGCTAAAATTACAACTAAGAATAACCTAGCCAGCAAAACTTACTATATTCTTCAGAGGTAAAAATAGACTTTTAATGAAATAGAATACTTAATTATCCCTGATGAAAAGACCAGAACTGAATAGTAAATTTGACTTTCAAAAACAAGACTAAAGGGAAGCAGAAAAAGGTAAACACAAAAGAGATGATATAGGGGATGGAATAAAGTTAAACTGCTTTCATTCCTATATAGATAGATGCTACAAATAACCGCTAAGGATTTTATCATCAGTAGGGCTGTTAGAAGGACTCTACATAGATGGAGGGCATAGGAGCATGTCATTATGTTGGGATGATTTAATAAAAACTAAATGGGGAAGAAAGAGGGATTCACAGGGAGAAAGGAGAATGGAGAAAAAGAATGAGTAACATTTTCTCATATAAAAATTATCTAATACAAAAATGACCTCATCTTGTGTCTACACAGAAAAGCTTTTCAAGTGGAGAGGAAGAAAGAAGGCAAAGCTTAAACCTTATTCTCATCTAAATGGGTCCAAAAGGGAAAAGAATAGTTAGATATAGAAATGTATCTTATTAAACATAGAAGTAGAAGAGGAAGGTGATAAAAGTAAAAAAGGGTAAGAAAAAAAGGAAGTAGATAAAGGAAGGCAGTGGTCACAAGCAAAACAGACTGTAGAGGAGATTAATAAAATTTAAAGTAAAAAAATATATACCTGTAAGATCTATGGCTAAGGGAAGCATTATTACCAAACAATTGATGCAGAGCACAATAGGATGCAAAATGAGCAGTTTTAATTACATTAAAGTAAAAAGCTGTTACACAAACAAAACAAAGCCAAAATTAGAAGGAAAGAAGAAAATGGGGGTGGGGGGTGGAATTACAGCAAGTTTCTCTAATAAAGGCCTCATTTCTCAAATATATAAGGGAGTCAAATTTAAACAAAAATAAGAAACATTCCCCTTTTGATAAATGTTCAAAGTATAGAAACAGGTCATTTTCAAAAGAAGAAATAAAAGCAACTGTCACATAAAATGCTCTAAATCACTATTGATTGGAAAAATTAAAACCACTTTGAGGTGCTACCTAAGACCTAATAAATTATTTAACATGACTAAAAAGGGAAATGACAACTGCTGAGGGGATGTGGAATAAAATAGGAAAAAGAGTGTACTGATAGTAGAGTTGTGAACTAGTCCAACAATTCTGGAGAAAAATTTAGAACAAAGCCTTCAGGGCTATAAAACTATATACCCTTTAACAGTGATACTGCTACTTAATTATGTATCCCAAAAGGATCAAAGAATAAGGGAAAATACTTTTATTTACCAAAAATAATATTTATAGCAACTCTTTTTTGTGGTGACAAAGTTTTGGAAATGGAAGGGATGCCCATCAGTTGGGGAATGACTGAACAAATTTTGATATCTTTGTGATGGGATTCTGTTGTGTTATGAGAAATGATGGGCAGGACAGTTTCAGAAAAAATTGGGAAGTCTTATATGAACTGATAAAAAGTGAGCTGAATCCAAACACTCTACACAGAAATAGTGATATCCTAGGGATAATCACCTCTGAAAGAGTTAGCTACTCTAATCAGAACAACAATCCAAAATAAATCCTAAGGATTGGTGATAGAAAATGCTATCCATCCCCAGAGAGAGAACCGATGAAGTCTGAATGAAGATTGAGGCATGCTTTTCTCTCTCTCTCTCTCTCTCTCTCTCTCTCTCTCTCTCTCTCTCTCTCTGTTTTCTTTTGCAATATGGGTAACAGGGAAATATTTTGTATGACTTCACATGTATAACCAATACATTTCTTGACTTCATAAAAGGGTTGGGAGGGAAGAAAAAAATACAGAATTCAATATATACACATAAATATATATGTGTGTGTATATGTATATATATATGTATTTAACAAATATATATATATATAAAATTTCAATGTAATTGGGGATATTTTAATGAAATAAATAAAATGAATTAAAAATGGGGGAGTCATAGAAATACACCCCAGGATTTTACAGAGAAGGAATATGAGGACCAAAGTAGTTTAATGAGTTTCAAAGGGTAACATAAATTCTATTCCAATATTCTCTCCACTGCACCATGATACCTCTTATATGGATTAAGTGTAAGGAGCCTGGAAAATTAGAGTCCAATTAGAAAGAACATTTTATAATCCATGGGGGGGGTGTAAAGAAACAGCAGGGGGTAGCTAGGTGGCGCAGTGGATAAAGCACTGGCCTTGGATTCCGGAGGACCTGAGTTCAAATCCAGCCTCAGACACTTGACACTTAACTAGCTGTGAAACCCTAGGCAAGTCACTTTACCCTCATTGCCCTTCCAAAAAAAAAAAAAAGAAAAGAAACAGCCCAAAATGTTTTTTTTCCCAACTTCTTTTTTCATTTCCTTTTATTTCTCTTAATCTTTCTCTTCTTACTTCTTCCTTTTCCCTCCTCTCTGTCTTGAAAAACTGATGGGTGCAATGTTAAAAGCTTATATTTAAGTCTGGAAGTTGTGGCTAGGATGTGGGAGAAAAACAAAAAAGAAAACACTTTGAATTCTAATGTACATTTTTATATTTCTCCTTTCAGAGCAAGCAACCAAAAAGAGTTTTTTAGTGAACTATATATTTTCAAAGCAGAGTCTTGAGTACTGTATGGAATTATGATTATGATTATGATTATGATTATGATGATGATGATCTGTTTAGAATTTTATTTTCCAAATTACATGTAAAAACATTTTGACATTAATTTTTAAAACTTTGTCTTCCAACTTCTCTTCCTCTCTCCCTACCTACCTCCCACTCCCAAGAATTCAAGCAATACAATATAATTTATACATGAGTAGTCATTGAAACCATCTCCACATTAGCCAGGTTGTGAGAGAAAACAGAGGAAAAACAAAACTTCAGATTAAGGAACTATCAAAAAAGAAATATGCTACAATCTGTTTTGATATCATCTGTTCTTTCTCTGTAGCTGGATTGCTATTTTCATAAGTCCTTCAGAGTTATATTGGATCACTGTATTGTTCAAAATAACCATGTCCTTCCCAGCAGATCATCTTACACTATTGCTATTATTTTGTATACAGTATATTTCACTCTGCTTCAATTCCTGTAGGTCTTTTCGATAGCATCCTATTCATTCTAACTTTTATATAGTGCATTAAAGTTGACAAAGAATTTTCTTCACAATAGCCCAGCATAGTAGGTACCATATATTTTGCCATTATAATCAATCATCATAACTGTTTCCCTCATCCTATTCCCTTCCCATATTTACTCTATTCTCTATCTTCTTGAACTCTTTTCCTCTTCAAAAGTATTTTGCTTCTGACTGTCCCCTCCTCTATTCTGGCCTCCCTTCTTTCACCCTTCTCTCTTTATCCTGTTCTTCTCCTACTTTCCTACAGGGTTAGATAGATTACTCCTCCTATTTGGGTGTGTATGTTATTTCCTCCTTGAGCCAACTCTTATGAGATTAAGGTCTTTGAGCTAATTCTGCATTCTAAATTTTCTTCCTCAGTCCCTCCTCACACCTCCCTAGAAAATCAAGTAATTCAATATAAGTTATACATGTGCAGTTATGCAGAACATCATCACTTTCAAGTAAAATGTTTTGCTTTTTACTGCCCCCTTCTCCAATCTGCCTTTCCTTCTCTCCCCTCCTCCCCCCTTATCTCCTACCCCTCCTACTTTTCCTCTGGTCAAAATATATTATTATACCTACTTGAGTATGTATGTTATTCCTTCTTTGAGCCAATTCTGATAATAGTATGGTTCACTCACTCTCCCACTCCTTTTCTCCCTTCCAAAAGCTTTTTCTTGTGTTTTTTTTAATGTGATCTACTTTTCCCCAGTCTACCTTTCCTTTTCCCTTTCTTCCAGTGCATTCCTCTTACCTCTTAACTTTATTTTAAAGATGTCATCATGGGTTAGCTAGGGGGCACAGTAAACAAAGCACCAGCCCTGGACCTAGGAGGCCCAAGTCCAAATCTGGCCACAGACATAAGCCACCCTACCATGCCTGCCCCACAAAAAAAACAAGGATAAACAAAAAATAAATGATTTACAGATATAATCCCTTCATATTCAGTTCAGACCTGTGTCCCTTGTCTAAGACTATTCCTTTCAGCTGCCCTAATACTGAGAAAGTTCTTATGAGTTCAAAGTATTATCTTCCTGTGTAGGAATGTAAACAGTTTAATTTTAAAATATCCCTCATAATCTCTTTTTCCTGTTAACTTTTTATGCTTCTCTAGGGTCTTACATTTGAAAGTCAAATTTTCTATTCAGTTCAGGTCTTTTCATCACTTTTCATCAATGCCTGAAAGTCCTCTTTTTCACTGAAGTCCCATTTGTTCCTCTGAAAGATTTTAATCAGTTTTGCTGGGTAGGTGATTCTTGGCTGTAGTCCCAGTTACTTTGCCCTCTGAACTATCATATTCCATGCCCTCTGATCCTTTAATGGAAATGCCGCTATATCTTGTTTTATCCTTACTGTCGCTCCATAGTATTTGAATTCCTTTTTTCTAGCTGCTTGCAATATTGTCTCCTTGACCTGGGGGCTCTGGAATTTGTCTATAATATTCCTGGAGATTTTCCTTTTGAGATCTCTTTCAGGAGATGATCAGTGGATTCTAAATGTGGGTTCTAATCTGTCCCCCCAGTTTTGGGGGGGACCTGACTAAAATCACTGATAAATGAGTTTAGGTTTTTTAAGGGTTTATTAAAAGATATAAGATAGTAAAGAAAGAGAAAGATCAAGAACAGATTTCTAATAGCATAGAAATCCTAGCCTTCCTAAACGTCCCACTTCTGAAGTCCTCTGCCACCAAGCAATGTCTCACACAAAAAGAGCTCGAAGAACTCCTCTGCGAGTGTCAGCTTCCTCCTTCATGTTCTCCTCCCAGAAATGGGAGGTTCTTCAAGATGATTGGCTAGCATCATTCAAATTCATTGGTTCACTGGACCTGAAGGTGGTCTTGATGTAAAGTTCATAGTTTTTACCTTGTGAGAACAATACCCTCTTAAGAACCAGCCAGATGTGCTTACAATCTAGTGAACTGGAAGTAAGCTAGTCAGCAATTAGTCACTTTCACTTAATTCAATCAGTTTAAATTAATCTCCAGGTGGGCCTTTGAGTATCTGCTTAATCTCCTTATCTACCACATTCCATTATCTTGACACATTACCTTCTGCTTCTAGAATATCAGGGCAATTTTCCCTGAAAATTTATTGGAATATGATGTCTAAGCTCTTATTTTGGTCATGGTTTTCAGGTAGTCCAGTGATTTTCAAATTATCTCTCCTGGATCTATTTTCCAGGTCAGTTGTTTTTCCAAAGAGATATTTCATATTGCCCTCTATTTTTTTTTTTATTCATTTGAATTTGCTTTACTGTGTCTTGGTTTCTTATAAAGTCACTAGCTTCCATTTGTTCAATGCTAATGCTTAGGCAATTATTTTGTTTGAGAGCTTTTGTATCTCCTTTTCCATTTGGCTTTTCAAGCTGTTGACTTTTTTCTCATGACTCTCCCACATTGCTCTCATTTCTCTTTCCTTTCTTTCCTTCACGCATCTAAATCTTCCTTCTATCTCTCCTAATTTCTCTTCAAAGTCCCTTTTTGAGTGCTTCCATGGCCTGAGACCAATTCATATTTTTCTTGGAAGCTTTGAATGTAGTGGCCCTGAGGCTGTTATCCTTTTCTGAGGGCGCACCTTGATCTTCCTTGTAGCTAAAGAAACTTTTGATAGTTCTCAACTTTCTTTGCTTGCTCATCTTGCTGTCTTTTACTTGACTTTTAACTCCCACTTACAGTGGGGCCCTAGTTCCACGCTAGACTATCCAAAGCTTCAGAGGATCTCAGGTGTTTTGGTTTAAGGGAGGCCAGGTTTTTTTTTCACTTGGCCTGTTCTCTGGTCCAAAAATAACCTCAAGCCAACTTGCTAATTAAATAGCCAGCAGAACTTTGTGTGCTGTGGTGGTTCTTAGCTCCAATCAGCCTGTGACCCTCCCCAATCTGGGCCTCCTGCCACTCAGGATTTCTTCCTAGTTCCTCTGCTGGGGTGGTATAGATGAATTCTTCCTTAGATCCTGAAGGCACCCCTGTATTTTCCACCACTGCCCTCTGATCCCCTGGCCAGTCATTCAGCCCTCTCACCTGACCAAAATCTTAGTTCCATAAGATGCTGGTGTTGCAGTTGATTTGGAGGCTTGGGGGTATGTTCCTCTGGCTCAGCATGCCTAGGGTCTGTGTGGGTGGGATCACAGGGTTGAATTATTCTTGCAGCCCAGCATAGCCCACTCTAAGCTGTCTTTGGTGGGAGAATAATCTGAGCCCATCTTTTTGTGGGTTTGCTGTTCTAGGGGTTGTTTTATTGCTCTTTTGGGGATAATTGTGTCAGAAGTTCTGTGCATTTAATGTCTTTCCTCTGCCATCTTGGCTCCTCCACTGTACAGAATTATTTATTTTTATACACACACACACACACACACACACACACACACATATTTAAAGATTGTGTCTCTCTGTCTTGTCTTGGTTAGAACTGCAGGGATCATTCACAGACTGATTGGCATGACAGCTATGACCCAATCATTCTTGATCTGGGCTGATAAGTTCCTTCTTAGCCAAGCAGGTGGACCTTGCTTCAGGGATTCACCATATTAATTCTGAACTTAGTGAGGACACCCAATTAATTTATCTTAGAACTACCAAGGTCAAGATATTATCCATCAGAAGTGACCTTGATAACAGAGACTGCATATGTGGACCACCATGCTCAGCACTTTGAATTCTTCAATTACTTTTATAATTTAATATTAAAGTTATTATTATGATATTAAAATGATGTCCCCATTTTGAAAAAGTCAGGAATTTAGGATAGATACCAGTGATTTAGATTCTGTCAAAACACTCTGAGAAGTCAAACATATACCATTTTCCTCAAGGTCTGGCTCAGATACCAACTCCTTTATGATGTAAAACTTCCCTAATTCTGCAAAATGGAAAATAATTACCTGCTCACATTAGAATACTTTGTTTTGATGTTTCATTTGTCCCTCTCCTATTCTAACTGCTATCATACTTATTTGTGTTGTTAACCTGTAAATTAAGGAAACAATCAATATAGGAGAAAATAAGGTCTTTAATCAGGGCAGAGGAACCATAGCTAATGGTATCACAAAGCAAAAAGCTAGGAATACCCAAAGATGGGAACTGAGGACAGGGTTTTTATGGAGTAACAGAACAAAAGGGAACCAAAAGACTTCTCTAGAGTCACATACAACTACTTAATGTAAATGAACATTTGACAAAAGTAACTATAGGACTGCTCCTGAATTAAGTATAGAGGCTACTTAACTCTAAATAGAAACTACTTAATGTAGGTGGACCATTTTACATAATAACATAAAGTCCAAGGAGTAAGGTGGGGAATAGTTGGGAGGGGATAGCTTTCTTGGGAGAGATCCATAAGTCAATCAAGAGTCTGGAACTGACAAAGATTGGTTAGCTTCAGGCAATTCATTGGCCTGGGAATGGAGAGTAGGTGGGGATCAGTCAGTTCTCAGTAAATATGTAGTTATCAGTATATATGTTAAATCTTCCTTCATATACTATAAGTTCTGTCTTATGTTAATTTTGTGTTCATTGCAATGCCAGGCCCATACTAAGTGATTCAGGAATTAAATAGATAATAAATGAATAATAGATAAAATTAAATTGTCCAGGGTATGTTTGCCAAAAGATACATGTATGAGTGGGCAATGAAATGTGGGAGCCTTATAGGAATATAGGGTATGTTGACATATGCTTAGAGGAAATTATCCACTTTTTAAATAATTTAGGAAAACTTTGTGGAGAAAGGATTATGTGTTCTCATTAACAAAAGACAAGTTTGATGAAATGGAATTGGTTTTAAAGGAATGGGATTTAATTTTACAAAAGAGCAGAGCTGGATGTGAGATGATTTAACTTTAACATATTACAATTAAAAATTTATATTCACATATTAGCTTTGATGGTATATATATATATATATATATATATATATATATATATATATATATATATATATATATATGGGGGGGGCAACAAGAGTCAAGTGACTTCCCCAAGTTCACACAGCTAGTGTCAAGGGTCTGAGGTCAGATTTGAACTCAGGTCCTCCTGAATCCAGGACTGGTGCTTTATTCACTGTACCACCTAGCTGCCCCAGATGGTATATATATATATATATATATATATATATATATATATATATATATATATATATATATATATATATATATATGTTTTTTAAAGTCTATCTCAGCTTTAATTTTCACCCAGAGGGGGTGTTTTCCTATGATGATCAGTGCTTAAAAGATTGGCATTTTTAAATTTAATGAAAAAAAACAACATTGTGCACATAGCATGTTGTGGGGTACATTAAAATGTGCACAATTGATCCTTTTCATTTGTTTGTTCACATTTTGAAGCTGGGGAAAATACTATAAAACATCTTGACAGATTCTGAATTGCTATGTACTTGGTTAACTCATGACACATAGTTGTTAGCAGCATACCGAATTTTCTCCCATCTCCTTTGCTTATATAAAAAATCCAAATTATAATGGGCATGTTATGATGTGCAAAAGCAATGTTTCATAAGGAAGTCAAACACATATGTCTGAAAAGATAATGCCCTGTCTATCCAATGTGGTTTGGATGTCAGCAAGTGGTTAGACTCAGAATTAACTGGGAGGTGCTCATACCAGAAAATTGGAATGCCACAAATTTCTCTTTGTGAAACCATCCTAAGGAAATTTGATTTATATATATATACACATACAGAGAGAGAGAGAGAGAGAGAGAGAGAGAGAGAGAGAGAGAGAGAGAGAGAGAGCAGGCAATACTTAACTTCCAAGTACAGTTATATTCTTAGATTTTTAATTCTTAAATTTTTTTAGGATATATTGTAGAGGTCATCTTAGATGTATAGATGTTCAAAAAAATGGACCTTTTGTAATGATTGTGTAATGGTCTGATTACCACAGGGTTAGAGAATTGCTATGTAAAAGAATGAAGGAATCTTGAAATACCACCTGGAAGGGCATTTAGGTGGCATTACCATCCAAGATTGAAATTTGTCTTCAGGGTTGGTCTCTTGAAAAAGCTGTGAATCAATTAAGCAATCATCAAGTAATAAATCAATTAGCAGCTCTATGTAGGAGGAATTGAGGTGGGCACTAAGAATACAAATACCAAAAAAAAAAGATGATGCTCTCAATGAGCTTTCATTTGAATGAGGGGATGCAACAAGCAGAAATTCAAGCATATATAGAGAAAATATAAAGAGAATAAATAGAAGTGAATACAAAATTAAATACAAGCTAATTTGGGAGGAAAGTGAATAGGAGGTGGGGGACTGCAGAAAGTGCACATGTAAAAGGGATTAATTGAAGAAAGGGAAGGATTGTGTGATATGAAGGTGAACAAAGAGTACATTCAGAACAGGTAGGGTGGCCAGTGAAAAGTTTTGAGCAATAGCAAAACTAGTTTGGCTAGATCTCAGGATGCGGTTGGGGATGTAATGAATGTCCAACAAATCTGGGAAGATAATTTGTTTCACTGTTGTAAAAGACTTTAAAATCTATAGAGGGAAATTTATATTTTATCCTATAGGCTATTGAAAATCAGGTAAGTAATATGGTCATCTTTATATTTAAGAAAAACTACTTTGGGGGACAGCTGGTGGATAAAGCACCACCCCTGGATTCAGGAGGACCTGAGTTCAAATCTGACTTCAGAGACTAGACACTTACTAACTGTGTGACCTGGGCAAGTCTCTTAAACCTCATTGCTCCACCAAAAACAAAAGAAAGAAAGAAACAAGAAAGAAAGAAAAAAGAAAGAAACAAAACACCGCCCCCCCCCCCGCGAAAAACCAAAAAACTACTTTGTCAACAAAACATATGATGGACAGAAATGGGGAGCATTTTGAGTCAGGTAAATTAATTAGGGGGCTTTTTCAGTGATTCAGATGAAATAAATTGTCTTCATCACTCTACTCCTTTATGTGTACTCTAAATTAACCCATTATCCTAGGGATTCCTTTTTTTTCTACAACAGGTCCCTATGATTTTCAGACCTTGTCATGGTTTCTATGCCTTCCACCCTGAATCAACAATTAAAACCTAATGTCCTAGCTTCCTATCCCTTCAGTGTCCAGAGTAGAGAAAAATCACATGCTTCTATGTTATTAGTAGAAGCCTAGAATATTATCTAATTAATAATATTTTAACTAGCAAATTCTGGAAATAATCTGGTCTTAATCTAACCTGGTAAAACATTTCCTTTATTTATAATTTCTCAGTCACATTGTTCAAGTACAAGAAAATAGTCATGTTATGAGGTGGCAAACAATAATGCAATTCAACCATCTTTATCTTCATTCAGGTCTTTTGACTCTAAGAGAGAGTACTGTTTTTCTAGCCCCTTCAGAATAGTTTGCGTCTCTCCTCTGTTTCTTCTATCTAATAGGCTATATTTTCTTAAGCTTATTTTATCAGTATTCCAAACAAATATGATTTTTATGCCCAGTTCAGTAACCAAAAGTTCTATATAATGGAGAGGACATTCCTTAAAACGTCCTTCTCCAAATCCAGTTCAAAATAGGCAAAAGATAGTTGATGTGGGACTGGAGCCTTGGAAAGTGATAAGGACTAGATAAATAATATGATAATTATATGCACAAAGACAATAATTAACCTGTAGGAGCTGATGTAATAACCATTTGAAAGAGCATTTACAGAAAAACCATTGTTGGGGGCAGGGGAGGGGTATGTACAATTTAATGGGTTTGGCATAGATGAATTTTTTTTTTTGCAGGGGAGTTGGGGTTAAGTGATTTGCCCAGGGTCACACAGCTCGTAAGTGTCAACTGTCTGAGGCTGGATTTGAACTCAGGTCCTCCTGAATCCAGGGCCAGCAATTTCAGTTTCAGGATGAGGCAGCAATGCAGAATGGAAAAGGTTCATAATAGAGGGAGAGGAAAAGAAATGAAGATACTGATTCATTATATACTGAATTTTTAAGGAGTCTAATCAGGAAGGGGAGGAAAGATAGAGAATGATAAGTTATAGACTTGGCAAAATAGAATATGTTTTTGCTTTTTAAGAATGAGAGAAAATTGAGATCATAAGCAGCAAAAAAGGTACCAGTTGAGGGGGAGATATTGTAGATTAAAGATAGAATGGGAATTATGGAGGATAGGAATCAAGAGAATATGTTAATAGTTTTCCTTGAAAATCAGAAGGACCACTTCATCATCAGAAAGTAGAGGAGATAGTGGAGAATAATGTTATAAGTTATGGGAAAAGACATGCAGAAGAGTAAACTGATGGGAAATTTTAAAAATTATTTTGTGAAGTATGAGGTGAGATCCTCAGCAGGAAGGGAAGTAGAAACATGTTTTGTTTTGTTTTGTTTTTTCAGAGAACAGAAAAAGTTTGAAACAGTAGTTTTGAAGACGGGGATATGAATCAATAAGGAGGAAGTAGTAGGATTCTCTTGCTGTAGTGAAATCCCAATTGAAATTAACTAGCACACATTTTAGTGGACCTGGTTAAAAATTTCATTATTTCCTCATCATTTTGCTAAGTAACACATGAATAGAAATCAGAGAGGAGGATATTGGGAGTAAACTAAAGGTGGGGGTTGGCAAGGCATAATTAGTAATACAAGAGAAGAAGGAATTAAAAAGTAGAAAATAATATTAAATTGAACTGGTTCACCACATGGTCAAGATGGGGAAAAGGGAAGATGACAGTCAAGGGACGAGAGTGATACACTTGGACAATAATGAGGAATACAGCAACTAAAAGTTATGATGGAGAGATGAAATAGGTTTCAGAATGGTAAAGCACAGGGAGGGATAGAAAAAAAAAGATTGTGATCAAATAAAAGAAATTGACAGTTCATGAATATAGAAGTAGAATACTTGTGGGTCATGGCAAGATAAAGAGTATGACCATCCCACTATGTAGATGAGATAAATTATATGAGCAAAGTTATAAGAATTAATCAGATTGAGGAAATGAAAAGTCAGAGTATTTGAGAGAATATAAACATGCACATTAAAGTCCTGTAGAAAGAGGGCAATGATTAGGGATAGAAAGACTATCAGTCAAGCACAGGTCTCACTGAGAAAATGTACTGCTAAATAACAGCTACCAGAATCTGGATTAGGCAATAAATGATGAGAAATTACTGAGTGATCCTGGTAGTAGTTTCTGGAAGTGACATTGTACAACCAGGAGTATTTCTATTCTCCAGCTATATGATCAGGGACTAGGGAATATATGAGTGAGAGTGTAAGCAGTAATGGAAAGAATGACCAGAGGTAGTGTTGTGACATGGGAGCCAGGTCTTAGTGAAATCCAGGAAATGGAAGGAGCAAGGAAAATAACTGAGATAAAATTACTGTAAATCTGTCAGTGAACTAGGTGAAGAGATTTATCGGAAAGGTAGGGTTGTGATGTATTGGAATGAGGAAATGAATAGCTTGAATGGAAATAGAAAAGGACCAATGGTGATGTGAGTACAAGATTACAAGTGAGAAATGCTGAGTCAGAATGATGGTTGTGGCTATATGACTAGACAGTTGCCATAGGCAAGGGAAGCCTCAAAAATGTTAATTTGGAATGTATTTGGAGAAAAGAAATGGACAAATAGCTGAGCAATACTGTGGTAAGGACATTTCATTCAACCTCGATCTTCTCCATGCCTTCATCTTCATCGGATTTTTTTTTTGGGGGGGGAGGATGCGATTCTCTACACAGAGATATAAATTCTACTGTGAGCAGCTAGAGTAAATAGCAGAAATTGACAAATGAAGCATGAGGATTAATTGTTAGTCCAATGATGCACAGTGATTTGTTTCATAGCATTAAAACAAAAATCATTAATCTTTTCAATATATTTTAAAACTACCATATGGCATGTATTATTTTTTAAAGAAGAAAATTAATATTTAATTTCAGTTAAAAACCGGTCTTATTATATTTTTGTTTTCCTTGGATTTTAATAATTAGGGGATAGCTCTTAAGATAATTGGTGATATCCTGGGAGATTTTAAATCAGATTTAGGAATCGTTTTGCTACTTCTATTCCTCCTCCTCCTCTTTATATCTTTCTTTCTTTCATTATACAAAGAGAGATATTCAATTTGGTGCAAATTACAAATGTAATGGAATATCCCCGATTAGCAACTAAGGTAAAGAAAGTCCTACTTTAAGTGAATTTAAAACTTCTGTAGCCTTGTTTCTATTACCAATTGGTTTTTCTCCTGATTTTTGGAGTTAAAAATAGATATAATTTTTTATTTTCAAGTCCATTTCAATTTTCTTTTCCTCTATAAGCCCAGCTTCCAAGTAGGACAAGAAGCAGAATTCCAGACTACAATATAAACCATTTCCTGATGCTGAGGTCCTGAGAAGTTTACATAGTTTAGGTGTTTACTTTAAGTAAGCTTAACTACTTTGAGACCCACCCATTTTCAAAGGGAATAAGCTGAAATTAAATAAGAATCTTTCTGTCCTTAACAGTGGCCAAAGCCCAAAATCAAAACCCACTTGTAATAGTGCACAAATGTTGGTTAACCTTTTCCTTTCACATGTCTTTGTGCCTCTCCTATTCATTGTCTTAGCCAGATGCGGCTGTACAGAAAAAGATCAAAGGCATGAGCAAAAGAAAAGGAACTCTAAAAGAAAGTCTGATTTCATTCTATGCTTCAGTCAAAGCACCAAAAGACAAATGATTTTCAGCAAGCTTGTGATCTCAACAATGCTGATTTGAACTGAAATGAACATTTGCACATGCTTGGTGATTAAAAACCAGCTACAAGTACCTTCTGGATTCTACTTTGAATGTATCATTTGGCTATTTATAAGCTGTACTGTATACTGAAAGGAGGGCCACCAATAAAAAAAAAAGACAAAAAAAAAAGTAGAGTTGATTAATGTCCTCTATTTTGTCTTTAAACCAATGAAAATATGGCCATCTGGGGAGTGAAGTTGGGTATTGTACACAATTTCCTTTGCTTTTAGTCATATTATGTTCTTTACCTCACCCCTCTTGTCCCTAGCTTCTATCGACATTGTGTTCCCCCTTACAATTGTTGTCATTAAAAAAAATGCTACTTGTGACCAGAACTGTTTTCTCTGGAAAGTATCCAGTACACTAAAAAAAAGAAAAGAAAAGAAAATCTTGAGTATAAAATTAACTTTTCATAAATGTTTTCACTTCATCAAGCACCAGCCATTTCAAGTGGAATAATGTTTAAACTTGGGAGTGAAGGGGCAGCTAGGTGGCACAGTGGAAAATGCACCAGCCTTGGATGCAGGAGGACCTCAGTTCAAATCTGACCTCAAAGATACTTGACATTTACTAGCTGTGTGACCCTGGGCAAGTCACTTAACTCTCATTGACCCAACCCCCCCCCCCAAATAAAATAAACTTGGGAGTGAACTCTACACTTTATTTCTTTAATTACAAAATAGTTTCTTATTGATTTTTAAATGAAATGATCATATGATATTTCAATGGCATTCAGGTACTATAAAATTTATGCAGTAGCCACATACATAAAAAGAACTGTAGTAGATGCTGATAAATGAGGTAAGGGAAATCATCCCTACCTGTAGGGAACTTGAATTCAAAGGATGATAGGTTTGGACCTGGAAGAGACTTTGGGGGGGTCATCTAAATTTTGCAACTATGGCCCAGAAAAGTTATATAAATTGACTCAAATCCCACAGAGAGTATGTTATAAATACAGGTTTCCAACTATGTTCCTATGACTCCCCACATTCATGGGACTTTCCAAAAGTAGCATGTTGCTTCCATAGTGTTGCCCCAAATGTGATAGCTAACTCAAACATGAAGTGTTCTAAATAGAAAGAGTGCCTAATTAGGAAATAGCATAATTGTATCATTATCATATTATCATATATACAATTAGAGGTCAGTAGAGGCATGTATATGATAACTAGCTTTTTTTATTTTAAAAAAAGAAGTTTATTTAAACAACAAGATATTTGATTCAAAGGGAAAACTATCTAGGATCAATTTATTTATAGCAATTTATCCCTCCTGAGAGAGAGTTTGCCCTACATGTAACAGCTATGTACAAAAAAATTATAAAATCATCCTTGGTTTTACAATGATAGAAGAAAAACATTGAAATTATCCAATCAAACAAGGTATGCAAGAATTTTTTGTGGTGTTTGTTGTTGTTGTTAAACAGTGAGAACAAAATAATTTACTGGAATATAAAGATAAAAGTTGAATGAGTATGCCAGTAATGGAGAAAAGGGATATTTTCATAGAACCAGTTAGTTTTTTGCCCTCCCCATCTCCATATGATGTTGATCAAACCATACCATCAGTCAATTAGCTAAAAGTAAAATACGAATTATGCCAATGCACTTACACCAGTTACTTTATGTACAATAAAGGAATGGGCTAAGTGAATCAAAGAAGAGAGAAAACTATACTCCAGTAGTCAGGATGTGGATGAACCAAATCTTGGTTTTGTAATTGTGAATGTATTGTTTTCCTTTCAAGCACAATTCTGGAGTAGCTTTGTACATTCTCTTTTTAGTAAACACCTTCTGTCTGCTGCTGGAATACATCAATTGTATCTGCATCCTTCATATCCAACTGTGCAGGTGTTTCTCTTTCATTGATTGGTTGCCCATCAAATAGGAATCTGATCTGCCTCATTGTGAAACCCCTGTCATTCACAATAGGCTTTCATTAGTTTACTAAGTGGTGTGTGCCTCTAAATCTTAAATTGCACCACCAAAACATCTGGCCCTGCCACCTTCAAATTAATATGGCTGTGGCAGGAGAAAGAAGAGGAGGAGGAAGATTATGGTGGTGATAGTGAGTAACAGAAGGAGGAGGACGAAGCAGTTAACTTTTTTTTTTTTTTGGTGAGTCAATTGGGGTTAAGTGACTTCCCCAGGGTCACACAGCTATTAAGTGTTAAGTGTCTGAGACCGGATTAGAACTCAGGTCCTCCTGAATCCAGGGTGCTTTATCCACTGTACCACCTAGCTGCCCCTAGTAGTTCCCTCTTTTATAAGGTCCTAAGGTAATAGGAACTAGAAGGGTCACCTGGTCCAAATACTTACTTTTTGCAAACATGAAAACCAAGGCCCAGGAAGACACAGGTAGTAGGTGATAGATCCAGGATGTTAACCTAGGTCCTTTCACTTCAGATTTAGCATATTTGTTCCACAGTACAATTCAAGGTGTGTAGAGTAGACAGAAGCCTAAACATCTCATATGAAAACCCTGGGTCAAGTTATGCCTCCACCACAGAGTAGCTATATGGCCAGAAGCAAGTTGCTTAACTTATCAGATCCCCAGGCAATTGTCAAATGCCTCTGTAAATGCCTTAGTACAGTTACAGAGATCCTCTGTGACCTGGATTAATTAAAGAATATTCCTACATCAATAAAATTATAGGTCTTGCCCAATATCCCTCCAAAAATCAGATGCTTGATATCATAGGTATGAAGAAAGAGAACTCATTCACAATAAACTCATCAATTTGATTTAATGACTTTCCTTTTCAAAATAACTTGAGAATACTTGGAGGACATTGAACAGTACACAAGATAAATCATGATGGAGATGATGGTCATCATTAGGCAATATACAACCTCATGCAAAACCACTCCACCCATTCATACAAGATAAAGCTATGCATCAAGAAATACTTAGCAAGTCCTTAAACATGTTCCACTGGTGCAGTGATTATAATGCTGATCCTTGTCAGGAAGAGTCATCTTCCTGAATTCAAATCTGGCCTCTGACACTTGCCTCACATATCTGTGTGACCCTGGTCAAATCACTTAACCCTGTTTGCTTCAGTTTCCTCATATGTCAAATGAGCTATAAAAGGAAATGACAAAGCACTTCAATATACTTGCCAAAAAAAACCCAAATAGGGTCACAGAGAGTTGGAGAGTACTAAAATAAGTCAACAATAACAAATGCTAAGTGCCTGGTGCTGCTCTGGAAATACAAATGCAAGTAAAAAGAAAGACAGTCCCTCAAGTAGCTTACTTTCTAACAGTGGAAGACATTAAAAGGAGTTGAATAGGGCAGTAAAGGCGAAGAAGTAGTCTGGGAGGTCAGAGTCCAAAACAGGTTAGAAGTGAACATAGCTGGCATGGGCACTTCCTCAAATAGAAAATCCAGGTGTAGAAGTCAGGAATCCAAAGAAGAGGCTGCAGGGGTGGAGCAGTCCTCTAACTGAGAAGGCTGCTAAGTGGTGCAGAGATGGAAAAGGAGTCATGCAAATGAGAATCTGAGCTCTATTGTAATCGAAGATATGCTGGAACTAGTCTCATGAGTGACTATTGTTAAATTTTCAAAGTAGCATATACACCTTGAAGATAAGAAAATTCTTCCAATCAGAGCTTGATTTATTGTTTGCTGATTTTCTAGATATAAGAAACTTATTGATAAAATGTTAAGAATTCAATTTAAACATTAAAAATGGTGACAATTTTCCCCAAGAGACAATTATTAAATATTTACCTGCACACTCTTGTTTATAAATTAGAAGGACTGGCATAGGCATTTCCTTAAACGGAAATTTTAGAGAGGAACATGAACTGAATGGGGTTTCAGGGGTGCAATTTTTCCAACTTTAAGATCATTAAATTACTCCAAATTACCTTTCTACTTTAGGTAGGATAATTTGAAAGGGAGAACAATGTTAAAACTGAAATGTCTATGACCAGTTTTCCTAAAAATACATCATGGAGCAGAGGCTTACTGTGTGCTTTTCTCATGCTATTTTTCAAATTTTGATTTTGGGATTAGCTCATTCCCCCTTCCTCCCTATTGTCCACAAAGTAACCATGGGTTATAGTTCATACTGATGTACTTCTCTTCAAGTACTGGCTTAGACTAGGGCTATGGATTTAGGCATACTATTGATAATATGACCTTGAATTAATAAACTTTCCCTTTTGGTAATTTTAACCCAAGTATTTAATGTTTCTTCCCAGAAACCACTGGGAGAGTGAGAACAGCATCAAAATACAGCTCTTTCCCGCCAGTACAAAGGAAAATAATTCTGTAATGATCAGATGCCATAAAAAATCTGTTTCTAGTTCTAGATTCAGTGAAGAACAATGGGAATTTAGTAAAGTAATGACTAATAAAGACACATTTAAAGTATAATTATGTAGAGGCAGATAGATGGAGCAGTGGATAAAGTACCAGCCCTGGATTCAGGAGGACCTGAGTTCAAATACAGCCTCAGACAATTCACACTTGCTAGCTGTGTAACCCTGGGCAAGTCATTTAACCCTCATTGCCCCACAAGACAAAAACAAAGTATAATTATGTAGGGTAGAAAAGGTAACAGAACAGAAAATACTTAACTGAGGGGAAACTTCATAACATTGTAACGATTGGAATAACGCCACCTGCTGGATACTTACTGTAGAAGAGTTCTGCCCATGAAGCGAAGGTCTTTGAGGGCAAGACCAGGAGTCTTTTCTTTGGCATCAGGAAGTGACGCGGACTAGTGGGAGGAGGAAGGAAGAGACTGGCGCTCACTCTCGGCTCTTTCCTGAGGACGCTGGCAGAGAAGGGAGCTAGAAATGTGCTCTCCCTTTAATAGATAGGAATCTAGGCCTTTCTCTCTCTCTTTACCAAATTCTTATTCTCCTTAATAAAGGCTTAAAAGTCTAACTCTTGCTAAAGCTTATAATTTATTGGCGACCACTCATTAGATATTTTAGATAGACTAGCTAGAATTTTAGCCCTTAACAGATGGCTGACCACGAAGAGGAAAGCTGAACCTCACTTCTGATCTTTCAGTTGGGTAAGAAATTTCCCCTACCCTAACCCTTTAAATCCGAAGTACTGCTGAATTGCCCAGTGTTTTCCCTTTAAATTATTTCAAATGGACCTTTTAAACTCCTTAATTACCCTATTTTTTATTTTAGTCTGTTTAACCAGACAAATGGGAGATAAGATCATGTTAATGCTTTGTTTTTGTGGATTTTCTATTTTTCTTTTTATTTTTGTTAAAAGAGCCAGCAACTTACTCACACAAGGAAATATCTCTCCCTCTCCCAACCATGCTTTTTCAGAGAAACCTGAAGAGATTCCCGCAGCTTTTCCCAGTTCTAACACTAATTGTTGCTTTAATTTTGCATGCCTGGAGGCAATGACCCACCCTCTAGAAGCTTTTAATCCCTTAGCACCTGGAGGCAAAGTGGGGGAAGAGGAATCCAGGCCTGAGTTCAAAATCAAGTCTGATTCAAATTGCTCTGGTCCCTCCCCTCCTCTCCAGACCCCACCCTCTACTCCTCCTATGGCCAAACCCATTGCTTCCCCTGCCTGGGAAGTCCAGAGATCTGATGCGCATGCTCAGCTTTCTCTAACTACATTTGCAGCTTCAGGCTCAGCCCTTCCCCAGCCTGGCTGTGCTTCTGAGACAACCTTAGAAAGCCCTTTAAGTTCCACATATGCCCGTTTTGTCCATAATTTTGCTAACCTGCTTTTGTCTTTAATTAGTAATATTATAAAGCATTTGTATGGTGAAAAGACTGACAGACAATATAGAGGGGTTAAAGAAGAAAAACTTAAGCTGAATAAGAATGATGACCATCAACATAGTTCAAGACTCCACTTCTTTTGCCATGGAAGGGTATATATTTTAGAGAAATGTAGAAGTAAGCAGCAAGGTATTGATATGAGTGTTGGGGATTTTAGATATTGGAATCAAAAGTGTTCTAACTTTACTCAGAGTATTAATGTCAGTTTAGAGGTTACATAGGATTTCTATGCTATTACATATACATTTTGAAATTAATGGTATGAGTTTATTTTTATAGAGATTTTCATGCTTTTGAGATTGTGTCTTATACTTAGTTTTTAAAACAAGGAGAATATTTGTAAAAGCTTTTTAGTTATGTGATCAAGTTTATATTTCATAATACTCTTATTAATATTAAGTTCATATTCATTTAGATTTCATTGTCTTTTATTGTTCCATGTGTATTTTCTTCTATTCATTCATCTATCTAATTTTGAAACATGGTTTTGATTTCATAATACAATGTTAATTCTAGGAGTATTGTGCTCCCATATTCTGAGTTGTTTGTTTTTGTTATTTTTTTTTCCTCAACTGATTATTTGATCAAACTCTTTAAAGCATTTCCCTGGCAAGTTGGTTGCCATGGCAAGTGTAAATTGATTCTAGAAGTATTATTTTTGATAAGCATATTCCCAAAAAAAAAAAAAGAGGGGAACATTTGTAAAAGTTTTCTTTTTTCAAAAAAAAAAGTTCTTTGAGATTTTGTTGTGCTTTAACTTGTATTTAAATATGTTCAGATTTTTCAAAAAAGTAATTGTATACTAAGTTAAAAAAGGGGTATTATTTGAAATTGTTGCATAATTATATATTGTGTTCTGAGTCAAGATGTATTCACATTTTTTGCAATCATTTATTATCCTCAATTTTTAAATCCATATGAGATTTTAAATTATGGGAATTTATCATTTAAGACATTAATTGCCATTATTCTGAGTTATCAGATGCCAGTTGGCCAAGATGCCATCCAATCACAAGAGGAATACATGCAAGAGCAGACACTGAACTGTCACATGAGGGGAGACATGCATGAAGTCAAGGTATGGCCGAGGGAACGGCTTTTGACAAATGTTGAGGTTGGATTCTCTTGGTTTAATATTTTATTCTCTTTTTCCCCACAATATTGTACAGATGGCTGGAAGTATTCATCCCACCCATCTCACTTCTACACCTGGCTTCTATGCTCCCTCCTATATGCCTGATGCCATGGACATCTCAATCCCATGCATCTGATTAAGTCTGACTCAGTTTCTTCCAATATGTTCGGTGGCATGGACATATATTCCATCCACCTATTTTAAGCCTGGCATACTGCATGGGCAGTACATATTGCTCAAGTGTGGGAATGCTCATATCCCATCATTTCTCTGTTCTTTTATGGTAACCCCCATAATTATCTCAGGTGTCATGATAAATACAGTGTTGAATTTGGCCTTGACACCTGTTACCAATTATATTAGATTTTTAAATTTCTCATAATGGCATGAGGATAATTAGGCAGATGATGCAAAAAGTGATGAAACAAAGATAAAAAATTATTTTTAATAATTAATATCGCAGCAATTGTCTTCTCAATTACCCTCCATAAGGGGGGGGGACTATAGTAATATTATAATTTTAAAGAATGGTTCAATTTTTGTTTTATTATATGTTTCATGTGAAACAACTAAGATTCTGAATTCCCATAGACATGTTTTTGAGAACTTTCATTGTTTGATTTGATTATTGACAAAGCTATTTTAAAGTTGTGTTAAGCTCAATTTTGTAGGAAATTTTCCTGGCTGATTACCAGCATCCACACATCAACCCCTGAAAAGACTTCCATTCCACGACTACACCTAGAGGACATCTGAGAAAAGACTTTCAGAGACTTTAAATGAACAGTTTTGATTTGTTGTTTTTTTTTCTCTTTCTGTTATAATATACACCATCTGTAACATGTATTCTCTGCAGAGGCCCTCCCTTTGCAAGACTAATGTCAAAGCGTCAATTCATGAGGACAAAAAAAAAATCGCCCCTCTGGACAAAACTTTCCTCTCTTCCTTTTCTATATTGTTGTTCACATATTATTAGTTAGCAATAGTTATTATATTCTTTTTACTGTTCCGTCAAGGAAACATTTTGTTTCTTGAGGAACAACAGGGGGGACTGTAACGATTGGAATAACGCCACCTGCTGGATACTTACTGTAGAAGAGTTCTGCCCATGAAGCGAAGGTCTTTGAGGGCAAGACCAGGAGTCTTTTCTTTGGCATCAGGAAGTGACGCGGACTAGTGGGAGGAGGAAGGAAGAGACTGGCGCTCACTCTCGGCTCTTTCCTGAGGACGCTGGCGGAGAAGGGAGCTAGAAATGTGCTCTCCCTTTAATAGATAGTTATCTAGGCCTTTCTCTCTCTCTTTACCAAATTCTTATTCTCCTTAATAAATGCTTAAAAGTTTAACTCTTGCTAAAGCTTATAATTTATTGGCGACCACTCATTAGATATTTTAGACAGACTAGCTAGAATTTTAGCCCTTAACAACATTAAACATATGGAGAAGAGAATATACAAATTTGTATTTCTTCAGAAAGAAGATACTTGGTTTAACTGCAAGTATATGAAAATTAGCTTATCTTTAGGAGAGATTGTTAGAATTATTAAATTAAGGAGTTTTGCCATCTGCTTTTAGAAGGAATTGTTGCTTTGTCCTAGGAAGCTATGAAGAAAAAATAGAAAGTAAACAAAGGGAATGATGGAAGAAGAAAGACTTAGACAATTTGGAAACAATTAGAAAGAGTGAACTTTATTCATTGAGGGATAGGACTGGTGGGATATTATAGCAATATGCCTGGGTACATGAAAAGATTTTTAAATAAAGTACTTAAATTATTTCTCTGTAAAGCCATACTTTGAAGCCATGTCATATTGTGGAGGTAACCTTGGCTTCCTGAAAGCTATGCCAGTGGATCATGGACTTTGGTAGGCTCTAGCAAGCTGTAAAGGCTTTGACTAGGACTCCAGTATCAAACTGAGTCTATATTTTGAGTAACAAAATAGTTAACAATAGTTAACATGTCACCTGTAGGCTGGCTACCGAGTGTTCAATTATTTGTGACATGGAGACTAACACAATAAATTAAAAATTTAAAACTTTCAGTCCTGTTCAGTCAATTTTTACTTATGCATCAAATGATAAAAAGATATAGTATAAAACTCAAAAAAACATAAATGTGTATTATTTAAACAAGTAATGGAAAAAAATTTTAAAAATAGGAAATGGACAACAAAAATGATATCCATACTTAGTGAAATAATTTAACCAATGTAAAAGAATTGCTTCTACAAAAAATACCAAAAATCCCCAAAAAAACAAAAAACACCCAAGAAAGTGCCTTACTCAGAAGAAAAAAAATATGTTTCACTGGCAAATGGAGAGAGATGACCACCAAGGCACCACTGCATTAAAACATAAACTCATTGGGGGCAGCTAGGTGGTGCAGTGGATAAAGCACTGGCCTTGGATTCAGGAGGACCTGAGTTCAAATCCAGCCTCAGACACTTGACACTTAACTAGCTGTGTGACCCTGGGCAAGTCACTTAACCCTCATTGCCCTGCAAAAAAAACAAACAAAAAAAAACCCATAAACTCATATGTAAAATCTTAAGCAAGATGATAGATGATTATGAGCAATATTATCTCATAAAGTAGAGAGAAGTGATAGAAAGCAAAAGCAAGTTAAAGAAAGCATGGAAATATATATAGCTAAGCAAAATCAAGGACACACTCAAGAATAAAAATGGAAGGAGTAATACAAACAAAAGACTATTTTCTCTATCAAGGATAGGAAACTAACACACCAAATACTAACAACAAAATTCTTAATTCTGCAGCTAAAAAGTGTATAAATGGCATCATAGAGAACAAACATGGGAAGAACAGTTAGATTAGACCACATTAAATAAATGAGAGACATAAATGAATCAACACAATTGTGAAGGAATTGAGGTACTGACCTACAAGGTATCTAAAGGAAAATAACATACCAAAGGCATGGAAAATATCTAAGCTTTTAATATGGAAACAATGTGAGAGGACAACAATAAATATTGAACTATACACCTAAACAGGCATCTATACAAAATCTTTATGAGAATCATCTATACACAAATGGAAGGTATCCTCAATGACATTATTAAAGATTAAAACAGTAGTGAACAAGCAGGCATCTGCAAGTACTTTTAAACAATTAACCAAATCTTTATATTTCATAATTAACTGAATGACATAGAAAATATAACATTCCATTAAGTTTATTTTTTTTGATCATTAAGTAAACAGTGACAACAAATTCTCATAAAGAAAAAAATATTGTCTTTCAGTTTATTATAAAACATGGTGGGTACCATGCTTACATCAAAATGATTCAATATCACTTGGAATATATAACAACTTGTTCAATAACCCTTCTATAATAAACATCATCCAAGAAATGCAAAAAGGAGATGTTTGCTGCCAAAAGATATCTTTAAATAATAATAATAATAGGAAAACATGTCAAAAGGAGCCTTTTGCCACTATGTTGGAAGAAATATAGATCAGAATTCAATCAGAATAAGAATAGTGTATTGTACCAAACCTTAGAACAATGAAGAACCTTATGGGAGATTTAGAGAATTGTGGTTTCAGGACCCTCCATGATATTCAACAATAGAGACCTTAGAGGCCTTCAACTTCATCTGTATTTCTATTATCACTGCTCATTGAAATCATTTGGGCCTTCCAAGGTGTCTACTCTGGGACTTTCTGATGAATTTGGGGCTTTCGGATTTTACTGAATTTTACTCAGGGGAAACACCACACACACACACACACACACACACACACACACACACACACACACACACACATGCGCGCACACGCGCGCGCACCACACACACACACAACCTTTTTATGCAGAGATCTACAGAATCCAGTGCCTCTGTCCAGTGCCTCTGGACAGTGTATGGATTACTTGGGAGGTTTCTGGCTTGTTTTCTCATGCTGGCACTGCCCTGCCTGACAGCATCCTCTCCAATTGCCAGTGGGCTTCTGGCTGGCTTTTTGTGCAGTTCTAAGGTGGACAAATTCACTTATTGTATATTTCTCATTGAATCTCTTGATCATTCTTCAGTCTGGTACAAATTGTAAGTTTTGCAAGAGTAGGTATGAAGGAGCTGGGCAGTCTGACCCCCTTCAAGCAGACAATTTGGGTAGCAGATTGGTTTACTTTTCTAAAACCCTAGGTTATTGTTTCCTGGAGTCATTAGTAGTATATAAAATGCAAAATACCCTTTAAGAGAACTAACAGTAAGTTGGGTTGCACAGTTTTAGAGATAGAGAATTGAGTCTATGTTCCCTTAGCAGGGAGTGGTAGCATTAAAAAAAATAGTAATAGAAATCACTGAGTCATATCCTCAAATTTGATAGCAAAAGAAAAACATGTAGACTGGGGTGGAAGAAGAGAGGAGAGGAGAGGAAGATCAGAGTTCTATAGACCCATAGCATCATAAAGTTCTCAGCTATAAAAGACAGATGAATTCAAATGGGCTATTAAAAATCTCTGTGAACTTTTTAAGGAAGTCACACTGAATTTGTGATTTCCTGTGATTTCACTCGTCTAGGAAATTCTCAGTTTGGAAACTCCCTTCACTCATTCAGACCAGGAAAATAGCCTATAACTTATAGTCTTAGAGAGTTGACTGGGTCAAAGAGTTCAAGTGGCTTGCCCATGGACACATAGCTAGTATGAGTTAAAGACAGGGTTTGACCTCGAATCTGCCTTCCACAGGCCTGGAAACACTAAATCAAAAGCTAATCAAGCTAAGGTCTTTACTGAGGTCAAATGATGTGGTATGTCATATAAATATGATCTTAATGTCCCCTGATAGACCCTAATGGCTTCCATACTGAAAAAAAAAAGGATTTCCACTTAACAGATTGCATGCTAATCTGCAACTAATTGTTTGAGTGAATGTTTAAATCCAGGGGAGATATGTTCCAGAATGAGAATGCTGCAGGGGCCAATATTAGATGTTCCAGGGTGAGGAGGCTCTAGGTATTATGGGAAGTTCCAAGATGAGACTTCAGCTAAGATATGATGTTGAATTCCCCAAACATATTACATATGACACTTAATAGGCCCATCTAGTCTAAGTCAATGTCAGTCAAAAATGTCACTGCTATCTTAGGCTCTACTAATAAATCTCTATTATCCCTAATAGAGGAATTCATAGTCACTGTACTATGCCCTAGTTATGATTCCCTCCATAATTTCATGTTCAGTTCTTGGTGAAATATTTTAGAAAGGACAGCAAATTAACTGAAACACATTCAGAAGAAGGTGACCAGGGCAGTGACAGAACATAAACCTGGGCCATACAAGAAAACTTTAAAGGAATTGGTGTTATTTAGGTTGGAGAAGTAAAAATTTAGAAGGAATATATTAATTTATTACAGTGTAGAAAAAAATCAGACTTGATTTATATTGTCTCAAATGGCACCACTAGGGGCAACCTACAGAAGGTGCAGAAGTGATTTCTTTTCAAGATGAGGAAAATTCCCTCATAATGCAAGCAGTCTAAAAGTGGTGTAGGCAGGGGCAGCTAGGTGGCACAGTGGATAAAGCACTGGCCCTGGATTCAGGAGGACCTGAGTTCAATCCAGCCTCAGACACTTGACACTTACTAGCTCTATGACCCTGGACAAGTCACTTAACTCTCATTGCTCCACAAAAAAAAACAAACGAACAAAAAACACACGCAGAAAATAACAAAAACAAAAAACAAACAAAAAAAGTGGTGTAGGCTTCTGCAGCAGGTAATGGATGGAATTTGTGAGATCTCCTGACTGTTTTGTTGTTGTTGTTTTGTTTTGTTTTTCCCAAGGGCATACTGAATAGTCAGCTGTCCATAGGCACAGAGTGAATTTGTGCTCAGATTGGACTAGGATATTCAGGTCCACACCAGTTTAAAGATTCTGTTATTTTAAGATTCAAGTTCCCACTTCTGATACTGACTAGCTGTAATCTTGGGCACATCACTTAACTTCTCAAAGCCTTAATCTGTGGAGAAAAAAATGAAAGATGGTAATAATATCTACCTATTTCATAGGATCATTTTGAAGAAAGCAATTTGTAAACAATATGGTATTATGCAAATTATTTATTTGTAAGAGACATTAGAAATCATCCAGTCCCCTGTCTAAAGAAGGATTCTCTACACAAAACTTGAAAGCTAGAAATCCAAGTTCCCACTGAGGGGGAAGGAGGAAGTAGACTATATGCTGAGAGACCCATTCTGCTTTTGAAAAGCTTTAACTATAACATTTCTAAATGTGAAATGTTATCATTCTAATTAACAATAACAGCATTATAATCATGGTTATGAAATTAGTTGGAATTTTCCTTCTGATGATGAGAACACAGGAAGGAGTACCAATAATCTGTCTCCCATGTTAGATAACATCCATAGCACATCATGGGTCTGGAATTCCAAAGAAGTAATATTTGAACTTATTTTATTTCTCAATTATCTTTCATATGGAAAATGTGTAATGGCATCTATTGATAAATAAAACAAAATCAATATTTATCACAATGGGATACTTGCCATTTAGAAGAAATTTCTTCTACTTCATGGTCAGAGGTTCCTCCAATATTTGGAGAAAATGAAAAGGGGCATCACAATAAACCTGATTATGGAAACAATGTCCATCTAAAAATAAAAAAATACTTGGCATCATTTTTGGGTGTCAGGGGCCTTCTGGGAAATTCTTCTTAGCTAGATGTAGGAACACCACAAGTTGACACTTGTAGATATAAACCAATCCCAGATAACTCTGTGCTCCAAATATACATGCCAGGCCATGAGAACTAAGTATATCAATGGGGCTGGAGCCACAGTAGGAGGGGTGTAGAAAGAGATGCACAATACAAGGTGGAGAAGAAGAATGATGAAAAGAAATGGTTCCAATGGCATCATTATCTTTTTTTTTTCAAAGGCATTGATAAGAAAGACTCTATTACAGGGACAATTTTGTTTTTGTGGTCCAGAATGAGGTGAGAGCTCCATATTCTCTTTGAGAATATGTATTACAGAAGATAGGTATTTTACCTAAATTTACCAACTCTAAAAAAAAGAGAGGGAGAGCACGAGAGAGAGAGAGAGAGAGAGAGAGAGAGAGAGAGAGAGAGAGAGAGAGAGGGAGAGAGAGAGAGCGCCAGCCTTAAGGGTCTTTTGTCAGACATTGACATAACCTAGAAAACCTACACACATGTACATGGGGCACATAAGATTTCTATCAGTTCACATTTTTTGTTTATTGAGCATTACTTTTTATGACATTATGACATGCATTTTGCTTAAATGAAATATATTTATGTTCTATAGATTGTAATGCTAATTAGATTCCTTGTACTTTGGGACCTTGAAATTCCCTGAAGAGCTGCTAACACTTTTAGTTGATACTTTAAAACAATCCTGATGACAGGAATTAAAATGGGAAGCCAAGATATTAATTTTGAAGGCAGAGAGCAAGCCAGATTGTAAACATATTCCTTAGGAAGCAATTGGTAATAATAGGATTAAACATTTCTTTCTTTCCTTCCTTCCTTTATTTTTTCTCACTTTTTTCTTTCTCTCTTTTTCTTCTCTCTCTCTTCTTCCTTCCTTCCTTCCTTCCTTCCTTCCTTCCTTCCTTCCTTCCTTCCTTCCTTCCTTCCTTCCTTCCTTCCTTCCTTCCTTCCTTCCTTCCTTCCTTCCTTCCTTCCTTCCTCTCTTTCTTTGTTCCTCAGCTCATTAACTGTAGCTGTTAGCATTTTTTTCTTCCCAGAGAGAAGACTAAATTAATTTGAACTCTTACAAACATGATCAGTCCCACAAGGACCTCGAGTTCACCATCATAGATGCTTTGTTATTGAGCAAAATTGAGAGCACCACAGTGCAAAGAACCTTGAAGAGAGAGTCAGGAGAATTGTGCTCCCAGCTATGCTTGCTATGTGACCTTGGGCAAATCATTGGATATTTTGGACCCTCTATTTCCTCATGTGGGAAAATTGGGATAATAATGCTCTAACTCTATTTCATAGGGCTGAGTTCGAATCAGATGAGGATGAATGCCAAAAGTTAACAATTGAAGTATTTTCATTAATGGTCATAGTGATATCACTGATAATATTTTACTGACCATTCGTTACATATTGTCTTTGTCATGAGAAACTGACTTTGTTACTAAAAGGGATGATCTCATAAATTTGGTAAAAGCACCTGGCCATAACCTGCACTAAAATAATTTACTTCTGCTTACATTATGTATACTTAAAGAAAGATGGGGAAGCAATATTTTATTTCAAAAATCTTGTTTTACAAAAAGTCAAAAGAGACTAGCATTCTAAATGGAATGTAAATATTTTGGAAAAGAAATCTTTCTTTTAAAAAACTTTTTGTAATTACATTTGTAACTTCTACTATGTTCATCTTTTTACTTTTCTATGTAATTCTTGCATTTCTCCAATAATTTTAAAAAAATTTTTAAATAGAATTTTATTTTCCAAAATATGTAAAACCAAATTTTAACATCAATTTTTAAAAACTTTGTGTTCCAACTTCTCTTCCTCCCTCCATTCCCACCCCCCACCCATAAGAACTCAAGCAATTCACAATAAGTTATACATAAGTAGCCATGGAAAACATTCCCATATTAGCTAGTCGTGAGAGAAAACATTCAAAAAACCCCCAAAATTTCAGATTAAGGAATTGTCAAAGAGAAAAAGAAAAAAAAATTACAAATTGTGTTTCCATCTGTTTTCAGATACTATCAGTTCTTTCTCTAAAGATGGGCTGCACTCTTCATAAGTCCTTCAGGGTTATATTGGATCATTGCCTTGTTGAAAATAACAACATGCTTCCCAGCAGATCATCCCACACTATTGCTGTTATTTTGTTTACAGTTCATTTCACTCTGCTCAGTTCATGTAGATCTTTCCAGGTTTTTCTGATAGTATCCTGTTCATCATATCCTGTATATAGTACCTTAAGCTTGACAGAGAATTTTCTTCATAATAGCACAGCAAAGTTGGTACCATACCTTTTGCCATTATAATCAATCATCATAACTATTTCCTTCCATCCTATTCCCTTTCCATGATATTTACTTTATTTTCTATCTTCTTTTTATCTATTCCTCCTCAAAAGTGTTTTACTTCTAACTATCCTCTCCTGTGCTCTGCACTCCCTTTTTTTACCCTTCCTTCCTTATCCTCCTCCCCTCCTACTTTCCTGCAAGGTTAAATAGATTACTCCTCCCAATTGTGTATGAATGCTATTCCCTCCAGGAGCCCACTCTGATGAGATCAAGGTCCCTGAGCTAATTCTGTGTTCTAAATTTTTCTTCCTCCCTCCCTCCTCAACCCTCCCTATGAGATCAAGTATTCAATATGTCATACTTGTGCAGTAATGCAGAACATCTTCATCTTCAATGAAAGTGTTTTGCTTTGTACTGCTCTCTCCCCCAATCTGCCCTTCCCTCCTTCCCCTCTCCCCACCTTATCTCCCTTCCCTCCCTCAGGGCAAAAATATATTACTATACCTACTTGAGTATGTATGTTTGTCCTTCTTTGAGCCAATTCTGATGATATTAAGGTTCACTCACTCCCCAACTCCTTCCCCCTCTTCTCCTCCCCTCCATATGCTTTTTTCTTGTTTCCTTCATGTGAACTTCCTCTCCCCAGACCATCTCTCCCCTTCTCTCTCCTCCATTCTATTCCTCCTACACCTCAACCCTATTTTAAAGATGTCATCATGGATTAGTTAGGTGGCACAGTGGACAAAGCACCATTGGAACCAGGAGGCCCCAAGTCCAAATCTGGCCGTAGACATAAGAGACCCCACTCTGTCTGACCCACAAAGAACAAAACATAAATGCTTTATAGATATCATCCCTTCATATTCAGTTCAGACCTGTGTCTTCTGTGAATGCCTTACTGAAATAGTTCTTATGAGTTCAAAGTATTATCTTTCCAGGTAGAATTGTAAACAGTTTGATCTTTTAATATCCTTCATGAAATCTTTTTTACTGTTTACCATTTTATTAAGTCAAATTTTCTATTCAGTTCAGGTCTTTTCATCACAAATGCCTGAAAGACCTCTTTCTCATAGAAATCCAATTTTTCCTCTGAAAGATTATGCTAAGTTTTGCTAGGTACATGATTTTTGGCTGTAGTCCCAGTTCCTCTGACCTCTGCAATATCATATAACATATCCTCCAGTCCTTTAATGTAGATGCTGCTAGATCTTGTGTTATCCTCACTATAGCTCCAGAGTATTTTAATTCCTTTTTTTCTAGCTGCTTGCAATATTTTCTCCTTGACCTGGGAGTTCTGGAATTTGGCTATAATATTCCTGGAGGTTTTCCTTTTGGGATCTCTTTCAGGAGGTGATCAATGGATTCTTTCAATTTCTATTTTAGCTTCTGCTTCTAGAATATCAGGGCAATTTTCCCTCACAATCACTTGGAGGATAGTGTCTAAATTTTTGTTTTGGTCATGGTTGTCAGGTAGTCCAATGATTTTCTAATTATCTCTCCTAGATTTATTTTCTAGATCAGCTGGTTTTCCAAGGAGCTATTTCACATTGCCCTCTATTTTTTCATTCAATTGGATTTGCTTTACTATGTCTTGGTTTCTCATCAGGTCACTAGCTTCCATTTGTTCAATCCTAATTCTTAGGCAATTATTTTCATCAGATAGTTGGTTTTTTTTTTTTTTTTTTTTTTTTTTGCAGGGCAGTGGGGGTTAAGTGACTTCCCAAGGTCACACAGCTAGTAAGTGTCTGAGGCCAGATTTGAACTCAGGAACTCCTGAATCCAGGGCCAGTGCTTATCCACTGTGCCACCTGGCTGCCCCCAGATAGTTTTTTAATCTCCTTTTCCATTTGGCTTTTCAAACTGTTGACTTTGTTCCCATGACTGTCCTGCATCCCTCTCATTTGTCATTCCATTCTTTCCTCTCATTCTCTACATCTTCTTTTTATTTCTCCTACTTTCTCTTCAAAGTCCCTTTTGAGAGTTTCCATGTCCTGAGATCAGTTTATATTTTTCTTGGGAGATTTGGATGTTGGAGTTTTGACCCTGTTATTATCTTGTTCTTCTGAGGTTGTATCGTGGTCTACCTTAACCCCAAAGAATTTTTTGATGGTCTACTGCTTTCCCTGACTCCTCATCCTGGCTTACTATTTCTTGATTTTTAACTCCTTAAAGTGTTGCACTGCTTCCAGGACACACTGTTCGAGTTACAGCATGGCCCAGGGGATGATTGGGCTTCCTCTCAGCCTGCCTGGCCTCACTTTTATTTGATTTTAAACTCTCCACTCTGGGGTGGGGGTAGGGGTTGGGGGCTGCTTCTCAGCTCCACTCCTGTTCCCAGCTTCAGAGGGTCCCAGGTGTTTTGGTTTGGGGGGGGGGCAGGTTTTAATCTTGCCTGGCCTGTTCTCTGGTCCAGAGATAACCTCAAGCCTACTTACTAAACAACTAACCAGCAAAACTTTCTGTGGTGTGGTTCTTCGCTTCCAGGAGCCTGCTCCTCTGCTCCCCTCCCCACCTGGGCTTCCCGCTACTCAGGATTTCTTCCTGATTCCTGGCTGGGTTCAGACATTCGAATCCTTCCCCCCAGTCCACTGGTACCCCTACACTTACCCCCCCCCCCAAGCTGGTGCTGAAGCCAATTCAGAGGCGCTGGGGCAAATTCTTCGGGTGGGTATCTGGTGTGTCAGCCTGATTAGAGGGTTCTGCTTTATTTGTGGCCAAGCATAGCCCCCTGAAATCTATCTATAGCTAGAGAAAACCCTCAGCCCATATTTTTGTGTGTTTTTCTGCTCCAAGGGTTCTTTTATTGCTATTTTGGGGTGATTATATTAGGAGCTCTGTGTGTTTAATGTCTTTTCTCTGCCATCTTGGCTCCACCCCCTCCAATGATTTCTTTGAAGGCATGGATGGTTTCATTTTTCTCTCTCCCCAGCATTTTGTTTTGTTAGGCTGCAAATCTTAGGACAATTGTTTTCAAATATTGAAATCAAGGATGACCCTTATGGACAAAAGAAATGAGAATAATGAACCTGAGCATGCTAAAACAAATGAACAAGGAATTATGGAGGAAAAATAATGTGATAGATTTCATAGATTTCATAGATTTCATAGATTTCATAGATTTCAAAGAAATATATGTATGAAAAAAGAAATAGGATGCACACTTAGCAAGCATGAGTGATAACAGATCAAGAGCTTATGTTGTCCACTGCTAACTTTGCAATGTCAAACGAAAGAAAGGTTGCCCCTCTCCCTAGCCTAATGGATGGGCCTTATGTGGTAGACCTAAAGGATGACATGGACAAGTTTTATCCAGGATAGGTAGGCAAAAGTTAGTTGGGATGGACATTCCCAGAGGGAGAACCCAAATGGATGACATGTTAAATCCGTTGCCTTTTTGAGTATCTTCTCCACTTTGCACAGTGTCCTGCAAATAGTAGTCATTGATGAATATTTTTAATTGAATTCAATTGAATTGAATTTCTCCTCTTATTGTAAGCATTACAGATTTAAAAACTAAGAATTTTAAAGAGTGTGTCAGCTTAAGTTCAGATTATTTTTGAAAACAAACATGATGAGAGAAACCCTTGAACAATTTAACATATACTTTATACAATGCAAGGTTGCTGTGATTTTTAAAAAAATTGCTTTTTTAAGGGATTTCTTGAGCACATCTTTCTGATCATTAAATGGAATTGCTACTTCTTTTGACTGCTGTGACATCTTAGTGGAGGATGTGGGGAGGAATCAGGGAGGGATTTGGAAGTCACTTCATTAAAACATCTAATTTTAGAGATGAAGAAGCTGAGATTGAAAGAATAATAATATCTCATAACTGAAATAATTACTTACAATATTTAAATCACTTTCCTCACAAAACCATGTGAGATTGGTAACTGAAGTATTATACTCATTTTGCAGATCAGGAAACCTGGGCACAGAGAAGTTCAGTGGCCAGGAAGTAGTAAGAGACCCAGTGAATGGCAAATTTAGGAATGGAAACCAGTTCTCCTAAGTAGCAATACAGTACCTTTTCTACATCATGATGTTTCCTATTTATCAATCATTTCTCTAAATATCATGGATTCTTAATTCTGGGTACATAGATGGATTTCAATAAGTCAAGAAACTTAGATGTAGGGAAAATGTGTTGCTATGTTCACTAATTTCCAACTGAAAACTAGCAGGTTTTTCTATTATAAATGAAAGCAACAAACCACAGTAGCATTAGTATTCAGCAAAATGGCATAAGGGCTACATGGCATGTACAAAAAGGCTAATAACCTACTCTATAGTGTTTTCATCATTCATTTTTTTTTAGTGAGGCAATTGGGGTTAAGTGACTTGCCCAGGGTCATACAGCTAGTAAGTGTTAAGTGTCTGAGGTTGGAATTGAGCTCAGGTCCTCCTGACTCCAGGGCCAGTGCTCTATCCACTGTGCCACCTAACTGCCCTTTCATCATTCATTTTTGAGAGTGTAATCTTAATAATATTCACAACAATTAAACAAGCCAAATATAAGATAAAATAAAAAACCTGAACTAATTATGTTTCACTGAATATATAATACGCTCATTTTTTTTTCAAATCTCTTCTGTGTCCTTCAATTATAATGAATTATAAAAGTGGTAAGCTCAATGGGGAAAGGAAAGTTAGACTCATTTGTAAAAGCTAGACGTTTAAATGAATACTCTTTCTATGTTCATATAATAACTGTTTATGATATGTGTTTGTGTGTGGTTACTTCCATTAGCTTGACAAGGATACAAAAGAGACTGATTTTGTGAGTAAAATTTCCAAATTATATTTTGGTCCAAATGCATGTTTCTTATAAAGTTGTTGCTTTTTAATTGTTTTTCACCAGTGGAGTGAAGTAGGAGGTAGAAAAATAAATGCTTGTTAAATGAAAAAAAAAAATTTACTTTAAAACATATTTTAAAAAAACAAAACATTTATTTTAATTGCCTCTTTCACTCTTCCCCTTCATAGATTTCTCCCTAGCCAACAGTTCTCTACTTCCTCAAGTTTTCTTAAAATACAGTCTACCTCTTTCCATAGATCCTATGATTCCTTCCTTTGAATTATATCTTTGTACATGACATATCCCCACTCCTTACTCCACAGTAAACCATAAGTTTATTAAAAACAGTATATACTTCCTTTATTTTTCTTAGTTTTCCCAAAGCCAAGCATAGCATCTGAGTAAGTACTTAATAACTTTTTTTGTACTGATTGACCACATAAAAGATGATGGAGTAAATAAATGACAATCATTTAAAATTGCAAATCTATGTTCAAATATCTCTACTTGGTCTACTAGGTGCCTCATTTATTCTGGTAACTCAGTGAATATTCAAAATCTCAAATGGATATGTGCTTCCTTATTATTGACAGCCCCTCCAACAATACAGGTTGGAGCCCATCCATGCCTGTCCATCCTGTGTTAATCTAGTCAAAGTTCTCTCATAAGATCATTGCATGGTATGCACCTAATATACTGGGGAAGGGGTAAGATATTTTCACTTACTCAAAGATACTAATAGAATATAAAATCAAATAAATTACTCTTATATACTAATCAGAAAGCAAAAACAGAAAAATTATCTATGTCCTCCTTATCGCTCTGATGCAAACCTGCCTCAATGATTCTATTGCCTTTGCCTTTCAGTTTGTCCACATTGCTCAGGACCTAGTACAATGTACTGCATAAAATAACTGATAAATAAATATTGGTAACAGGTCATTAACTTCAATAATCCATCCAAAAAAATTCCCCCTGATTCAAGGATTATTTAGCCTGGGGTGTATGAACTTGATTTTAATAATGTTTTGATAAATATCTCAATATAATTTTTTCTTTTTTAATTTTATGAATTTTATGCATTTAAAATATTATTCAGAAAAGGCATCCATAGTCTTCAACACACTCTTAAAGATACATATAATATAGAAAAGGTTAAGAACCCCTGCCTCAAATAAATGTCATAATCTGAGATATAAGCCAAATTCATTTTCTCCAGGAAGCCAGTTTCATTTAAAAAAATAGATAATAATAGGATTAAGAGAATTCCAAAGGTTTTTTTTTTTCCAAATCAAATTAACACCCTGCTGATTGTATTTAGCAACTATGGAAAATTACAATCCCTACAACCTGGAGGGAGAAATTTACATCAATTAAAATGGCAATATGACTAAAAGCATAGGTCAATGCTGCTAAATCTGCCTTGTTGATTCATGGTAGAAAAATAGAGTTCCCCAAATTATTTTGCTTTGGACCTATGAAAGGTATCAATCTTCAATGATGCACAAGAAAAGGAAAAGACAGACAGGCAGATAGAGAGAAAGAGAGAGACAGAAAGATACATACACATATACATATACATATACATACATATACACATATACATATACATACACATATACAGAGACAGAGAGAAACATTATCATTCCTAGCAAAACACAAGTGTTCACACAAACCCTCCTAATCACAAGAAATGCAATGCACCCTTTAACTCCAAAAAACAGCTTAAACAACTCAGATTTTGCACAATGAAAGGAACTTTTTCTTGTACTTGAATTACACTTTAGCTCTTTGTAGGCCTCTGAACAACAGTAGCCCAGGCCCAGTGACTGGCAATTAAAGAAAACAAGGGCAAGCAAAAGAATCATAGTTATCCGGTTGATAACCTTGTCTCACTCATTTGAGGGGCCAGGAAACTGAATGTGTAGGGGGGGGTGGAGGAAGAACTGGAGGTTGGATAGGATAGATGATTTTAGGAAGGAAACTGTAAGCAGCCGTGATCCACAATAGAACATAAGAAAAATAATCATCTCATAATATACCTCCAGATTAAAATTCTGAAGGACTTCATGTTATAGGTTGCATGTATTCATCTTTCAACCTGAAAGATGGTCTCAAATCCCACCTTCCTTAGAGCTAAGTGAATGAGTCATGTCAATGGATTTGAAACAACTTCAAGCCTCTCCCTTCAGCTGGCAATTGGCAAGGGCATCATTTCCATATATACTCTCATCCCTCTCTCAAAGAATACATGGTATGATGTTTACATGATGTTTTATCTTTTTTTTTTCCCCAGCAAGCTTGGAATTGACTCTGGGAATATTCTCTGTGCAAAAATATACAGGCTTCTGTGATGAAATAATGGGATTTAGCAGATACTCAAGGACCCACCTGGAGATTAATTGAAACTGATTGAATCAAGTGAGAGTGATTGACTGCTGATTAAGCCTACTTCTAGTTAATTGGATTATAATCACACCTGGCTAGCCCTTAAGAAGGTATTGTTCTCAGAAACTAGACTGTGAACTCAACTTGAGAACACCTTCAAAGCCAATGGATTTGGATGACGCCAACCATTCACCTTGAAGCAGTATAAAAAAGCTTCCACTCTCACCTTAAGAAGGAGTTCCTGATTAAAGCAGGCTCATGGAGGAGGACTACAGGAAGAACCCAACCAGGCTAGAACACTATGCTAGACTGGTGCTGAAGCTTCTGATTTAAGGCGACCACAATTTAGATTTTAAACATCACACTTCCTCACTCCTTAGAGATTTTTCCCATTGATAAAATTTCTTTCTCATAGATATTATAAGTCACATTCAACAGTGATTAACCTTGGGTAGGATTAGTAATAATAGCCCAAATTGAGTATTCATATAAGAGATGTAGTACATCCCTCTGTAGGCTCTGTTGTTTCTTTCCACTATCTTCCAGGAAAGAAAAGGAACTAAAAGGGTGAGAGAGAGAGAAAGAGAGACGAGAGACAGAGAGAGAGACAGAGACAGAGACAGAGAAATTGAAGTCCTTTCATTTGCTTACTCTGTTCTGCCTGAACAATCCCCAATCATTCATAGACAAAAATGGGCTCACCAAACTTCCACATGTTGAATTGGAACCCGGCAGGAAAAAACTGAACACACAGTCTAACTAACCAGAATGAGCATGTTGTAAAGACTCGATCCTCTTTGGCCAACACCCCCATTACAAAGATATAGGAAATAATTTCCAGAGCAGGGAGAGGTCACTAGTAAGTGGGAATAACAGGAAACCCTGTTGTAAGAGGTAACATTCATTTCAGCTGAGCCTTAAAGGAAGTCAGGGATTCTTCAAGTTGTAAGTGCATAAAAAGATAATTTCATTGCTAGGTGATAGCCTGAGCTAAAATATGGGGATAGTAGGTAAAAAGACATATTTGGGGAATAACAACATGGATGATTTGACTGAAACAGAATGTGTAAAGCAGAATAATACGCAATAATTCCAGAGACATATCCTAGAACCAGAATGTGGAGAACTTTAAATGCCAAACAAATGGATGTGTATTTTATCCTAGAGACTTCTGAAAACCACAGAAACTTTTTGATCATAGGAGTGAGATAGTAATGTCTTTAAGACTATCAATTTGGTAGTTATATGGGGAATACATATAAGAGAGAAACTGGAAAGAGGAAGACCAATTAAGAAGTGGATAGTTATAATCTAGGTGACAATTCAAGAGGACTTTGAATAGGGAGATGATCAGATGAGTGGATAAAGGGGACTGATGAAAAAGATCTTGTGGAGATCTTGTAGAATTAATAGGACTTCTCAAAAGATCTAATATGATGGACCAAGAAGAGGGAAGGTATAAGTATAACTCAGAGTTTGTGAACAAACCTGACTACAAAGTTTAACAGAAATAGAAAAACCAGTAAGACTGTAGGGGTTGTGAGGACAGGCAATGATGTCTATTTTGGACATGTTGATTTTATGATGCCTACAAAACATATGGCTTGGGATATCCTGTAGACAGTTGGTAAGAGGTAACTGGAGATTAGGAATGAGAACATGCATATGGGTTTTACACACACACACACACACACACACACACACACACACACACACACACTCACACTCACAAATTTAATAGATTTCCACTGCTTTCAGTCCTTAGAGAGTAACTATCTCATATAAGCTCCTCACATTTCCAATACAAACTGTAATTATTAAGGTACTATACATGCACACATGCATATACACATACAATGTATACATATATGTGCTATATTATATATATAATTCATGTAGGAACATGTACAAATATGTATGTGTGTATATTATGGCCTAACATATTTGCTCTTTTATATAAATATTTTAGCATAACTAAAACTTATAAGATGAAAATAATATAATCAATAGTTTTACAAAGTGGATATTTCAAAAGATATATTTTACAATGACAGTCAAGCACTGAGATGGCACTTCCACATGTTGGATTTGAATCAGGCAGGAAAAACCTGAACACATATTTACTAGATAAGTGACTTCAAAAAAGGTAAAAACAATAGTCAAAAAATAGTCTAAGAAGCAAGGAAAAAATTACAAGGACTATAATCACCTATTCATCCATTTATCAATATGCATTTATTAAGCGCCCCTTCTCCAGCTTTTTTCTGATAAGTCTTAGGAAGTTGCCTGGAGGAATTGAAATGTTGAGTGACTTGCCCAAAGTCACATAGTTAATAAATATCAGAGGCAGAATTTGAACCTATACCTCTCCTCACTCCAAACTCAATATACTATACTGCCTGCAATACTACTTCTACACTAAAAAATATGATTAGGTAAAATCACTTTATTTTCATACATTATCTTTGTAAGGAAGGGGTGAAAATGGACATATGTTGTCTTCTTCCACAATACTCTGGAGTAATTAAACAAAGATTCAATATAATTTAGACATGAAAAAATACAAAATAAGACCTACCAATCCATCATGTTGGCCTGTATATTCAGCACATTTCAGTACTGAAAAAGGCATATGTTTTTAATTTGATGAGACTGCCAGTCATATAAATCTGTTCAATTGTGCTGTTATGAAAGACAAATATAGCTGGTACCTGATTGTTCTCTCCTTGTACAAATAGCTTTATTTACTGCACTAAAATAAGGTAATTGTACTTTAGGATATTTCCTTCTAACCAAAACTATATTTGTGGGGTTGTTTGTTTGTTTTTTAATGATAATAACATTCTTCATTTCCATTAAGAGTATCTCACAACACTTTCTTATGACATGTGAACAAAGAGTGCAAGCTAAATGAGTAAAAGCTCATTAAACTATGAATAAATCTAAAAGAAATTGGGGTCACATTTCTTTTATTAGCTATAATTTGGGTGCAAATAACATCCTCTAAAATTCTATGAATTAAGGAAAATTTGGGGGCAAAGGGAGCACAGAACTGTGTTATTAAAATTCTTTGTCTATTTTTTGCTAAATGAATATGCAGAGGTTCCTTCACATCCACTGTAATGAATGCTTTCCTCCCTCTTTACCTAGACTCATCCAATCCTCTTCTCTTCTGCAAGACAATCTTAACAATAATGTGGATTAGAAGTTTGCCATGTGGTTATAAAGTGGGAAATAAAAGAAGGTCTGCATCAATTTCATGCCTAGGGGAAAGAATGAAGTTGAATCTGGCTTTCATCAGGGGCAAAATATATTATTTATAAACTAAGAAGAGATTTTGTGTAAAAAAATAGAAATAAAAATATTAAACAATAATCCTTAATTTATACCATTTTATACTTTATTTTTGGAAATATTTGTGAACACATATACTTTATATTCCCCACCTATTTTGTGGTTTCCAAACATTTTAGGCTAAAAAAACTTGATATAGCAATAAAGGTAGCTTTAAAGATTTAAATATGAATGCTCACATTTACAAGTTAATCTTGATTACTATGTTTACTTATACAAACCAAAGTGACCACTAAAGACATAGTCCAAATTATTCAGATTAAGCTGATAGGGACTAACCCTCTTCCTTTGAGGAAATAATACTATGTATTATAGAGATCAGAAGATATACAAAGTATATTCACTGGATAAAACTAATTAAAAATATATTTGCTGAGTGATTAATGTGTCCAAGGCTTTGTGCTAAGGGAGATTCAAAGAAAAATATATAGTTTCTGTCATCAGATAACCTTGGATCTAGTAAGAGAGAGAAGTATATACCCAAATAAGTATAATAATGATTATTAAAATTACTGATGAGATCACTGTGAGTCTGCATTGTGGTGGTAGCTAAAAGAAAACAACTGAATTATTTTTAGCTTCATTGAGAAGTAGACCTTTCAGGAATTTATCCTGACAGAATAGTCCTTCTGAATTCTGTCCCAATGATGCAACCTCAGTTGTATTGTATTTAGGATTGTGGGTTAAGTTTAAGGACATTGTAAAGGGACACGAGATGGTCAGGTATTGGTTAAAAGAAGTAGTGGACAGTTAGGTGACACAGTGGATAGTACACTAACCCTGAAGTTGGGAGGACCTGAGTACCAATCTCACCTTAGACACAAACTAGTTCTGTGACCCTGAGCAAGCCACTTAACCCCAAATCCCTTAAACTTACAGGACTATATCTGATTATCCTGATATATATCTTGCCACTGGATCCAGATGGCTTTGGAGGAAAGAGTGAGGTTGGTGACTTTACATAGTCCCACCACAAAATGCAAGTCATGACATTACTCCTAATGTCATAGTCCTCTTCAAGAATGAAGGACAGGGGAGGCAGAGCCAAGATGGCAGAGAGGAAGCAGCAAGCTGCCTGAGCTCTCCTTCTGTTCCCTCAAAAAGAACATTAAATCAAGCCTCTGGATGGATTCTGAAACTACAGAACCTGCAAAGAGACAGAGAGACACAGTCTTCCAACCAGAGATAATTTAGAAGACTTCAGGAGAAGGTCAGTCTGACTCAGACAAAAGGGAGGCCCAGCACAGGGCAGCAGCCCAGTGGGGAGGGGGTGGGGCAAGTCAGCAGGAGCTGCGGGCCACAGCCAAACAACTGAGGCCCCTGGAACCTGGCTCAAAAATCTGGTGGCCAAGAAGGACAGTGGAAAAACCTACCTGCACCAGCTGAGAGGGCAAGTTGCCAGCTGTAGGACCACGAACAGGACAGGTGGGATCAGGCACCTGACCAAGCACACTCAGACAGGAAGTGAAGGGAGGCAAACTGCACACACTATAAAGGCCTCAGAGTAAAAAGCCAGTCACACAGCACCTATACCCCTGCACAAGAAGCCCAAACCAGGGACCCTAGTGCCCCCAGAGCAGACCTCAACTTAAACAATAAATAAATAAGCTGCAATAATGAGTAAAAAGCAAAAAAGAGCTCTCACCATTGAAAGCTTCTGTATCAATATGGAAGAAGCCAACACAAACTTAGATGAGGACAATACCCTCAAATTGCCTACATGTGAAGCCTCACGAGGGAAGGTGAATTAGTCTCAAGAACCAAAAGCCTTCCTGGAAGAGCTCAAAAAGGATTTTAAAAATAAATTGAGAGAGGTAGAAGAAAAAATGGGGAGCGAAATGAAAGCAAAACAAGAAAACTATGAAAAAAGAATCAGCAGCTTGGAAAACATAGAACAAAGATTGACTGCAGAAAACAATTCCTCAAAAAATTCATCTGGCCAAATGTAAAAAAAAAATGTGCATAATTTCACTGAAGGAAACAATGCCTTAAAAAATTCATTTGGCCAAATGGAAAAAAAAAAAGGTGAATAATCTCACTGAAGAAAAGAATGCCTTAAAAAATTCATTTGGCTAAATGGAAAAAAAGGTGCATAATCTCAGTGAAGAAAACAATGCCTTAAAAATTAAAATTGGAAAGTTGGAAGATAAGGGATGCATGAGACACCAGGAATCAGTCAAGAAGAATCAAAAGCATGAAAAAATAGAAGAAAATGTGAAATACCTCATTGGAAAGACAACTGATCTGGAAAACAGATCCACAAGAGACAATTTGAGAATCATTGGACTGCCTGAAAGCCATGACCAGAAAAAGAATCTAGACACTATATTCCAGGAAATTATTAAGGAGATCACCTCCTGAAAGAGACCCCAAAAGGAAAACTCCAAGGAATATTGTAGCCAAATTCCAGAATTATCAGGTGAAGGAGAAAATACTCCAAGCAGCCAGAAAGAAGCAATTTAAATATCATGGAGCCACAGTCAGGATTGCTCAGGACCTGGCAGCTTCAACATTAAAGGACCGCAAGGCTTGGAATATGATATTCCAGAAAGTAAAGGAACTTGGATTGCAGCCAATAATCTATTACCCAGGAAAAATGTGCATTTTCTTTCAGGGGAAAAGATGGACATTTAATGACATTGGGGACTTTCAATCTTTCCTGATGAAAAGACCAGAACTGAATAGAAAATTTGATCTTAACATACAAGACTCAAGAGAAGTTTAAAAAGGTAAACAGAGGGGGGGAAAAAGGTTACTCAATTAGGTTAAGCTGTTTATATCCCTACATGGGAAGATAATACTAATAACTCTTAAGAATTGTAAATGTATTTTGGAAGAGAGAAGGACTTTATGCAGAGGGTATAAATATAAATTGTCTTTGATGTGATGATACAAAGAAAACTAAGGGGTTAAAAAGGGAGTCTATGGGGAGGAGAGGAAAGGGGAGGTGGAATGGGGTGAATTATTTCATATGAAGAGGTGAAAAAAAACCCTATTAAAATAGAGGGAAAGAAAGGAGGAGTGAACATTGTTTCAACCGTACTCTCATTAGTTTTGATTCAAAGAGGGAATAACATATACATTCGTTGGGATAAAGAAACTTAGCTCATTCTTTAGGGAAGCAAAAGGGGAAGGGAAAGGGGGTGGGACTGATAGAAGGGAGGACAAAAGCAAGGGAGAAAATGGTAAAGAAAAGAGAGGGGGGTGATAAAAAGGGAGGGCATATTGGGGGAGGCAGGGGTAAGAAGTAAAACATTGGTGAGGAGGAATAGGGTGAAAGAAGGTGGGGAAAGTACAAAGCGGGTAAATAGAATGGAGGGGAATAGACAGTCAGTAATAATAACTGTGAATGTGAATGGGATGAACTCTGCTATAAAACAGAAGCGAATTTCAGAGTGGATTAAAAACCAGAATCCTACAATATGCTGTTTACAAGAAATACATTTGAAGCAGAGTGATACACACAGAGTAAAGGTAAAAGGCTGGAGTAGAATATATTATGCTTCAGCTAAAGTGAAAAAAGCAGGGGTAGCAATCCTTATCTTAGACAAAGCACAGGCAAAAATAGATCTCATTAAAAGAGATAAGGAAGGAAACTACATCTTGCTAAAAGGTACTATAGATAATGAAGTAATGTCAATATTAAATATGTATGTGCCAAGTGGTATAGCATCCAAATTCTTAGAGGAGAAGTTAAATGAGTTACAAGAGGAATTAGACAGTAATACTATACTAGTGGGGGATCTGAATCTCCCCCTCTCAGAATTAGATAAATCTAGCTGAAAAATAAATAAGAAAGAAGTGAAAGAGGTGATTAGATTACTAGAAAAGTTAGACATGATAAATGTCTGGAGAAAATTGAATGGGGATAGAAAGGAATATACCTTTTTCTCAGCAGTACATGGCACATTTTCAAAAATTGACCATGTATTAGGGCACAAAAACATCATAGTCAAATGTAGAAAGGCAGAAATAGTAAATGCATCCTTCTCAGATCATGATGCAATAAAAATTACATGTAAGAGAGAGCCAGGGAAAAGTAGAATGAAAATCAATTGGAAAATAAATAGTTTCATTCTAAAGAATGAATGGGACAAACAACAAATCAGAGAAACAATCAATTACTATATCCAATAGAATGACAATAATGAGAAAACATACCCAAATCTATGAGATGCAGCCAAAGCAGTACTTAGGGGAAAATTTATAGCTCTAAATGCTTACATCAATAAAAAAAAGAAAGAAGAGATCAATGAATTGGGCATGCAACTTAAAAAGCTAGAAAAAGAACAAATTAGAAATCCCCAATTAGATACTAAACTAAAGATCCTGAAAATTAAAGGAGAAATTAATAAGATTGAAAGCAAAAAAAAAAAAACTATAGAATTAATCAATAAAACTAAGAGCTGTTTTTGTGAAAAAAACAATAAAATAGATAAAATATTGGTTAATTTGATTAAAAAAAGAAAGAAGAAAATCAAATTACCAGTATCAAAAATGAAAAGGGTGATGTTACCACCAATGAAGTGGAAATTAAATCAATAATTAGGAATTATTTTGCCCAACTGTATCTCAATAAATTTGACAATCTAAATGAAATGGATGAATATTTACAAAAATACAAACTACCCAGGTTAACTGAAGAGGAAATAAAATTCTTAAATAAACCCATATTAGAAAAAGAAATTGAACAAGCCATTAATGAATTCCCTAAGAAAAAATCCCCAGGGCCACATGGGTTTACGGGTGAATTTTACCAAACATTTAAAGAACAATTAATTCCAATATTATACAAATTATTTGAAAAAATAGGTGAAGAAGGAGTTCTATCAAATTCGTTTTATGACAGAAATATGGTGGTGATACCAAAACCAGGCAAAGCAAAAATAGAGAAAGAAAATTATAGAACAATTTCCCTAATACATATTGATGCTAAAATCTTAAATAAGATATTAGCAAGGAGATTACAACAAGTGATCACCAGGATCATACACTATGACCAGGTGGAATTTATATCTGGAATGCAGGGCTGGTTCAACATTAGGAAAACTATTAACATAATCAACCACATAAATAAGAAAACCAACCAAAATCATATGATTATCTCAATAGATGCAGAGAAAGCTTTTGACAAAATACAGCACCCATTCCTAATAAAAACACTAGAGAGCTAAGGAATAGGTGGAGCTTTCCTTAAAATAATAAACAGCATCTACCTAAAACCATCAGCAAGTATCATATGAAATGGAGATAAATTAGAGGTCTTCCCAATAAGATCAGGGGTGAAACAGGGATGTCCATTATCACCCCTGTTATTTAATATTGTACTAGAAATGTTAGCTTTAGCAAGCAGAGAAGAAAAGGGAATTAAAGGAATTAGAATAGGCAAGGAGGAAACAAATCTATCACTCTTTGCAGATGATATGATGGTATACTTAAAGAATCCTAGAGAATCAACTCAAAAATTACTTGAAACAATTAACGACTTTAGCAAAGTAGCAGGATATAAAATAAACCCACATAAATCATCAGCATTTCTATACATGACCAACAAAGACCAACAGCAAGAGATAGAAAGAGAAATTCCATTTAAAGTAACAGTAGATAATATAAAATATGTGGGAGTCTACTTTCCCAGACAAACCCAGGAACTCTATGAACACAATTACCAAACACTCTTCACACAAATCAAATCAGATCTAAATAATTGGAAAGATATCAATTGCTCATGGATAGGCAGAGCTAATATAGTAAAAATGCCAATACTACCTAAATTAATTTACTTATTCAGTGCCATCCCAATCAGACTACCTAAAAATTATTTTATAGAGGTAGAAAAAATGATAACAAAATTCATCTGGAAAAACAAAAAATCAAGAATATCCAGGAAAATAATGAAAAAAAAAATTTACAGGAAGGTGGGTTAGCGGTACCAAACCTAGAGCTTTACTATAAAGCAGCAGCCATCAAAACTATCTGGTACTGGCTAAGAAATAGAGTGGAGGATCAATGGAATAGGCTAGGCACAGAAAACGCAGTAGTAAATGACACTAGTAATGTAGTGTTTGATAAACCCAAAGACTCCAGCTTCTGGAGGGGGGAATATAAAGAAACTCACTAGGTTAATCAACTCCTGGCTGGCTTGCCAAAAACTGTGGGGACCAATTTTTAATTGGGGAGTGCTAGGTAAGCGGCTCACTGCAATATTGGGGCAAGGAAGGAGACTGGCAGCCTCCCTCAAAACTGAACAAGATTTATTTTAACAAGAACGAACTTAAAAAAAAAAACCACACAAACAGTATCAGTAGGATCAAGGGAAAGGAAATAAAATGGGGAAAGGGAAATTATAACACCTGAAAAAATACCACTGCCCAGGAATCAGCTGAAAATATGCAGGAGAATACCTGTCACTTTCCAGCTTCCACCTTGAATGCCCAATTCTCCTCCCCCAAACCTAGAAACCCCCACACAGTCCCAGCCAATGGGATGGCTGCTCTGACAGTCACGTAACTGCCCTCACTAGGCTTCCGATCATTATAATTTTGCCAGGCCCATGTAGGCGTCAGCAAGTGGTGATGACATGAGGTGCCAGAGTCCTGGAAAGGGCTACAACCAGTGGGTGGAGCACCATGTGGTTTGCAGAGCCCCAGGCCAGTGTGTGCCTGGGCATAAAAACCTCAAATAACAATTAATTCTTTACAATATGTATATGTATATGTGTGTGATGACTACATATTTTTAAAGGAATAAGAAAGTCTGGAAATTTAGAACACCAATAAGATCACCAAAAAAAATATCATTATATTTTAAAAGATAGGAAATGATTAAAGTTAGATACCAATTAGTGCAAATAATGAAACTCCTTAAGTAGTTATATACATTTGAATTCACACCATTGAAGTTTTAATTATGTAAATATAGTCATTGGTTCCAGTCAATAGAAATATGCAGTACAAATTTGAATTGTGTGACCTGTATCAGGGGATTCATTATTTGCATTAATCAGGACTATTTATAATAGTCAACGTGGGAGTCATTTCTAAATGAGCTATTGATCGGCTGTAAGACAACTTACTTAACTGGCCACAATGTAGAGAGAGTTAAAAGAATAAAAAGTCACTTTATATGCTAATCTACTAAAGTTTCTCTTACCCAACATTTATATGGAAGCATTTTCTGTCCAAAAAAAAAAACTATATTAAAGATCAGATACTGATACAGACTAAAATTTTTCTATAAAAAAGTTTAAGTGGTCTAAATGAATAAAAAGGTCATGATAATAAAGTCAAAAACAAGACCAAGGTAGCTTAGAATCTAACTCAGCCAGTTTGACCTCTTTGTCAAATAGAAAGATGGCAGCCAAAGGTGACAAAGACTGAGCTTATAAATTAACTTTAAAATGTTACATAACATGGTGACAGAAAATTATGTAGAGGCAAAATTAGCTAATAAATCAGTGAGATGCACTAGAGGAGAAAAAAAAGTTTTCATGAAACTTTATATGGAAAGAAACCAAGATATAAGGAGGACATTTTTAAATGAAGCTGAAAGAACAATGGAACATAAAAGTGGCTTCATCAGTATGGATTTTTAAAATCACTCTTTTCTCCTTCAGTGCTAGTGAAAACATCATATTTAGACTCCAACCACAATCCCTAAGATACAGCATGATGAAGTAGCCATAGCACTAAGGAAATTAAGTAAGGAAGAAGAGTCAGACTAGAACAAGTACAAAGCTAAGAGATACATATTAAAGACACCACAATGGTGAATAGATCTTAAAGGATATGAAAGAGCAGAAAATTCCAGATAACTGGGGAAAATTATAAAATATATCTTTATTTTTATTAATGATAATACAATACAGAAACTACAATTATATTACATATCCATGTTTCTATTTTTCAATCTCTTGTAAATATGACAATAATCTAGAAGAATAACAAGGGTATCTTTGATGAAAGTTGAAGGGTATAGAAGATAAACTATCCCAACTATAGTTATTATGCATTGACTATTATAGAAGTGTTTGATTTGGTTAAGCAAACTTAACTGCTGCCATGAGATACACCAACAAAGTGTCTCCCCTGCATTTGTGAAAATCATATAATTCTTTTATAGAAATAACAACAGTAATGAATGATGCAATCATTTATTAAGTGCTTACTATATAAAACTCACTGTGCATTGTAACAGTCTTTTTCTTTCAGCTTATTAAAATCAAGTGAACATAAAACAGGTATGCTTGTGAAAATAATCACCATTTCAGAGGATACCAAGTGTACCGTACAAACTGAAGATTTCCTATAAGGAAATTTCCATGCTCTTAGTTACATTTGACATTGTAATAATCTTAAGAAACTTAAAAAAAAACCTGCAGGACTGTTTAGAAGACATCTAGATTACTGAAATGGATGTGATGGATCCATGACCACAGAATCACAAATGTAGAATTGAAAGCAAACTTGGGGGTCATTAAATCCTACTTCCACAGCAGAAGGGGGTGAGTGGAAGTGAGTCGGTCAGAGAACAAAACAAAAACAAGAGAATGAAGAATATCTTTTGTCTAGACTATAATATGGAATTGGATGGACAATCCATAAAGTCATGTCAACGCTTTATTAAGTGTTTACTACATGCCAGGCACTATGTTAAGTACTGAAGTTACAAACAAAGGCAAAACTATGGCTTGCTTTCAAGTTTTCAAAGAGTAGATTAGTATAATAAAAATATTAAATATCAATTTTTTGTAAAAAGTCCTTTTGCTTAAGAAATTCAATTATTCTGGGGGCAGCTAGGTGGCACAGTGGATAAAGCACTGGCCCTGGATTGAAGAAGACCTGAGTTCAAATAGAGAGAGACAGAGCAGACAGAGACAGAGAACAGGACAGAGAGAGATAAGAGACAAAGAGAAGAGGTACAACAGATGCGGGGACAGAGAGAAAAATAGATTGGCAGACAGAAATAAACACACATAGAGAGACCTTTACTTTTGTTATTTTTGTTTGTTTGATGGGTGGCCATAAGAAATAAACATTCGCCAGTAAGGGCAAAGTGATATGTCACATTTCACATTAAAGCAAGTACTTAGATTTTTAATCATAAGATTCTAGATATATTGCTATTGATGGTAAGAAAAGGAAGACAACTGTGTCTGAAGAATTTAAAATTAGTATGACACTGAGGGCAATGTTAAAGTGAGTGGTTAGCATGAGCAGGCTACAACATATAACAAATTAAGAATTTGAAGAATAGGAGTAAAAGGTGTCATCGAATACCAAAGAAATCTGTGATTAGAAGACTTTGGTTGGTCATGTGCAGAAATACAAGAATAATGGGTGGACAGGATTACTTTCTCTACTTTGTGTTTTGTTATTTTCAGTAATTTATATTTTTGCACAAATCCTCTACCTTATCATTTTTTAGTCCTGTTTTCATATAACTGTGTATTTCCCCTGTTTTCCATTCATTTTGTTTTTTTAAATTTTGTTTAATTGATTTTTCTCTTGCTTCCTTTTGAATCAGTTTAGCTAAAGTTTCACTGGTGTTGTTCACTTCTTCCACGAGTATGTTTCTAGTTTTATTTATCAGTTGTATAGGTCAAGACAATATTTATAATTTTGAAACTTCTTTCCATTGCTCTTTTTTTTTTGTTTGTTTTGGGTTTTTTTGTTTTGTTTTGTTTTGTTTTTTAGTGAGGCAATTGGGTTTAAGTGACTTGCTCAGGGTCACACAGCTAGTACATGTTAAGTGTCTGAGGCCGGATTTGAACTCAGGTACTCCTGACTCCAGGGCCGGTGCTCTATCCACTGCACCACCTAGCTGCCCCTCCATTGCTCTTGCTTGTCTTTTCTGACCAAAACCAAAAACAAAACATGTTTTATCTGTTTTCCATATGGTTGTCCTTCAAATATTTGAAGATATCTGTCCCACTTCTCTGAGTCTTCTCTAGGGGAAACATCATTACTTCTTTTGTTGTTATTGTTGTTTGTCCTTCATTCTTTGTTTTCCTTTTAATTAATAAAGTATTTTATTTTTTTCCCATTACATGTAAAGATAGTTCTCAACTTTTGTTTATACAAGCTTTCCAATTTCAGATTTTTCTCCCTCTCTCCCTTCCCTCCCTGCTCACCTAGACAGCAGGTAATCTGATTATATATATATATATATGTGTGTGTGTGTGTGTGTGTGTGTGTGTGTGTGTATGTATATATATATGTATATATATGTATATATGTATGTATATACACACATACACATATATACATATACAAATACATATATACACACACATATATATATACATTTTTATTTATATTTATATATACACATACATAATAACATTAAACATATTTCTTCATTAGTCATGTTATAAGAGAAAAATCAGAGCAATGACAAAAAACCTCAAAATAGAAAAACAACAGCACCAAAAACAAAGGAAATAGTATGGTTCATTCAGCATCTATACTCCATAGTTCTTTTATTTTTTTTTCCTGGATTTGGAGATCCTCTTCTATCATGAGTTCCCTGGAATTCTTCTGTACCATTGCATTGGTGAGAAGAATATAGTCCATCACAGTAGGTCAACACTCAATGTTGATGATACTGTGTACAATGATCTTCTGGTTCTGCTCATCTCACTCATCATCAGCCCACACAAGACCCTCCAGGTTTCTTTGAACTCCTCCTGCTCATCATTTCTTACAGCACAAAAGTATTCCATTGTATTCATATACCACAACTTGTCCAGCCATTCCCCAATTGATGGGTACCCCCTCAACTTCCAATTCCTTGCTACCACATAAAGAGCAGCTATTAATATTTTTGTACATGTGGGTCCCTCTCCCCTTTCCATGATTTCTTTGGGAAATAGACCCAAAAGTGGTATTGCTGGGTCAAAGGGTATAAACAGTTTTATCGCCCTTCGAGCATAATTCCAAATTGCTCTCCAGAATGGTTGGATCAGTTCACAGCTCCACCAACAATGCATTAGTGTTCCAATTTTCCCACAGCTTCTCCAACATTTATTATTTTCCTTTTTTGTAATTTTAGCCAATCTGATAGGTGTCAGGTGGTACCTCAGAGTAGTTTTAATTTGCATCTCTCTAATCATTAGAAATTGAGAGCATTTTTTCATATGGGAATAGGTAGCTTTGGTTTCTTCATCAGAAAACTGCCTGTTCATATCTTTGACCATTTCTCAATTGGGGAATGACTTGGATTCGTATAAATTTGATTTAGTTCCCTATATATTTTAGAGATGAGGCCTTTATCAGAAATACTGGCCATAAAATTGTTTCCCAATTTTCTGCCTCCCTTATAATTTTGGATACATTGCTTCTGTTTGTACAAATTTTTTTTTAATTTGATGTAAACAAAATCATCCATTTTGCATATCATAATATTCTCTGTCTCTTGTTTGGTCATAAACTGTTTTCCTTTCCAAAGATCTGATAGGTATACTATTCCTTTCTCTCCTAATTTACCTATGGTATCACCTCTTATGTCTATATCATGTATCCATTTTGACCTTATTTAAGTATAACGTGTAAGATGTGTGTCTATGCCTAATTTCTTCCATACTATCTTCCAGTTTTCCCAGCAGTTTTTGTCAAATGCTGAGTTCCTATCCCATGTAAAGAATTAATTGTTATTTGAAGTTTTTATAACTCAGCACGCACTGGCCTGGGGCTCTGCAAATCGCATGGTGCTCCACCCACTGGCTGTAGCCATTGCCAGGGCTCTGGCACCTCACCTCCTCACCACGCTGATGCCTACATGGGCCTGGCAAAATTATAATGATTGGAAGCCTAGTGAGGGCAGTCATGTGACTGTCAGAGCAGCCATCCCATTGGCTGGGACTGTGTGGGGGTTTCTAGGTTTGGGGGAGGAGAATTGGGCATTCTAGGTGGAAGCTGGAAAGTGACAGGCATTCTGCTGCATATTTTCAGCTGATTCCTGGGAGGTGGTATTTTTTCAGGTGTTATAATTTCCCTTTCCCCATTTTATTTCCTTTCCCTTGATCCTACTGATACTGTTTGTGTTGTTTTTTTTTTTAAGTTCATTCTTGTTAACATAAATCTCGTTCAGTTTTGAGGGAGGCTGCCAGTCTCCTTCCTTGCCCCAGTATAGCGGTGAGCCACTTAGCTAGCACTCCCCAATTAAAAATATTATATATACATGCATACATACATACATACATGCATATGTGAATTTATATTATGCAAACTTTTATACAATCTGCAAGATTTGGAAGTATTTCATTTCTTGCTTCAGCAGCATATGTTCCACAATGTTTCTCTAAATCTATCTTAACACCAAAGTCACCAAATGTTAAATTATATGTTGAAATAATCTAAACAATCTTAGCACATTCTTTGTAGAATTTCTGTCCCTCTTTATCCCCTGAAATAGTGTTGATTCATATGCTGTCTTATTGGTTGTCTTATTACCAAATAGTTCATACACTATCTATCCATTCCCATTCTGTTTGTATCTATAAATAAGAATTTCAATATTGGTATGATTCAGTCCCTCCAATAGTATATCCATTTAGTCATTGAAGAATATCACCTATCACTAACACTGATATCCATACGTAATTTGAAATCTGTATAATAATCTGTATCCTTTCCTACTTTTCTATTATTTTGCCATAGTTCCTGAGGATAAAGGCAACCTCACAGAATAGAAGGTCATCTTGCATTTTTCCCCATCTCCTAGGCCAAAACAATTGCAATTAATTATCAAGCCTAATGATAATGAATCAACCAATTATAAACAAAAGTGAACTTCAAAAAAACAAACATATAGTGTTAGTACATTATTCAAAAGTTTCGTAGTTTCATAGATTTAAAGATGAAAGGAACTTTGGAGTCTATCTAATCTAATTCCCTTACTTTGCAGATGAGCAAAGTGAGACTAAAGAGGCTCAATAACTCCCCTGAAAGTCACAAAGTTAGTAGTTGGCAATACTATTCTTGAATTCAGGACAGTTGTTTTCAAACTGAGCTTTTTTTTTGGGGGGGGGGAGTAATGAGGGTTAAGTGACTTGCCCAGGGTCACATAGCTAGTAAGTGTCAAGTGTCTGAAGCCAGATTTGAACTCAGGTCCTCCTGAATCCAGGGTTGGTGCTATATCTACTGCACCACCTAGCTGCTCCTCAAACTGAGCATGGAGGATTAATGTTTGCATTAATTAATTCATGTATTTCATCCCTTAGTATAATGTCTCACACATAGTAGGCATTTAATAAAAATATCTTGACTGATGGATATAATTAACTTTAGGAAATCAGAAGAATCATGGCAAGATCGTGCTTTAAAGATATACATGAAGCCTCAGTGTCTAGAAAAATCAAAAAATATAAAGTTATAAAGATTTTAGGGGGAGTTTTCATTCTATTTTTTAAAACTTTATAAATGTCATAATTGCTATAAACATCAATTATGAATGCTAGGAAATACACCAATATTAATTAGGAAAAAACAGTGATGCTTTTCACTATATCACCTAGTAATATAGTAATATAATCATATTGTCAAAATTAATCTTGGGACTTCATAATGAGAAGCACATTTCTCATGGACTTGCTATCCCATAGATTCTGATGTTAAGGTATCTATATTTGGGTACATCATATTCCTAATGGCATTACACTTGGGGTTTTTAAGTGAATCATTTAGTTTCCCCATTCTATAATAACAGATTAAACTGGTTTTTAATTATGAAAACTTTAATTCTAGATGGAGGACAATCTTACCAATTTGTGTATTGACCAGAAGGGATATAATAATGAAGAATATGTAACAGGATCTATACAATTCAGAGTTACTACTGGGAGAAAAAAAAAGCCAACAACTTCAAGTACATAATATATTATTGGTGGGTCAGTGGTATGATCTCCATGTAGAAAGGACAGCAATAGTTATTTACTAAAATATGTTCCCTCCATAATAAATCTCTCAACACAATAACTATGTGGGCTTGTATGATTTATTAATTGTCAGATTCCCTGCTGTGACCCATCCAATTGAAGGAAATAATATCCTGCAAAGTCTGGGAATTTATTCTGGAGGACCCTAATGGCAATTCCCATACTTGTAAGAATGGAGCTATGCTCTTCTAATTAATAAAGGCTTTTTCATACAAAATTATGTGGGGGAAAGTTTGCATCAGATGAACTGAGTTACTTCAAAACCAAGGTTATCTACTTGTGTCAAATGATTATCAAGACATCATGTGAACATTTCAAAACTAAATTGCTACAAAAAAGGCATTGCTTTCACCCAGGCATCACTTTCTTTAATTTAGTAAATCATGGCCTAACATTGCTCACTTGCTATAATTCTACAAACTGTTTTTTAAGGATCAGAAATGACTTGATAATATTCATTATGCAAACTTACAAACATCTCTGAGTATGTAGGTTCGCTGCTGGATTGTTCATATACTCAGATAGCTGCAAAGGATCTTAGAGATGATTGAGCCCAGGTTTGCCCTCAGTTTATGAGCAAAGCACTTAGAGGGGAAGTGTCTTGGCTGGCACCACAAAGCTAGTCAGTTTCAAAACAGGAATAGATGTCAGGTTAATCAAGTTCTCAAGAAACAATAACAAGAAGCAAGCTATATCTCCTGCTTCTTTCAACCATCAGATCCCCTCAACAAAGAGTATCACTCTCCCCACCCTCAAATAAACACAACAATAACCCTCTTCTCATACAAGAAGGCAGTTTGAGGACTGTCATTTCCTGTAGAGAATTAATTTCCAAAGATTACACTGTGATGAAATAATGGAATTTGACAGATGCCCAGGGGTCACACCTGATTGATTTAATATTGTTTGAATTGGGTGAGAATGAGAAACCGACCAAGTACCTATGTGGGGAAAATTAAATAAAGGCCACACCTGGCCTGCCCTGAGTGACTTTAGTGTACTACTGACATCACTAGGGGATCACTCTAAGCCAAGCAACTTGAAGGACCTCCCTTTTGGGGGAGGGAGAGAAAAAGTAGACAAAGGGTACGCTGTCTGGGAGAAGCTCTCTTTGCTTTTGGTGATCTTCAAGAGGGACTGCACAGCTGACTCCCATTGAAACTATGGACCCCAGGTGGTGAGTGGAATTGAGGCCAGCTCTTTGAGCTAACTGAGCAGGAGGCAAGTTTGGGGTTTGAGTCAGTCTTTGCTAGAGTCAGGGAGCTTATCCATTTTTCTCTTCCCCTATTTCCTTGTCCCTGGCTTTATTAACTTCACCTTTGTTGTAAATTTTTTTCCCATTAATACAACCTAGTTTGTTTGTGGAAAAGAGGCTGTTAATCTCCTTTCTTATTAGCTTGGGAGAAATAACTAAAAAGGCAGTTTGGAAGGGAGGAAACTTTAGATGTAGAGGTCTTTCATTATTTTCTGAACCCCAGTATTATGGCAAGCCACCCAATTAACTCTCCCCACAATAAATTTGGCCCCTACAACACAAAAGAAAAAAGAATGAACTTTAGATGAGGGGACATGTTATGTGGTAGCAAGGAATTGGAAGTTGAGGGGGTGCCCATCAATTGGGGAATGGCTGGACAAATTGTGGTATATGAATACAATGGAATACTATTGTGCTGTAAGAAATGATGAGCAGGAGGAGTTCAGAGAAACCTGGAGGGTCTTATGTGAGCTGATGATGAGTGAGATGAGCAGAACCAGAAGAATATTGTACACAGTATCATCAACATTGAGTGTTGACCTACTGTGATGGACTATATTCTTCTCACCAATGCAATGGTACAGAAGAGTTCCAGGGAACTCATGATAGAAGAGGATCTCCAAATCAAAGAAAAAAAAAGAACTGTGGAGTATAGATGCTGATTGAACCATACTATTTCTTTTGTTTTGGGTGCTATTGTTTTTTTTTTCCTTTCTATTTTGAGGTTTTGCATTACTGCCCTGATTTTTTCTCTTATAACAGGATTAATACAGAAATAGGATTAATGTTATTATGGATATATATATATGTATATATATATGTATATGTATATAGATATATAGATATAACCTATATCAGATTACCTGCTGTCTAGGGGAGGGGGGAGGCAAGGGAGGGAGGGAGAAAAATCTGAAATTGTAAAGCTTGTATAAACAAAAGTTGAGAACTATCTTTACATGTAACGGAAAAAATAAAATACCTTATATGTAAAAAAAAAAAAAAAAGATGAGGGGACATGGTGGAAGACAGCAGTAGATCTAGGGTGTATAGGTGGGAAAGAAACATTTAGAAGAAATGAGAGTTTGAAGCTTGAGATTCTACATCAAGATTTCCTTCTACTTCAAACTGAGTTTGTGGAGGTTTCAGGCACTTATATCAAAGTTGGATTTGGCCAGTGTTCTGCACAATGATGAAAAGCCTGGACTCATACTTTAAATCTGAGATTCTCACTCTGAGATAGTGTGGGAAGGTTTAGGAAGGTTGGAGTTTCTATGGTAGAGAAATTTAAATTCTTATGAATCTCACTCAACTTTCCTTTTCTTCTCACAAAGTTTTTTTCCCTTACTGACTGACCAATGGTTCTTTTCTACCTCCTGGAGATAGGTCCCCACTGATACCCAAAAGAGATGTGGGTACTGCTCAATATATTGACCATGGGAAATGGAGTCACTCTGTTGATCTCCAACATGCTGTATGAGATCCTTCCTCTCTGATTTTTTTTTTCCTTCTTAGGCCAAATATTATTTGGTAAAATAAATTGGGGATTTGGAAGCCATGTTGCATAGTAAAGTGAGTTTAGTCGATGAACAAAGCTTAACCCTGATTGAGCCTTAGTTTACTAACTTGTTAAATGGGAATAATAATACTTGCACTGCTTACCTTATAGGCTTAATGTGACAAAAGTGCTTTGTAAGGTTCAAAGTTTTATTAAAAAAATGAGTTATTTATGGATAGAATACATGCTATGTATTCATTATGGTGCTGAAACAGGAAGCATTAGATAAGTGCTAGGCATTCAAAGAATACTTACTGTTGTCCTATGACAGAATTATATAGTTTATTCCTTTCAGGAATTTTATATGGTTTCTTGCTGATTTTTCTATTTGTTTCATTCTAAATTTCTCTATGAATATTTGCTTATTGGCAGTACTTTGAATAAGTGGTACACATATAGTAAGAGACTTTAGTCTCAAAGACTTTAAAAATCAACCTTCCATTCAAAATTATGAACTTGTACAATTGGAGGAAACAATTATAAAGGGCATCTGAGATCACCCAACAAATCTTGCTTCAGAACAATCATTTGTGATTCATACTATCCTCTTTACCTACCTCCCTGGCAGTTTCCCCACAATGAATCTTTGAATTTTAAGCCATATGTTTTACAAAGGATTGAGCACATCTTATTTGAAGTTATGAAAGGACAAATTTTTAAAGCCAATAATGTGACTCCATTCTTTTGTAAACTGTAGGCTCATTAAGAACAAAGTAAAAATATGCAAGTTTGCATTGAAGACCAATTCTATTTGTACAGGTGTAATGTTTTTCATCATACAATCAAACACCAGGCAGTCAGTGTTATGGAAGTACAATAACACAAAAGATGTAGCCATTTCAAATCCAAGAGAATAGGGTTTATAGTCATTTTAAAGGAGAATTGTCAAAAAGATAGTTCAGAGCCATTTGATTCTGACTTGAGCCATATGGAATTGAAATAGATTCAAATGTAAAATGGAGCACCAATTACTAAATTCAAGATCATTCCCTCTCAAACTTCCCCATCTTCTTAACATCCCCATTACTGTCAAGGGCACCACTGTCTTCTCAGTCATATAGACTAAGAACCTTGAGTTCATCTTTGCTTACTCAGTTTTATCCATCCTGTAAATCCTATCCATTGCCAAATCTTGGTATTTATGATTTATAACATCTCTTGCACACATTCTCTTCTCTTTGGTCACACAACCATAACCATAGCTCATAGCTCTCTTTGCTTCTCACCTGGGTTACACTAATAACATCTAATTGGCCTTCCTGATTCTAAGCTCTCCCCAAGAAAGTCCATCTTCCACTCAGCTGCCAAGGTGATATATCTAAAGTATAAGGCTGATGTCACCACTTCCCTCTAGTAAATGAACTCCAGTGGCTCCCTATTCCTTTCAGGATCAAACATAAACTATTTTGTTTAACATTTAAAGCACATTATAATCTGGCTCTTTCATATCTTTCCAATCTTAAATTTTGCTTCCTTCTATATACTATCATCCAACCATACCAGCCTGCTTGCTGTTTTTCTCATATGACATTTTATCTTCTATCTCCATGCCTTTTACCTAGCTGCTCTCTATGCCTGGAAATTCTCTGTTCTCTCACATCTGCTTCTTGGTTTACCTGTTTTCTTTCAAGACTCAGCTTAAGTCTTGCCTTGGGCAAGAGACTCCACATACCCACATACACTAGTTCTTCCCATTCTACTTTCTGTATGTCTCTGTCTCTGTCTTTCTCTCTCTCTCTGTCTCTCTCTCTCTCTCTGTCTCTCTGTCTCTCTCTCTCTGTATGTCTCAGACACACACACACAGATGTCTGCATATATAAAATATCTGATTAATACCTCTATATTCCTATCTTATATGTACCTACTTATTTACTTGTTGTCTCCATTAGAATATGAGTTCTTTGAGAGCAAGTACTATTTTTGCTTTTTGTTGTAGCCTTGGCACTTAGCAAGATACTTGACACATAGCACATGTTTAACATATACTTACAGACTGACAGATTGACTGACTATGGGGGGTAAAGGAGGACAGAAGAAAAAGGAATAAAGAAAAGTTTAATTTAGTGCAAGAATTCTGAAAGCTTGAGATAGGGACATTCTTGACTTGGGCAAATGTCTGCATGAATGGAAGATACCAGTGGCATATCCAGTTTTGTAGGAAAAGTGACCCCATGAAGAAGAGTAATGAGAAATGGGTCAAAAGCTATCCAGCTCCAAAAAATTCCCTTCATTGTTTTCATGTGCTTCATTTATGATAGTAACTCCCATAGGGATATAGAAGTCATTTTAATAAATCAGGAGACATTTATATGAACCAGTCTAAATTTGATTAACCCAAAACCTTCATACACCTGCTAAAATAGAAGGGAAGAAGGGGAAAATGGATGAAAACAACTAGAGCAAGAAAGTGGGTCCTTAAACAAAATATGCACACACACATACAGACACATGCACATATATATATATATATATATATATATATATATATATATATATATATATATATATATATATACACACACACACACACCTGTATGTGTATAACTGACAAGGCTTGACAAAAGTGATTTATTCCTAGAGGAAGTCAGTTTTCTGTGTCTTTGTTTTTTTTTTTTCTCCCCCTTTTGAGAAAAGACAGGATGAAGAACAACAACACAGAAGTCTCCTCTGTTGTTCTTTAGAAGTTAACTAGATTTGTAATGTTTAATAAAATGACAACAAGGTAAGCTGATATGAGTTTTTTTCTATTTCTGAGCTTTACAACTTCTAATGAAAGACATCAGAGGGGAAGAGCTGATTGTGTTTTCTATTGTGTATAGTAGAAGTAATGAACAATATCCACATCAGGAGAAAAGCAGAGGATGGATCTCACCAGGAGTCCCAATAAGTGAGAGGATTAATTTCTCTAAATATGGCTTTAATTGAATTGTGAGATATTTGAAAATAATCAGTTTGGTGAAATTTGTGTTTGTGCATTTGTTTACACAGAAAGGAGACAAAAACCTCAGAATTTCTGTTTTGATGGGATAATGTCAAACAAGTTTCACATATGCTGAGGTGGAAACAATGACTGAGGATGACTAGAATAATTAAATCCATAGCTTTTTTTGAGCAACTTAAATATAAGACTGAAATGCAGAAAAATCTTGTTTATACAACATTATATAAACCAGCCTTTCTGTCCACCTAAGAATACCATGCTTGATTATCTTTCTCCTTGAAGACCCCAAAGTATCAAAACATATTACCATGGCTCCTGAATCATCAAAGAAAAAAAGTATTTAGGCTCAATGTAGTTTCAGAGTAAGATACCTTTGCTTTGTTTTCCAATTCTATGGAAATTGTTGAATATGATAATTTTGGATTTCCTTGAGTATTTGTTTAACTAAAACAACTCATTTCCCCAGCCATGTCAGGTGATAGACAGTTGACTATATTTAGGTTGATTCCAATAAGGAAATAAATAATTGTCAAAAAAAAATCACACCAAAGGAAGACTGAGTTGACATGCAACAATTTCTCACCCTAGATATTCAAAGATTCTTGAAATTCTGCCATGCTTTACACATTTATTTCTAAATTGAACTCTGGAAACAGATTCCTTCACAAATCATATTTGGTTCAAAGATTGTCTTTTTTAAAAAGACATTTACAAATATATTACTTTGCCTCCATCCCCAAGATAGGTCGATTCAATTTATAGATAGATAGATATAGATATACTCCCACATACATATATTCACATAAAAACAGGGTACATGCAGTCCTACAGTAAAATTATATGATATATATGTATGTATTATATATGTGCATATGTGTGAATGTAAGTGTATGCAAACATATATACATACACTATCTATCTAACCTTCCTTCTATTGACTGCTTACACACACACACACACACACACACACACACACACACAATTAGCAGAGGGAGGGAACAAGCATAGAATATTAAATGAAATTAGGGTAAAGGTTTAACTTATTGGAATCTCTGGAATGTAGCAAGTAAAGAATTGACCAAAAAGGGAGAAAAAGAGAAGTCTGGGTCTGAACATGAATATAAGCCTGTCTCTCAGGCTGAAACATCAACCAAGGAAATAAAAAAGGGAAATCAAAGCAAGTAACTAGTTTTCTGCAAAAGATGAGGAATTCAATTTTAGATAATTGAGGAAACATTCAAATAATATGATCAAAAGGAAATTAGAAATGAAGGACAGATGCTTAGGAGCAAAATCAAACCCAGGGATATGCATTTCTTTTTTGTTTGTTTTTTGACAGGGCAATGAGGGTTAAGTGACTTGCCCAGGATCACACAGTTAGTTAAATGTCAAGTGTCTGAGCCCGGATTTGAACTCAGGTCCTCCTGAATCCAGGGCCAGTGCTTTTTCCACTGTGCCACTGAGCTGCCCCTGGATATGCATTTCTTACTCATTGTCTTCTTATATGTGATAGTAGAAAACTTTATGGAGAGCACGAGCAGAAAGGTGAAGAAAGAGAATGCAATATCTGATGGACCTCTTATTTATGGAAGAAGAGGAGAAGTCAAGAAAGGAGACAATAATGAAGCAACCAAAATGGTAGGAATTCAGCTGGGGCTGTATAGTCATCAGAGCCAAGAGGCCAGAGGTGGTGTTCTCTGTGTTAAGTACTGTAAGAGCATCAAAGTGAATAACTGACAAAACATTAGTAGACTTTATAATAACAGGCCATCAGTGACATTTGAGAAAGACATTGCCATTGAATAGAAACTGAAGGACCAACAATACTACTAGTGAATCATGGTGTGAGTAACTGATGTAACAATGGAGCCAGTTGTCTCTTTTGTTGTTGTTGTTTCACATTTTCAGTCATGTCTGACTCTCCATGACCCCATTTGTTTTTTTCTTGGCAAAGATACCAGAGTGATTTGCTATTTCCTTCTCCAGCTCACTTTACAGATGGGGAAACTGAGGTAAAAAGGGTTAAATGACTTGCCTGGAGTCTCACAGCTAATAAATATCAGAGGCTGAATTTGAAAAAGGGCTTCCTGACTTCAGGTCAGGCCCAGCACTGAATCCACTTCAAGACCTACCTGACCATTAAATTTATTTTATGTGAAGATTGTTATTAAAATTAATGAAAGAAATAGGAAAAGGTAGTAAGGTTGGGTGAAGGTTTTATTTTGTTTTGAAATTAGGAAGATCTGTCTACATTTGTAAAATAAATTCACAGCAGTTTTAGAGACTCATTTGTTTTTATAAAATTATTTTTTCTTGTCTTCACTCTTAAATTTTACTTTTCTTAAAGACAGAGACCATGTCTAGAGGCCATATTTTCAACCAATCAACAAGCATTCATTAAGGGCTTAATATTTCCTAAGCACTGAATTCCTTTATACATACTGTCCACTGAACCTGAAATCATTTCTTCCTTTCTCTGCATGTATAAAAATCTCACTATCCTTCAAAATCAAGGGCAAAACCCACCTCCACTATATTGTTACCTCCTACCCACATACTGACAGTTATAGATCAGAAAGTGAATGTGTAATATGGTATTTCTGTCTCTCATTGTTAATCATACTTTTTTCCACTAGGCTAGAGATGGAGTGTAGTAAAATAAAAAGAGCACTTGATTTGAAATCTAAGGATCTAAGTTTATACCTTAGCTCTGCTACTTACTATGTATTTAATCGTGGGCAGGCCACTAACCTCTACTAGCTTTCAGTTTCTTTTTCTGTTAAAAAAAAAAAGAATTATACCAGATCATATCTACATCTCACTTTGTGTAGGATTACTTACAACATTATCATAAAAACAGGATTGGAATATAAAGCCTCTGAGGATCCTTCCAGTTAAGAATCTTTTTTTACTTTATAATCTCTTTCTTTCATTCCACCCTTTTTTCTTCATTCCTTCCTTCTTCCTTCTTTCCTTCTTTTTCATCCATGACAGTATCCAGAGAAATTTTATATTTCTTCTTCATCCCATGTACATAGCGTATTGTTAAATACCAGTTGCTAAATGTCAATTTCTATGTGTATCTGCAAGATTCATTTAGGTTTCAATGCCCAATTTCAAACCAATAGACAATTAGATTAGAGAGTTCCTTAGTACTCTATGATTGTACAAAAGTAGAAAAACATATTTTAAAAAGCTTCACTCCTCATTTATGTCTCTAAAACAAAGAAAACCCTTTTAAATGATCATAATTCATTGAAAATGTTATTGTATTCAACAAGTCAAATAACTTTCATATTTTTGTAACCAGCTTTCAGAAGAGAAACCCTTTTTTTTTGCTGTTTCCTCTGTTTGATCAAATGCCATTATTAAATAATCTTATGCTATATATGTCAGAGCTAAAACTGAACTAAGCAAAATCGAGATAATCATTTACACAATGAAGACAATAATGTAAACTGAAACAACAGTGAATGACTTCAGAATTATGATTAATATATTTTACTTTACTTTTTTGTGGGGCAATGAGGATTAAGTGACTTGCCCAGGGTTACACAGCTAGTAAGTGTCAAGTTTCTGAGGCTGGATTTGAACTCAGGTCATCCTGAATCCAGGGCCAGTACTTTATCCACTGCACCACCTAGCTGCCTCCTGATTAATATATTTTAAAAAATCTACAGATATGGCCATTGTGTGGTATGATTTTGCTTAACTCTACTTCTTTGAAACAAGGAAGAGTTGGGGGGTACATAGAAATATAAGGAAGTAACACCTTTAAAAAAAGCACAAATAAAACTTTTAGAGATAAATACAAGTGTGTTGCAGTGATTGGGAATGGGGGGTATGGGGAGTAAATATTTTGGAGACAATTAATAAGACCCTTTCCACCTCATTTCAAATGGAGCTATTCTTAGAGGCTTGAGCAGTCACTTTATGCTTTCAAGCCCCCTTTCAGGTACTGATTATGCTTAGTTAGCATTTTTATACAGTTGAAATGAGATTTAAATGGACATAAGAACAATGGAAAAGAGAAAAGAAGTCCCAAAAATATATTCATGGACTGGGGGCAGCTAGGTGGCGCAGTGGATAGAGTACTGGTCCTGGAGTCAGGAGTAACTTAGTTCAAATCTGGCCTCAGACACTTAACACTTACTAGCTGTGTGACCCTGGGCAAGTCACTTAACCCTAATTGCCTCACCAAAAAATAAACAAATAAATAAATAGATAAAATAATCAAGTACTGTGCACTGATTCAGGGGTTGAGAACCCCTTTGCAGGCTGGTGGGATGAGGTGAGGTCAGCTTAAGGAGATGTCTGGTTTATAAGACTCTCAGGTGTATTTTAGCACAAGGTGGCAAAATCACCTTGTCTTCACGGCAGGCCTCTTGGTGTCAGTATCCAGGAGCCTGAGGAGTAGATCAGCATAGAGCTCATTGACTTGCTCCCTATTCATTTCTTTTACTTTAGACTTTACAAGCCAAATTTATAATCAGTGATTTTCATGAATCTATGCTTACCTCATCTAATTAGAGGCAGCCCAAAGGAATGAATAAAAGTCAATTCCAGAGTCAGGAAGAAGTGCTTTTCAAATCCCATCTCTGACACATACTGTAGGAGCCTGGCAAGTTGCTGCAACTCTTCCCAAATATCTCAGGCAGATCTATCTTTAAGATTCTACTTTGAACAGTAGGTACTGATCTGCATTAGTCAAAGGATTTTCCTACAGCAATGGCATGGTAGCTGGGATTACAAAATAACTCACCAAAACAGTTTTCAATGAAAATTATCTCATTTTGAATAAATAAAACTGATCGACTCTAATACAAGCATCTCCCTCTTTCTTTAAAAAAATAAAAGCAACAGGAAGTCCTATCTGGTTATAAGTAAATGATTTTCTGTATCAAAAAACTTGCATTTGACTCTGTACTTGGAAACTACAATATTCAAGTCCATTCTTAATTAGGCAAATTGTGACCTCTGAAGGTGACAATGAGTACTTATTATGAAGAGATGCGCACACAACCCACAAAAAAAAAAAACAAAACCAAAACATATATCAAGATGATTACTAGAATGGAAGGCCAAATCCTTCTAGAAATGAAGTAGCAGATGAGTAATAGAAATAATGGCTGCATCACAGACAAGAAGAAAAGTGGATTTAAGTTTGGTTTATGTTTGTTTAATTGCAACATCATGAAGTTTTCTAAGCACTGAGAGTGAAGGCATTCTCAAAGTAGAGCTGTAGGCTGCTGCCTGTAATTTGCCCAGAAATGGAACTCGATGATGGTTACTTATGTGAAAATGTAAATGTTCTTTCAAAAACTGTAAACTGTGGAGATAATAAATCTTTCCCATTAAATAAATGGGAAAGAAGCTCACAAGCTAGCCAGGCGATTCATTATTTTAATGACTTCCTGCCTTAATGCACAACTCTTCTTTTCATTGGTGTTGGCAGTTTGAGTTCCAGTGAGGGATTTAGGCTCACAATGAAGCTTCTATCACTTTCTGGAGTTTTGTCATGCTGGCATGTGGGTCATTCTCCTTTAGTAATGATGAGGATACTGGAAAGTACTTGCCCCAAGGGGATGGGGAAATTTTCAAATCTGAGCTGTCCAAGTCTCCCTGTGAAATGCAGAGTGTGCTGCTGACTCAGGGATCTGACAAGGGCAGGCAGCTGAAGAGGAAGAAGCTTCCTAATGCTTTTCTCCTAGATGTCCCAGCAGGTGTCACTAAAAGGCAATAGGCAAGATATATAGGTATGCCTAAATGTTTAAGTGTGTGTGTGTGTGTGTGTATGTGTGTTGGAGGGAGCTAATGAAGGAATCTGGAAACTAGAATGGATGGGAAAAGGGGAAGGGGGCTTTTTCTCCATTGAGTTTATGCTATTTCAGTTTAAGCATTATCATGAAACAAAAATAATTATGAAAGACTTCTTTTAAAAGTTTCAAAAAACATCTATGTCACTCACCTTGAATATCCTGAACACACCTCAAATCTGGAACTGAATTGGCAGAAAATCTGCTGATTGCCATCAACCAAGCATGCCTGATGCAAGGTTAGAAAAAAAAACAAAACCTAGAGATTATTTTCATAAATAACTCCCAAATTACCTGAGAGGAACAATCTAAAATATGCCTACTTAGGAAATAGGCTAACAAATTTGATTTATAAAATTTTTAAAGAAAAAGGATAAGGAAAACCTTTCAAACAAAAATTTTTAGTGACTAAAGAAAACCTTTTAAACTACAGGGGCCTGTGTGTTATCCAACATATTCAATATATTAGCATTTTAAAAATTAAAGTAAGTATGTATGTGTGTATCCTTTGTGTGTATAAATGGGGATTTGAGTGGGGGTGTGGCCACAGAGGGGAAAGGAGAGACAGTCAGCCTCAGATCCAAAAAGAACTAGATTCAGATTCTACCTAACTGTCTTACTCTGTAGAAGTCACTTTATCTCTCAAAGGTCCAGTGAAGAATAAACTACTGTCTTAGATGGAGTGGCTAGGTGGCACAGGAAATAGAGTGCTAGGTCTAGATTTAAGAAAACCTGAGATCAAATCTGTTTTCAGACACTTATTAGCTCTGTGACTCTGGGCAAGTCACTTGACCTTGTTTGCCTCAGTTTCCTCATTTGTAAAATAAGCTGGAGAAGGAAAGGGCAAACCATTCCAGTATCTTTGCCAATAAAACTCCAAATGGGGTCATGAAGATTTGAGTGCAATTACATAACAATAAAAAATTCTCTCAGAGATTTAGGGGCATTTCTGCACCTGTAAGTTGCAGAATTTGACTTGAATTATAGATTTCTAAGTACCAATGTGATCACAAATCAAGCTCCTATTCCTTATTTCTATGTATGTATATGTAAAATGAACTTAACAGTCTGGAATTGTATACACATGAACATATATGTACATGTATATGTGTATAGGTATATAGGTATGTATACACATGCTCATGTAATTATATCCAACAGTAGGTTTGTTTTTGTTTTTTTTTTGAGGGAAAAACTTGTAAGTACAACTAATCTGTTGGGGAAAATAAGTTTGATTTTTATACTCCAAAAGAAAAATATAATCATTTGACATCAAATTAAAATTAAACTTTCTTCCTGTCCCATCTATGGTACCTTTTATTTGCTATTAGAGCCTAATCGAATCCTCAGAAATGAGTCTACCCAGGTTTGAAGAGAGCTAAGTTTTATTCAGAAACACCACCCTGATTCACTCAAACAAATTTTGGTTCTGTCCTAACGCCTCAAAATAGAGAGATCAGAGGATCTGGAGAATATAAAACACAAGACACATACATATCCTAATGTATAGTATCTAAACCAATAATCCAGAGGGAACTCCCATTTAGTGATCAGTTGCTATTAAACATTGGGGAATGGACAAGAACAATGGCTATTTTCACTAGTCTCATAAATGACCCTGTTGACCTCAGGACAGAGGGCCTGATTTAGAAAAGGTAAGAAAAGGAATAGTGACTGCAGAAAATAACAATAAGACAAGACTAATCCAAGAAATCAGGGAAGTGATGCAGGTCAAGAGGAATGAATCCAGATGGTTATTCCTCCACATAAAGGACTTTCCTTAATTACTTTGAGTTCATATAATTGCTTAGAAACTAGAGATAAATATAAAGAGGAAGAGGAAGTGAGAAAACATGTGCCCATGATGCTCTAATGGATCTCCTCATATATATATATATATATGTGTGTGTGTGTGTGTGTGTGTGCGCGCGTATGTGTGTGTAATTAACCAATAGAGAACCCCTCCCCTAAATAAGGCAAATCACTTCAACTGGATCTCATTTTTAAAAAAAAAATTCAGGCTAAGAAGTCTTTTGGGGGAAAAAAAATGGTTCAATATGGATAGTCTCTCCTCTCCCAAACCAAAGGCATTTGGGAGCAGAGGTCAAAATTAGTCCACTTTTGGGAACAACAGATGAATTACAGCCAAAGAACAAACTGTTTCCTACTGCAACTTTATAACTGTTTGCCATATAAGTATTAGATATGTTCAAAGGAGGAATTTCTAATTAATCTGATGAAATTTGAATGTGAGAACTTTGTCAGTGGGAACTGGACATGAGGTCAAGGAAAGGGCCCTAGAATAACTTAATTCCTGCTTTGCCAACTGTTTCTGTCTACTTTCCATATGAACTCATAGGACCTTTGCACCAATGAGGATTGAAGCACTATTGGCTCAGAATTAGTACTTGGATATGTAAAGTTACTAAATTTCTAGCTATACTGTCTAAAATATCTAATGAGTGGTTGCCAATAAATTAGAAGCTTTAGCAAGAGTATTTAAGTGTTTAAGTATTTATTTATTAAAGAGCATTAGGATCTAATGATCAGAGAGTTAAAAATCTAACTATTTCTAAGAGACCCCATCATCTGACCTGCCACGACAAGTTCAGGATCAAAAAGGACCCAATGTTTCCTCCTTCTTCCCAGAAGCCTCCCATGAAACTAGCAACATCCCATCCACATGCACATACAGCTCCAAGCTAACTGGCTGGTAGCTTTGATAGACAGTACCCACGAGCAAATGTCACTTCCTGATGCCAAGGAACTGACCACATGGCTTGCCCTCAGACACCTTCTCCTCATGGCAGAGCTTTCCTACAGTAACTCTCCAGTAGGTGGCATCACTCCAATCATTACAGGTAAGTTATTCTCATGTGACCTCTCTTTTTGCAACTGTGTTACAGGATGGTATGTACTTTATACTCAAATGCAACCTATTTTTTTTTTGCTATACTATATGCAATTCTAATATGTTTATCATGTACTACATAGTTTTCTGATATCTATTCCTTTATCATGTCTACTGTTTTGCAAAAGAAAAAAAAAGGTATTTTAATATATACTCCTCTAGCTATGCTGATACATCCAGCATGATTTACAGGGGCTCCATTGTTGTTGTTACTACTGTTCTTGTTGAGGTTGCTACTATTGCTTTCATCAAGGTTTTATAGTCACTATTTTGCTGTTGTTGTTTGCAACTGGAGAAGAGGATATGGTTAAGAAGGAAGGTCCTCAGGTCTTCATTTCCCATAACTGACCTGTATCTCAATTGCCTACTAAATTGTTTATCACATACTATGCCTATATTATTGAGCACAAAGAACTCAAGGGGCATTGTTCATAGAGAGAAATTCCCCATGCTTCACTACTAAGGACATTATATGCCTGGATAAAGAACAGTGCTGTCACAAGGTGGGGACATATTACTGGGGAGTCTTAGAAGGATGGAAGGCTTAACGAGTAAAATGGAGATCATGGTGATTGAGAGTGTTATAAAAGACACAAGAAAGATTGGATCAGAATTAGAAAGAATATAGGTCATGTACACATGTCTACAGTATCCTAGAATGATGGACAGAATCCTGATAACCCTGAAATCATCAAAAGAAATATGCATATGTCAGGGATTTCAATATATCTCTTTACTAACTGATGAAATCCAGTTTAAATTAAGTATGGAACCACTGACTTACCCATCAGTTAGGAGAGGAAGTTTCTCCAACAACATGGAAGTTTTGCAGAGACATTTAAATCACCTTCATATTGAAAATTATTCTACAACAAGATGTCCTCTTACTATTTGCCTTCCTATTTTGTCTTCATTAAGGAATTTGGCCATATGATTTTATGGTTTCTGTGTAGTCTGTAGTAGAGTGTGACCAATCCTTTTTCAAGACATATTTTTACAGCTATTTCCTTAACCATTTGACATAAACATTAGCTAGAAAGGGATCCCGGAGATGAGTGGCATTTATGTTCTATATAGTATCAACTTTTCTGATTCCAGGGGAGCTGGTAACTAAATTATTCCTTTTGTCCTTTGTATACTAAATTGTTTATCAACTACTGTGCTTAAATCCCTGAGTGCACAGAACTTCTCCACTATGAAGCTGCAAACCACAAATGTTGCAAACATACAGTTAATGGTTCAATATAATAAAATGCATGGAGTGAGGGGTGGGGAGGGGGATGTCGAATTGCCAGGTATTTTTGTGATAATTTCCTGGGATGAAGGCTGTGGTTTTATTTTTATATTCATAAATAGAAGGATCTAGATTTTACAAGGAAGGAAGAAATTGAATTTTGGTAGAATATTATCTTTTTGAGGACACCAGGGACACAATTAGTCAATTCCTATGGTTGTGCGCATCTCCACTATTCTAAAAATTAGCACTGCTGGGTTATATTATTCTTAACCACGACTACCTTACCTAGCAAGTGGGTAAGAGGACAGAGTATGTGGCTACACTCATTCTACTCTCCCCCTCTCCAGCTGTATATGGTAGACGATATTAGACAAGTGTTTTCACTCTCTTGGAAAAACAGAAAAGACCTATCTATCTCTCCTAGACCAGTATAAGAGATAATATCTCAGAAGCAGAGGCATACCTTCAAACAGAAGGGAAACATGGAGGTGATTACTGAACATCATATTGGTAGCCACTACAATTGTAGCCTGGAAGAGATAGTCTCCAAAAAAATCCTGCATTCATTATTCTTAGCGAATAATTTTATAAATGGCATTATACCCATTTTGATATGAGGAAATTGAGGTTCACAAAAATACTGTGAGTTATCCAAGGTCACTGGGAAGGAACAGGGTTGGAACTTAAACTTGGAAATTCAGTCTTTAAGGCCAAGGCTTCACAAAGCTGATTCATCGTCTGACTGAAAGAAAGAAAGGAAGGAAGGAAGGAGATCCCTTTACTATATAAAGTTAACTCATTAAAAAAACAAATTGTAAAAGTAAGAAGATATGATTCTAAAGTGTGGTGTGGCACCCAAATAATCTAATGAGATATTATACTACATTTAAAAAAATTAATAGGAAGGCAATTGTTGTTCAATTGTTTCAGTCATATCTGACTCTTTATGGGCCTTTTGGGGTTTTCTTGGCAAAGATACTGGAGTGGTTTTCCATTTACTTCAACAGTTCATTTTACAGATGAAGAAAGTAAGGCAAATAGAGTTAAGTGACTTGCCCAGGGTCACCCACCTAGTAAGTGCCTCAGGCCAGATTGGAACTCAGGTCTACAAATACAAGCAGAAAGACAGTTTCTGTCCTCAAGGGACTTACATGTTTCCAACTAGATTCTATCTTCATGAGTGCAGAAACTGTGTGTTGTGCTTGTTGACTTTAGAGATAGCTTGTATATAGTAGGTAAAGCAACAATGTAATGCAGTAGATAGAATGCTGGGCTTGGGGGAAAATGAGTTCAAATCCAACCTTACATCCTTAGCTGTATAACTGGTCAATCATTGAACACCTCCTAGCTACACGTTCTTCATCTGTACAAATAAAGGGGGCTGGGCTCAGTGTCTTCTTAGGTCCATTCTAGCTCTTTACTGTCCTATGATGTCCTGAAGATCATACTTTTCTTGTTTTATAATTGTGCTTGTTTGACATGATCAAAAGAATGCACATTATAGTACTCTGCCCAAAGCTAAACCCATGAAGTAATCAGTATGTCTTCAGCCTGTCTCTAAACTTTTCAGCATCTAATTAAAGTTCCCTGCATGTGATATAGTATAGCAAATATTCTTCAAGAACCTTACATAGATATTGAACAACAGTCAAAAATGAGCTGGTAATGATGCCTTGAATCACTGTCTTTGGAAGCAGTAAGGTGATTGCAGAAGTAAGTAATAATAACATTAGTACATTTCAAATGCCTCCAACCTATGACTTCACACTCTCCTGCTTATTACTGGGACATACTGAAAAGAGTGATATTCCTCAAATGGTCTAAATGAAACAAACAAGCACAAAAGACCCTCCATCCTGTGCAATTGTGGAATTATGAACATAAACCTAGGAAGAATCTGGATCTCATAAAATAGTTGCTTTACTATACAGGGAGGCACTTGGTAATTTCTCTAATTGCTGGTTAGGGTTATCCATATTTTGTGGATTGCTAATGTCAGCCTATTTCGTCCAGATCCTCAGACTTTCAAAAAATCTGACAGTCATTCACTGCCCAATTACTCTGTTACAATGATCTCTGTTAATATATTCAGCCACTTTGTAAATAATAAGAGGAAAAATACAGTTATTTATATATTGGGAAGCACTCTAGTGTAGTGAATAGAGAGCTTGTCTAAGAGCCAGGAAGAACTGGGTTCAAATCTCACTAAGGGGGGGGGGCACATACTGACCCTTGGAAGGTCACTTAATCATGTAGTACTCTAAGTTAGAGGTGTCAAACTCTAGGGTGGAGGGCTACAAGAAGTGTAAATTTCCAGTGATGCCTGTACCAGATTAAAGTATAATTGGGAAATAATTAACAACATAAAATACAACATAAAAATATGTTTGTGGTTTTCTAGGTGATTATGTTATCAGAAGAGATCTCTAAAATAATAAGATTCCAATTTGGATCAGCAGAGGAGTTTTTCTCATCTGGAAATTTTCTATAATGATGGAATCACAAGTCCAGTCCCAATGTTTATATATGTCTTTAAAATGTCTCATGCTACAAAATGAAAATAATTTTATTGATAATATTATTTATTATTGTTATTATTAAATGTTCTTATAATCTTTCATTCTCTCTGCATGGCTGTGTGTGTTAAGCATACATAGCAGAAACTATAATTCTATGTTTCCAAACAATTTTATAGGTGAAACAATATAATAAAAATGGTCTTCTGGTATTTCAAATAATACACACCTTTGAAAAGGGTCCTATACTGACCCATGTCATACTGAATATCACATGACAGTATAAAGGCTTCCAAAGTTCTCTTAATGACCCTAAATTGGCCCTAGTTGAGATTTTACAGCATAAAGATTAAAAAAAAACTAAAAAAAATAAATTGGGTAGTACCTTTTTATATTTTAAAAAATCATTTGTATGAATTATCCTGACAAAAACGAGCCCTTTAAGTCAGAGGTGTCAAACTCAAGGCCTGCTGGACTCTGAGTGATGTCTAAGTCACATTAATATCTAATTGGGAAATGTTTAAAAATAAATTTTAAAAATACAGTATCAACAATGCTAATTTATATATTTTAAGCCAATATGTGGTCCACAATTATCCATTGCTATTTGAGTTTAATGCCACTGCTTTAAGGATTAAGTTCTATAATTCAAGTCCAGAAACACTGCCTTATGTGCATATGCATGCATGTGTGCATACACACACACACACACACACACACACACACACACACACACACACCACATGAACACATTCTTTCCAGAATTCCAAATGGAAAGCAAAAATGACTGCTGTGATGGATATTTTAAGAGGTGCTAATTAGCTAGTACATTTTCAAAACATATTGTTTGGGGGCAGGAGGACCATTGCTATGCCAGTTGTAACTAAAAGGTTTTTGTTTGTTTTGTTGTTGCTGTTGTTGTTGTTGTTGTTGTTTTTATTTCAATGTATTTTTATCATGAAAAAACAAAACACCCCTCAACTCAATCCCATTCTCATTTTCCTTGGAATGTAGAATATTGTTCTTCCCCTCCCCTAACATTCTGATCCCCTTTGTAACCATTCTGTAAACTTTTGGTGATACTACTATGGGCCAAAATCAAATGCCAAGGAAATAGTATTATAATGCATGGTGAAGTTTCAGTGGAAGACCCAAAAATGATCATTATTCTCATCTAAAATCTACTGTTTTATGATATTTTAGACTCTTTCATGTTTTATCTAGCCTGAAAACTTTTTAAATGACTGGCACTAGTTAAAGCAAGGTGATCACTTTTGGGGGGGGGGGTGAGGGGTGAGGCAATTGGAGTTAAGTGACTTGCCCAGGGTCACACAGCTAGTAAGTGTCAAATGTCTGAGGTCTGATTTGAATTCATGTCCTCCTGAATCCAGGGCCAATGCTCTACCCACTGCACCACCTGATTGCCCTGCAATCACTTTTTAAAAATAATCAGTAGTCCTCAATGTACTACTAATTTTGAACAGTTCAAGAGATATTGTTGCCACTGGTCTGATTCAACAGTGGAATTGCTTTATGGTTCAAAACCTTTGATTTTACCTTCATACATAACTACTACAACATCTGTTGTTGAGAAAGGCATGATCCCCTATGCTCAAAACTTTCAATGAGTGGTTTGTGTGTGTGTGTATGTGTGTGTGTGTGTGTGTGTGTGTGTGTGTGTATGTGAGAGAGGGAGAGAGAGAGCCAATTGGTGTTAAGTGACTTGCCCAGGGTCACACAGCTAGTAAGTGTCAAGGGTCTGAGGCCAGATTTGGACTCAGGTCCTCTTGAATCCAGGGCTGGTGCTCTATCCACTGCGCCATGTAGCTGCCCAATGAGTGTTTTGAGGAGCAAAAGACTATGTTATAATAAAATGATTTTGAAGACTGCTTTAGAATTTGAACCCCAATACTCTTTCCTAGTCATTATTCTAAAATCAACAACTGGAAAACAAGAAATTGGAGTTGATAATTGCCTGGATTATTTATTTATACTTAAAAGAAGTAGAAAAATAATAAATCATTAGCTCTCCTAACCAAAGTAACTATTTTCTTTATGATTGATTCTAATTGAAAAACTATCTAATATTTAACTTCATAGAAGTAGGGTAAAGTGGAAAGAACCCTGGGTTTGGTTATAGTAAGGCCCTCAAAATACCACTGTGATCTCAGGCAAGGCATTTCAACTGTCTGGGTTCCTGATTTCTTTATTGATATAAAATGAGAGTAATAGTCTCCACAGTCCCTTGTAGTTCTAAATCTATGGTTATAAAATAGTTTAAAAACAATATTTTCTTCTAATAAGTAGATAGTTACTTTTTAATGGCACAGTCACCTTTTCTCAGTGTTTTAATGTGAATTTAAATTATATTCTCTGTTTTATATATATACATAAGCATATATATACATATATAATTCACTCATGTTTGTAATATATGAATACAAATTATATAGATATAAATTACACTCAGTGAAGCATTCTTTCTTTGTTGCTGAAACCCATGCTACAGTACTTCCTTCTATATTTCTAACAGTTCACTATAGGAGGTATACCATATAGAATTAACTCAATTATAGATCATCCCTTTCCTTTGGGGAATGCCTGCAACAGTCAAAGATATAATCATAGCTGGCAGCTGTTCAGTCTCGAAGGAAATATTTTATCACTATTGCCATAAACCAGCCATCATTTTTAGAAACAAAACACCTAAAATCTTATTTTGTCTCTTGTTCTGTGCCCCCCCCCTTTAATATCTTAATATCACTGGATAGGATCTGATACGTCAATTTCTTTGCTTTCATTAAAACCATGTGGTTTTGATCCCATTCAACCAATTAATCATTTAAAAATAAATAAGAGCACAAACTCTAGTAAGATGAAGGTGAAATGTATTCAGTCCAAATACAAATAAAAGTTACGGTAGAAAGGAGAAAGGTTGAACATATTTTCCAAGTGTTGAGATAGCGAAGTAAGGACTGATGATGCTGCTCTAGAGAGTTTTCTTTGTTTTCCTCAAAGACAGAGTCAATATGGATTCTGCCAAGTAGTTGATTAGTCATTAGGGATTCAAGGCAGTTTGTGATATTCTAAACTAGTCATATAAGTGTGAGATGACATGTAAATTGTTACACATATTTGTTAATGCATGCACACAGGGCTTTAATAATATACCTGTATTAACACATGAGTACATACATACAAGTGTCCCTAACAATGCTGACACTACATAAATGTTTACTGGGCCTGCCACTTACTCTTTCAGATCCTAAGAGATTTTGAGCCTACTAAGATTAAACCCAACTATGGATATTCTTCGATATTCAATGCACTGGATTCAAGCTCTAAAAATGAATATTCCCCCTGCCTCCAACATGACTATATTTCATTACATTGTTCTAGTCATTTTCCACACTATATGTATCTATTTTGTATAAATTTCTGTTATCACAATGTGTTGCTATAAGTGTTTTAATGTATATAGGACTTCTCTGTCATTTACCTTTTTGGCTCATATAACTAACACTTGGCTCTCTGGGTCAAAGGTTAGGAACATTTTAGGCAGTCACTTTCCAAATGGTTTGATCAATACACAATTCCACCAGCATAGGCGACTGTCTTTTCACAATCCTGTGGGATTGTGGGAAATATCTACTATAGATTTTTTTTTTTTGGTTTTGGTTTTCTATTGACTTTAGGATAATCTTTAAAATTCAAGTCACATGCATTTTGAAGATGTGGTATAGAGTGAAAGATGAGGGTCTAAAACTAACTGTTTGCCAAACCATCTACTAATGGTCTCAAAAGTTCTTATTTAATAGGGAGTATTCCTCAAATATTTTATACTTGAGTTTATTAAACAGTAGAATACTGAGTTACACATGTTTCAATTAAATGCAATTTTAAATACATTCACTTTTTTACTCCCTTCATCTATATTCTAGGTCTCTTTCTTTGACACATTGCAATTCTTTGTTAAATATTCAAAATATGTAGATTTTCAAAGATTTGTGAATGGATAATCATGGATTCACCTTTTTTGTGTGTGGTTTGTCATGTTGAAACAAGTTATTTGGTTACATCTTAGGGTAACTTCCCTTTCCATCTTTTTACCCCCTTGTATAGCTGTTTCACTGTTTTCCTTTCTAATCCTCATAATACATCATATATCAGGTGACAAGACTCCCTAAGGTAGTGCTTGTTTATCCAAGCACATGACCCTCTTGTACACATAGATATTGATGCAAACAGACATTATGGTATTAGCAGGACAATGGATGATACTGACTGACCTAGTATATGCATGTGCCTGTGTTCACAAACAACCGTATACATGAAAAACACATACATCTTGTCTATGGATAAAAAGAGTTGCCCATTTTGTTAAAAGCAGGAACAAAGTTGATATAAATAAGGTCTTAACTAATTTGGTTGGGTCTGGTTAACTAAGTTTTCTGTTAAGTTTCGAATTGTTCTCTACAGATGAGAAAATACTGAGCAATAGATATTGACTACAAAAAACACTTTCTTCACTGAAGCTTGATTTTATAATTTCAACTGTAGTGAATTACACATGTTGGTAAAAAAATTTTTTTTACAATTCCAGCATTGTGGAAGACTGTGTGGATGACTCAATTGTGATCATCAAATTTTCATTTAAAGATAAAATAAAATAGTTGCAGTCTAAACTTAATAGTTTGGCAAAAATAATAGATTTGTGAAAAATGACAGCAAGGTATTTCACTTTGTAACTAAGCTTTGAAGGGAGAACATTTTCATCTCATAAAGAGTTGTTTATTTAGAAATACTATTTTTCAGGGTATATGCTTAAGTACTTTGTCTTAAAATCCATAGTGATTATCCAAATATATTATACACATGTATCCATATACATGTGAAAATTATGCCCATATATGTATATATAAATATACACCTATATATGGATACATGTATATATCTATATTTGTGTGTATGTGCATATATATACATATATGGTAATGCTTTAAAAATAACATTATTTTGCTAATAATATCTTAATTTTATCCATTTCAATATTGGTTCCTCCCAACTCTCTAACCCATTTAAACTCTATTCTGGGTTCTAAAACACACATTTCAAGTTCAATTCTACACAAAAACCAATCCCCCCCTCAGTATTTTTTTAGTAAGCAAATATTGTGACTTCATAATTCTTTGCCCAGGCTTGGCCTTGAAATATTGTGTTTAACAAACAAATAAAGAATACCAACTTGTTCCAACTCTCCGAATGGTTGAGCCTGCATCTCAGCAAAAGCCTTTATCTTTAACCAATGAACTTTTCGGGAGTGTTGAGAAATGACCAGAGGGGCCAATTAGTTGTTTCACAATCTGAATCTTCCCTGATGCTCTGTCAATAATTTATAAAATGGAGAGGGCACAAGGGGTCAATGTCACTGAGGGAAGGTTAAAATTAAAATATTTCTCTTACATTTTGTACTAGAAAGAGTGAGGCAATATTTTTTCCAGAAAAAATCCATTTTTAAGGAAAGCAGACAAAAGCTAGTTTTTGTGTTGAGCCACCAGTTTTATTCCAGCTACATCCAATGAACTCCCTCCTCACCTCCACTTAAAATCATGAGTATCCCAACAAGCTTATCTCATGTGCTACCTCTTACATGAGGCTTTTTCTCCCCCTGGTCCCTTGGTTGCTAGTCCTACCTACAAAGTGCTTTGTTCTCACTTTGCATATATTTTGTATTTTCTTAAATATGTAAACAGTATCAGAGATCTACAGCTGAAAGGGACCTCAGAAAAATTTTTCTTTCCCAGATGAAAAAATTGAAGCCCAGCCAGGTTAAATTGCTTGCTTATAAGGTCACCTAGGTAGAAAACAGAGGAGATTTGAAAGAATACTTTCTAATTCCAGAGAGATGTTGGGTTTTTTGTTTGTTCCCCCTTCTACAATTGCATTGAGCAACACTGGTTCCCATGTGACATATTGGTTTCATCAATAGAATTCAAGGTCATTGAGGACAGGGACTTTCATTTTGTGTCTTTCTAATATAAAACACTGTTTCATGCATTATCGGCATGTAATAAATTCTTGCTGAATGAAGAAAAATGAGTGGTTACCACCTACATTCAACTTTACTTTCTCTTTCACAAGATCATAAAATCATAAATCTAGAGATATAAGGGCTCTTCGAGGCCAACCTCTATTCCAACCTCTTCATTTTACATGAGGGATCTTGTTTAAAACTGCCCTCACTAGTAGAGGGAATACTCACTTTGCCAATCACATGTTGTCTTCATGAGGAGTAGAATTAGCACAAGAGCTATAGATAAGAGAGACCTTTTTTATTCTTTCCTGCTTCTAGAGTAAATCAGTAAAGAAATATTTATTAAACACCTACCATGTCCTAGGCACTCTGTTAAGGACTGGAGATATAAAAAGAGTCAAAAGACTCTTCCTGCCCTTTAAGAAACTTAAAATTTAATAGAAAAGATATATGTAGATTAGGACTCCAGGAAAAGAAAAGGTTTTGGAAATCAGACATGTAGGGGAAAGCAAGCTCCATAATTTGTCCCTGATTTCCAACTTGCCTTCCTAGTCTTGAGGGGCTTTTTTCTTCAGTGAAATCAGAAACTTCCCCTTGGTTAAACTGAAATAGAGAATTCATTTGCCTTGTATTTTCTGTATATTATAATATGCATCATTTCTCTAATTTATTTTTTCCATTTGGTTGGATAAATGGGCTTTTCACTTTTTGAGGCAGTTTTGGGGTAACTATTATAAATGGGAAGAAGTAAAGCCTTTGGGAGTTTGGGGTACCCCTTCTTCTTTAAGTAGTTTGAACATAAGGAAAAATGATTTCTCTTACCTAGCAATATTTATAGGGTCAGATAGATAGACATATTTCAAACCCAGCATACCCTTCCTAAAGAGAGAAGGATGCCCAGGATCATGGTCCCTTCTGTTCTACTCCAGGCAAAAATGGGTAAGATCACTGAAATATCTATCAAAGTCTCCCATAAAGGGTGCTTTTCTCACTTAGAGAAACCCACATGGACATCCATAAAACCTATATGGACCGCACAGAGATGAGGAAACTGACCAAAGAAGTTAAGCACCTTTCCTGAGATCATGTAGCTAGTATCAGAGATAGGAAATGAAGCTGTCTTCCTGACTCTAAATTAAGCACTATATCCAGATTACCACGTCACAGAGGCCAGCATCTTCATGAAGAAAGTTAGGCCCACTTGCCTAAGTTCACAAAGGTATTTTGCATCAGATGGCAAATATGAAGCCAGATACTCTGATTGCAAATTTAGCAATCATTCATGCCTCCTACTATGGCACTCAGAATGTAAGTTTCCTCTCACACTCTCTTTGAATAATCTATAATATGTTTCAACCACCACACATCCTGAGATAACTGCTACTCATTGAACCAAACTCACTTTTCATTTCCTTCAGAAGGAAGGAGCCTCTTTTTTTTTTCTTTCTTTAGCTACCAATTTGGAGAAACTCAGTAGGTTAACATATTATCCATTGCTTTTTGGACATTAGACTTCAAATTCTATTTTAGTCACAAAGGAATGAATGTGGTATCTTTACACCAATCCTATTTTAGCTGATGACAATGCTAAATTTCAAACCATAAATGTTCAAAGTATGATTCAGTTAGTTCTCAAACCCAGTGGTCTTAATAGAGAAGCTATCAGAAATACATATTTTTCAGTAAGTTTCTCTGCAAGGTCATAAAAGAAAAAGTAACTAAAAGGTAAGTAGTGGAAGACAACAAAGTGGAAAGCTGGTTACATGAAAGTGATTTCATCTGTGGTAGGTGATGTTGAGGTTATGATGAATGTAGAATAATAATGGGGATTTAGAGATGGAAGAGAACTTCAATGCCATCTAGTGTAATTAACTAATTAACTGTTGAAGAAACTCATCAGAAGTACAGTGGAAGAAACTATACAAGTGGAGAACCCCAGAGATATTAAAGGATTTCTCCAAGTTACAGTGAGAGCAATGGGGCAGAGCCCAAATTTTAAGCCAGCTTCTCTGATACTAAATTTATCACTCTTACCTCTCAAGAATTCTGGAGATGAGAGATCTACTTTTAGAGGGAGTAGCTGGTGAGTAGAATGGGATAGTGAATGTGAGAGAAAGGTAGAAATAAAAATGACTCAAGTCACATTAACATGTACTTATTCAGAAATAGATTCACTTAAGAGGAAATAAATGGAAACCTTAAGAAATGGGAGAAAATACTACAAGTTAAAACTAATTCACTTCTGGAAGGGAAGAGATAAATTTTTTATTAGTGAGCAAAATAGTCTATATAACATCTGTCTTGAGTGTGTCTGGGTAATTTTAATTTTTATCTGAAACTGACTGAATTGCTAAAAGAAATTGTAAAGAATAACAAAATAAAACACTTGGGAGAATGTCAATACATAAACAAATAATCAAATGAGTGAATGAAGAAACCTTTTCCATGAGATAAAATGCATGAATACATATTCAATTTTTATGAATTAAATTAGTGAAGCAAAAGAGCACATTTTATTTGGAGATAAGCAAAGGACATAGATCTATATATTTACCAGCAATATTGTATTAAATACTTCCCTTAAGTAAGGAATTGTGTTATTTTTGAATGATGCAAAGATAAAAAGGAAATAGAACTTGCCCTCAAGATGCTTATATTCTACTGGAGGAATAAGTATAATGGAGAGACTGCTGATCTCGTACTCAGGACCTTAAGTTGAAATCTGTGCTCAGACACTCCCTGGGAAAATTCTTCACCTCAGCCTCATCTGTAAAATGGAGCTAATAAGGATGCTGTGGAGAATGAAATGCTATAATATTTGTGTAACACTTTGCAAACCTTAAAGCACTATAAAAAGTTTTGCTGTGGTGATGGTGGTGGTGGTGGTGATGACAATGGTGATGATGATGATGAAGGAGAACAAGATCAAGAACAATTAAATAGGCTTTGCTCTGGTTCATTTTTTTGTAGAACATAAAGAGAATGGCAAGACAATTTTGAGTCCCTCTTCCTCCTTTGAGGAAGACATAAATCTAAATTTATAATTCAAATCTGAAATGAGTCTGTTATCATATTTTAGTTGCAGTTTGCAATATGGTGTTTTCTCATTCCCTTCATGAATCACATATATGTCTTTCTGTGAGTCCTCAGTCACTTATCAACTCAATGCATTGAAGGCTTTAATATAGACTGTTTTGACACTTGCAATATCCCTCTGTTACCTCTTTGCTATATGAACAGCCCACTTCCTTTTGTCTCTGAATTTGATGAAGTGGATTGTGTATTCATGCTACTTCTCATGTGTTAGTTAATAGTTGTAATTATGACACACTGTTTAAACTCACTATGGATATTGATATTGCATGCAATTTTGGTTCTTCTCAGATTATATTGTTCAATAAGTCAATATAAAATGACATCACCATTAGTATTTATTTTTAAGTTAGGTTTTATGGCACAGAGAAGCTTAGAGTGAATGAAAAAGTCCAATTCTCCAAATCCATTCAATTCCCATCAGGGGAGGCACTAGTGTATTGTCCATCAGTAACATCTACCCAAGATGCTGAGGGAATGCCCAACAGTTTGCTTGGCCAATTTCATCTGAGTAAAATGTTTGGTTTGGTTTGGTTTTATCTATCATGTTCTTTTGTGGGAAAGGCTAAACTAATCTCTTTTAGGTGACCTGGGATGTCTTCAGAGAGGCTCTGTGATGGTGTAGGTCTAAAATCAGGCCAAAAATCACCTGAACCTAGAAATCATTAAACCTAAATTATGTTGGATAAGAAATCACATTGCCTCTACTTTGTTAACTTAAGAAAGAGTTCTACTTGGGCTACAAACCCAAAACACATGTGAAAACTCAATAAAATAAATTCAGAATTTGCCTTCTGGAATTGTCTGTATTTTGGCCAACAGTTTTCCAGTTCATTTACTTACTTTTTACAAACACATTGTATTTCTACATGGGAGCTATGGAAGTGTGCATCCCAATGGTCTCGCACATAGTACCATTCTTTCAAAGCAGGGCAGTATCATAGAGGCCCTCTAATCTGGATGAAGAACATCAAACCCCAAAAAGTTGAATAACTTTTCCCAAAGGTAATGAGTAAAAAACATAACAGGTACAGAAAAAAGGTTTGTGGAATAGAATCAAGTTCTCTATTGGCTACATACTGTTAAATGTACTGAGGCATAACAAACAGGAATTAGAGTTTACAAACTAATAAGGATCTACCAAGTACCTATGATGTGCCAGGCACTGTACTAGGTCTTGATAATAAAAAAAAGAATTGCTTACCTATCATTTCAATTATCTTATGCTCAACAGAATGGGACACCTTGGTTTTATTCTAGGCTCTGCCAGTTAACTAACTGTGATATAGAATAACATGCCTCACCTTGCTGGGCCTCAATGTCCTCATCTATTTAGATCTTCCAGATCTAAAATTTAGCACAGTGTTCTAAAATGCATTATTGCATTCATTTCCTTTCTTTCCCCCATCTCTCTCTAGTAAATCCAATCTCTTCATTGTCATACGATGATATCTAGGCACACTATTAATAGACATAGTAGAAATATTGCAGGTTATTGTGTAGGAAGTATGATTCATGGCTCAAAAACTTTCTCTTATGTGAACTTTGGGTCTGACCTTTGGTAGCTTCATATTCTAACAAGCTAGGGTGCAAACGCCAGCAATCATGTCAAATGACAAAGTAGGTTGGTGATGTGTTAAAATAGCATCCAGATGAGATCACTAAATTCATTTTCCCCTGGTGACTAATGCAGAATTTGAGGCCACATACTCAGAGGTGAGCAGTTATTATGTTAACCTACTGAGCTGTTTCAAATCTCTAAACTGCCAAGCTTATTTTTTTTTTGTGTTGCCTCTGAAAAGAAAAAAGAAAACTTAGCCAACTTTAAATATTGACAGACCATGAAGCACTTTCAGAAGTTTAAATTCTCTTTTTTAAGTAAAATATCAAAACAACTTGAAAATCTGGGAAAGAATGTGAGCTGCATTAATTGGACGGTTATGCTCCATCATGTTACAGCTCATTGGCAGAGGTTAAAATCCAGACCTCTTTGGAAGTAAAATTGCAGCTTCCAGTTTGTCTTTAATGACAAGTGCCCTTATTCAGTAAATACTTGGAAAAGTATGCAAACTTTATTATACTTTGTAACATGGGGTCAGGCCCTCCCTGACTTGCAAGTTGATCTCCCTCCAAATCTATCCCAAGTTTGAAGAACTCTGTGATCTGCATCCACTAAAAAACAATAGTTGAAAAGGCCCCACAGATGTACTTTTATCCTATTAGTCAGCAAAAGTGTTTAATAAAGTGACATATAAAGCAGATAGCAATGCAACATTTCCTCCATAAAATTAGGGCATCTTTCTTTACTACAACACATGGGAACATGAAGTAGGAAGTGATATGAATAGGATCAGGAAGTAGTGTGAAGAGTATATTTACATAAAGGGCATATTTTGAGGCTCACATATGAAGGGATCAAATTGGTAAGGTTAGGATTGAACACATGTAAGGAACTTGTGTGACTAGGGTACACACCTGAAAGCTTTTATATGTAGGGAACATGTATGGCCAAAGTCTGTACATAGAGAAACAGGTAATGTCTCCAGTGTTGCAGTACCACGAATGTCTTTTTTTTTTTTTTTTTTTTTTTTGGTGAGGCAATTGGGGTTAAGTGACTTGCCCAGGATCACACAGCTAGTAAGTGTTAAGTGTCTGAGGCCGGATTTGAACTCAGGTACTCCTGACTCCAGGGCCAGTGCTCTATCCACTGTGCCACCTAGCTGCCCCCCACAAATGTCTTTTAATGATGGTGTCATGTTGTTACCTCCAGGACAATTCCCCATTGATTAGCTTTTTTTCCTGCTTGCTGTTAGGTTTTCCTTGGTTTTTTGGTCAGTCTTGAGCTAGGTTCAGTTGCACAAGACACAAGGCTGAAATTCTCAGTTTCAGCCTTCATCTTCCAGACCCAGAAAGAGGCCAGAGAGCCCTGCCTTTCCAGCCACCCAACAGAGAAAAGGAAGAAGACCGAAGCTTATTTCTCATTAATGTGATTTTGCCGCCTGCTTGGGATGGACTTGCATGGATCTTGTCTTCTCATTGTCTCCAGTGTTGTATGTAAAATTGCACTAATTTAAAGAATAATATTTGAGAGTTTAAAGTTTTTCAGAAATGAAAAAAAGAAAAGAAAAGAACAGCTCTACCTACCATTATTTTTTGTTTGTTTTGCTTTTTGTTTTGAATTGACAGACTTTTTGATATAACTATTCTAGAAACACAAAGTCATCTCATACCCAATTATCAGACTACAGGGGGGAAAGAACACCAATAATACTTTATAACTTCTGAATGATGGCATAGGAGAGTTTTCTCTTTTTCTGATGCATTTTCCACAAGGTTCTCCTCCAGTTCTCTGCCAGGTTGGAAGTTTGTTGGAACACAGGACAGAGGAGGGACCCCAGTTAATTAATGCCTTTAGACTAAGCCTTAATTTTTAACCTTCAACTTTCTGTTCACAAGACAATGCTTCCATCGGAAGCTTCATTGTCACTTAGGAATTCTTCATAGTTCCCTTCTTAATTTTGGATCCATTAACCACAAATAAGCAAACATGAAAGGAACAGACTGCTGATGAGTCCTCCTCAACCAGGGAAGTTCAGAAGGCTCTATACTTCCCAACAATCCATCTCCTAAAAGAAGTCACATACAGGCCTAAAAGAAAATTCAAATTGAAGGTGAAAAAATTCCACTCTTCCACTGAGAAAGATTCCAGAAGATGACTTTGAAACCCTAACTACTACCTCTTCTCCAGTGGGATGACATTCTTGTTAGGCTTATTTTCAGCTTTTTCCTCCAAAGTTAAGCAACTCTACTTTCTGTATAGTAAGCTCTTCTAGCAGTCAATTTTAAAGTGGTCCTGCCCCATTTGTAAGCAGAAACATGTTCCCTCAGTCTAGTCTACATAACTCATCAGTAACTGCAGTTTTAAATCAAGAGGAATGCCCCTTGAATTTGTGAACCACTGATGATCAAATAGCTAAGATGTGTCAATCATTAATCAAGATATTGTAAGGCCTGAGTTATCCTCACCACTACTACCTGGAAACAAATGCTCAAGAGGAGTTCCCAAAAGGCTTTACACGATGAAGCATAATTCGGACAAATATATAACCAACCCCCCCATGTGACTAATTTGAAGAGAAAAAATGTGAAGTGAATATAAAAAGTTCTATCATGTTTGCTGGAACATGCATAGAATTATTTTTGTTCAGATTCCACACTTAAATGAAGTGACTTTGTTCAGTGAAAAATGAAACAAATGTAGTGTATTAGTTCTAATTCTCTTTATCATAAATGGGGAAAGAATCACAGGTTGTGGAATGAGTTGAAGAATTGTAGTGTTCAAATCCCAAGGCTGTCAATTTTCTATTCAGTGTCCGTAGGCAAATTATTTCTTTCCCTGGGCCTCATCTCTTCATCTGTAATGCAAAGCACTGGAACTGGTGGCCTCTTCATTGTTTCTGGCCGCAAATTTATAAATTGTTGCTTGAACCCTAAGCATATTCACATTAATTTTAAGTCAAAGATTTGGGTCAGGCATACTTTAGGATTATAGGGAAAGTTACACCAAACAGGGAAAAAAAAGATGCTTAAAAATTATAATAACTAGATTGCTTTTAATGCCTACTCCCATTGTTCCAAATAAGATGATATTGACCTTACTCTAAAAGGTTGTTGGCTTAAACAAGCTTGTCCTGGGGGTGATTCACCTATATCCTCCTCTCATTTCTTTTAGCCCCAGCTGACCTAATGTGCTCTTGTGAGACAAATGGCCTAGAATTAAAGATGTAGTCTGTGGCTATAGAACAAAGGACAGCTAACTGAATCACATATGGATATAACCTGTCACTGTAGCCCCATTAGCACACAGCACTAACCAGCTGAGCTATGCGATTTTGGAAGAATGTCTTAAGGAAAATAAAACAAAACAAAACAAACAAAAAAAGAATCCCCCCCTCCAAATAAAACAAAAACAAAAAAACAACCCAACTATGTTCTGATATTTGATGGAAGGTTATCCAGACTTTTAAAGCCTCCCGGGTTAGATATGTTATTTTGGTGGTCCCAAAAGAAGAATCTCTTATTGTTATTGTTGTCTTTTGCCTTTTAGGATACCACCCTAATCTCTCCAGCAATGTTAAAAATATCTCTCTGTTTTCTATACTTTTAGATTAGAGATAGGTTATCGATGGTCTAGGGGCTAGTGTGCTGGGCCAGATATCAAATAGCCTGGCTTATAATTCCACCTCTTAGTTTATGTGACCTTGGATATAGGTCTTAGAGGAAGTATGGTATAATGGATAGAATAATGGATCCAGACAGAGATAGGTTCAAATGGAGCAAGTCATATAGAATGAATTTCAGTATTCTTACCCAAAAGAGGGATAATACTACTTTATATTGATGGCTCAAATGCAATATTTTATGTCAATTGTTGTACAAACTTTAAAGGTATATTATGAAAGCTTGCTATTACAAGTAATATTATAAATTACCATTATTATTATTATTATTGTAATAGTCGTAGTAGTATAGGTCTCAGAGTTTTGTGAGGCTCAAAGGAGACAATATTTTCAGTGATGGAAAAACCTTAAAGTCACACATACAAAGCAAGTATACTTTTAAAACTTTACTAGTTAATATGCTTGAAAATATGTTGTTACATGCACTATTTTTCATTTTTTCAACATTTCCTTCATATAAAATCTGATAAGTTCAGACTAAAATCCTAAATAGAATATTCACAGAATGCTTTGCCAATTTAAGATTTCATATACAATATGATTTTCCCCTTCCATATTCTCTTGAAATCCTGTAGAGGCTCACACACAGTGACTGTCTGAGAAATATTCTTGATGACCACCATACCATGAAATGCCATCTGTACAGCTAGAATCACCCCCCTTAAGAGAGAGGAAAAGCATATGTCAAATTGCCTTAACTATAGATCCTTCAGGCAAAATGCATCCTTCTTTGGGCACTGTCAAGAACTTGAATAAATCAGAGATAAGTGGGTTAAAATGTCAGCACCCTGTGGGACTGAGAATAACCTAGTGCCTTCCAACAATCTAGCAAAAGGCTAAACAATCTCTGATTCTCCTTATATTAAATAAAAATATTTTTTATCATTAAAGGACTTTATTTTGCCAAAAGACTAGAGTTATTGTTATGAGAGGTTAGGCAAGGTGATATAAATGGTGGTAAAAAGTTTTAAATCTTTGTTTATTAATAGAAATAACCATTTTCCCTCCAATTCATGCATCATGACTTTGTAGAATAGCATCTGTTGGGGCAATAATTCTGATCCTTTCTACTGGAGAAGAATGCACTATATTCATGAATCTTTTATTTAAAAAATAGCAGAAATGATCTCCCAAAATTTTTAGTGAAAATAAGATAATGAAAGACAACAACTAAAGCCATGTCAGGTAGCCTTGAGGGTTAAAGAGAATCACTCAGTAATTGATCATCAATGACAGCATGCACTGACCTCACACCAACAAAATGTAAACTTCCAAACTCATTGATAGCATTCCTGGTTTTTTGTATAATTTATATTGTCTCTCTATAAATTGTTTGACTTAGACAATGAAGGATGGAGATGGTAAATGAGCCACATAGATCTGATTAACTTATGGCCAAATACAGCTGGTTTTAATATTCTTGAAAATCAAATTACTTTGAAGTGAAGAAGTTCCAAGATGGGCTGAATAAAAACAATAATTAGAATTGTGAGCCATTTTCTTTTACAAACAATAAAACATAATTTCATTTCAACAGGGAACTTATTTTCTTTTATTTTGAATTCCTCAATGTAATTATAAGTTCCATCTCCTCTCAACTATTTTCATTCAAAAAACAACTTTTGACAGGTCTTAAAGTTTGAGCTCTTTTTTGTTACCATTACAATGGTTTTGTTTGTTCCATTAAATATTTTCTAATTACATGTAAAAAATAACATTGTTTAAAAAAATTTGAGTTTTAAATTTTCTTCCTCCCTCCTAAACTCTGCCCTACTTGAGAAGGCAAGTACTTTAGTAACACTTATACATGTAAAACCATGCAAAATATATTTCCATACTAGTCATATTGTAAAATACAGAAAAAATGAGAAAAAATATAAATATTTAAATGTATGCTTTAATCTTCATTAAGAGTGCATCAGTTCTTTTTCTGGAGATCCTTTGGAATTGTCTTGGATCTTTGTTTTGATCAGAGTAGCTGTCCTTCAGTTGATCATCCTGACAATATTGCTGCTACTGTGCACAATGTTCCTGTGGTTTTGCTTGCTTCATTTTGTATGAGCCCATATGAGTACTTCCATGTTTTTCCTGAAGCCATCCTCATCTCCTGCTCATCATTTCTTATAGCACAATAGCATTCTGTCATTATCATATGCTACCAACTTGTTCAGTTATACCCCAAATGGTGGGCATCCCCTCAATTTATACATTTTTTTACACAAAAAGAGATATTATAAAGAAAAAAAAGGAGATTCTTCATGAATATGTCCTATTCCCTCTTCTTTGATCTCTTTGGAATACAGACCTATTAGTAGTATTGCTGGATCAAATGCACAATTTTGTACAACTATGGGCATAGTTCCAAATTATTTTCCAGAATGGTTGGACACAACTCCACCAACAGTGCATTAGTGTGCCAATTTTACTCCAGTATTCATCATTTCCCTTTTCTTTCATGTTAGCCAGTCTGATAAGTGAGGTGGTATCTCAAGAGTTGTTTTAATTAACATTTCTCTAATCACTAGTGATTTAGAAGGGTTTTAATGACAATTTATGGCTTTGATTTCTTCTTGCAAAATACCTTTTTTATTTCCTTTGACCATTAATCAACTGGAGAATGGCTCTTATTTTTATGAATTCAGTTCAGAGCCCAATACATTTGAGAAATGAGGCCCCTATGAGAGAAACTAGCTTTAAGGTTTTCTAGTTTTCCATTTTTTTCCCTTTTAATTTGGGCTGCACTAGTTTTCTTTGTGCAAAAGATTTTTTTTAATTTTGTATAATCAGAATCAATTATTTACTGTGGTTTTCTCTGTCTGTTGTTTATTCATATTTTTCCCTTATCCATACACCTCATGAGTACATTTTTCATGCTCTCTCAATTTACTTATGATATCACCCTTCATATCTAAATCAAGTATTCATTTCATCATCTCTTGGTACAGATGTTGGCCAGTACCTTCTAGCAAATTAATTTCCTGTTTTCCAAGTGATTTTTGTCATTGAGTTCTTTCCCCAAAAGCTTATACCATAATACCATGGTCATTTGTTGTATATTGTGTACCTAAATTAGTCCACTGATATATTACTCTATTTCTTAGCCAGTAGCAGATTGTTTTTGTGATTACTGCAAAACTTGGCACTCCTAGGACAAATTTCTCCTGAAACACCTCTCTCTCTCCCTCCCTCTCTCTCTCCCTTCCTCTCTCTTTCCCTCTCTCCCTCTCCTCTCTCTCTCAGCAGTCTTCTAACCATGTTGTATGACTATAATGTGAAGAAATATTGTCTTCAATTAAATCTGTAGCGTATTAGTAAAGAAAAATTGTGCAGAAGAAGGGGAATAAAGTGATGTACACCTTTCACCTGAGATATGTGCAACCAGAAAAGGAGGTCAGGTAAGAGGAAGAAATAATTGATAGACAGATCCTACGTTCAATAGTTTTTCAGTCTTGATCTCATTTGGGGTTTTCTTGGCAAAAATACTATATTGGTTTGCCTCTTCCTTCTCCAGCTCATTTTACAAATGAGGAAACTGAGGCAAAATTGTTGAATGACTTGCCCAGGGTCATATACCTAGGGAGTGTCTGAGGACAGATTTGAATGCACAAAGATGAATTTTCCTGACCCCAGGCCTGACTTTCTATCCACTGTGCCATGTAGTTGCCTCAATAGGCCCTACTGTTATTCATAAAATTTCATAATCTAAGGAGGAATGCCCTCAGAGTAGCAACCTTCTTTGTAACATTCTTAGGAAGACACAAACAAGAAGAACAAATGAAAAAGCAAGGGTGGGTTCCAATCGGTAGTACAAGCAGAAAAACCCATATCCATGATATCAGTAATCCGTTAGACATATCGAAGTATAATATAATTTTTCTAACTGCTTTCATGCGCATTATCTCATTTAATCTTAATAGTAAGCCTTCATGATAACATAGAATTTATTATCCTCATATTACAAATGAGAAAAGTTTTAGCGATTTCAAGTATTACTTGTTCATAATTAAACCATCATTAATTAGCAGTATCAAAGCTCAAAATGAAGTATTTGGACCAGAAGTTTGTTGTTCTTTTGGCAATAGGGACATACCATGCCTCAAGGAAGCCTGGTATTATAGGGAGATCATGGATAATAGATGAACTATTTAGGAAATAGGTTGCATTAAGTAGAATTAATTATTGGTATGATTGGTATATTTCAAATCCTTACTCTGCTACTTATTTCTTATATAACCTTGGACAAGTGACTTAATCTTCCCAAGCCTGTTTCCTTATTTGTAAAATGAAAGAAAGGACAACAGGAGATCTAAGCTCTCTCCATCTCTAAATGTATGATTTTATACTCCTAATGCACTTAAGTAATAAGTATTACATTTTTAAACCAAAAAATGGCCATATATATCATGGACTAAGATTTTATTCAATGACTACCTACACTACTCCTGACAATGATACCACTGCCCCCCCCACACAGACATACTTTGTAGCACTTTACCAAACATTAAATTAGTCCTCATTATGCTGCCCCAGAAGGATACGCTTCACTGTAATTTGCCTTCTTAATATGGTTTTAATACTGCAGACATCACATATCAGTTAACTGTAAGCACACTGCATCTTACAAGCAAGAAGAAAGTGTGTGTGTGTGTGTGTGTGTGTGTGTGTGAGTGAGAGAGAGAGAGAGAGAGAGAGAGAGAGAGAGAGAGAGAGAGAGAGAGGGAGAGGGAGAGGGAGAGGGAGAGGGAGAGAGGGAGAGAGGGAGAGAGGGAGAGAGGGAGAGAGGGAGAGAGGGAGAGAGGGAGAGAGGGAGAGAGGGAGAGAGGGAGAGAGGGAGAGGGGGAGGGGGAGAGGGGGAGGGGGAGAGGGAGAGGGGGAGAGGGGGAGGGGGAGAGGGAGAGGGAGAGGGAGAGGGGGAGGGGGAGAGGGAGAGGGAGAGGGAGAGGGAGAGGGAGAGGGAGAGGGAGAGGGAGAGGGAGAGGGAGAGGGAGAGGGAGAGGGAGAGGGAGAGGGAGAGGGAGAGGGAGAGGGAGAGGGAGAGGGAGAGGGAGAGGGAGAGCACACACCCGCCCCATAATTACAAGGTGATCCCTGCCACATGTACAATTACACAATCCTAGCTACCAGTTTTCAGAAGGGCTTGATTTTAGTCATCCTCTAAATTAGTTGCATGTGTGACTGTTTTTTTTTTATAGACAATATCACCTACAGCTGTTGACTAAACAGGGTCCATTATTCTATTAACCCTATAATTAACCCTCCTTTCCAAGATTGCTCCAAAGAGTTGTGCATTCCTGGCAGCTTCTTCTCCCCTCACATTCAATGGGAAACATCTCATTCCATTGATAGCCTCTGTCACTGCTGAAGAGCAATGTCCTAACATGTGCTTTGGGTTTATAACAAAATAGATTTTCTAATTTAATTGTCCATAGTTATTTAACTCCATATTATAATCATTTCAAACTAACCCCATATGAAATATTAATATCCTCAAGTGAAAAATTCAATGGTGATGATCTGTCCCCATGATATACCAGCAAATTAGCCTATATTCTAGAACATAAAGATTAGTCCTCAATTATTCTGCATACATACTGGAATTCTTGCCATAGGACTAATGAGGATACCCAGTCAATAAATGTGATGGTATGTGACAGGATGTTTTCATTGTACTGTACCCCAAACTGCATCCCAATTCTTTTTTTTCCAACTTGAATGCATTCTTGCCAGCATGTCCTCCTATTACTTTATCCAAGACTTCCCCAAATCCATGCTCCTTTTAGTCACAGCTGCTTTAAACTTATCACCTAAATATCCCTAGCTTGGAAATACAAAGAGACTTGTTCATGATTATCAAAGCATTATCATAGTTAATAGTTGTGATAATCAAAGTCTCATTATAGACTTATTTTCTCTGTTTGGAAATGATATGCCATCTTTATTTTTTTAATTTTAGTTTAGAAAAAGTAACTTAGATACTTAATCTCAAAAAATTCAAAGCAAGAAGTTCAATTTAGAGCTTCCAATCTCTTTAACCCTGTGTGTTGTCAGCAGAAATAAGGATTATCACTAGCAATGGCCACTGTTAGGAGTCCTAAGGCAGAGTCAAAGGAAAGTGAAATAGAGGTGGAAAGAGATAACAGGAGAAAGGTATAGAACCAAAAGCAATAAAGGAAGGGAAGAAGGGAGAAAGGAAGAAAGGGAGGAGAGAAGGAGAAGGAAATGAGAAAAGAGGCAGGAGAGATGGAGAAGAGGATTCAAAAGAAAATAGGATGGAAACAAAGAGGAATCTTCATGGGTTGGGAAGTATGGAGAGATATCAACACTGGCATTGATTTCTCATTTGTGATTAGTTCCTGATCAAAATAACTCACTTCATATATACTATTTAGCAAAAAATACTTTTACATATTTCTTTTATTCAAAATATTCAAGGAGAAACCTACACATAATCAGAGCAGGAGGAAACCCTGCAGCTGAGTTGGTAAATGAAAACTTCTAGAAGAACTGATTTTGAATTTGAAAATGTATGATGTGATTTAATGTGCACCATTATTCTGTAGCTGACTAAAACTGTCTCCCACATTAGATAACATTTTTAAATTTTTAAATTTTTTTTCTCCCATTAAGTTTTATTTTCCCAAAATACATGTAAATGTAAATTTTGACATAATTAAAAAAAGAACTTTGTGTTTCAAATTCTCTTCCTCCCTCCCTGCCCCCGCAAAACTCAAGTAATTCAATATAACCTATACATGAACAGTCCTGCAAAACATTAGCCAGGTTGTGAAAGAAAACAGACAAAAACAAAACTTCAGATGAAGGAACTAACAAACAAAAAATATGTTTCAATCTGTATTCAGATACCATCAGTTATCTCCCTATACATGGACTGCATTTTTCATAGGACCTTCAGAGTTGTCTTGGATCACTGCATTGTTGCAAATAAGCAAGTCATTCACAGCAGATCATTTTACATTATTGCTGTTATTTTGTATACAGTACATTTCTCATGTATCAGCTTATGTAGGTCTTCCCGGGTTTTTCTGATAGCATCCTGCTCATCATTTTTTATAGTAAACTACATTTATATAGTACTTTAAAGAGAGATTTCCTTACAATAAACCCATGAGGTTTATTCTTGCAACAACACTAATAGATAACATTTATATAGTACCTTATACCTGACAAAGAATTTTCTTCACAATAGCCCAGCATTATCATCAATCATCATCATGATAAAACCATCCTCATTGTCATCAATACCCATCTTCATCCAATCATCATCCATCCATCAATCAATCATCATCATAATCATGATCTTACATTACTCTTGCCTCTGCTTCAAAATTTTTTCAGTTACTATTGTTAACTTTTTCCCTCCATCCTATTCCCTTCCCCATGATATTTACTCTATTTCTATCTTCTTTCACCCTATTCTTCCTCAAAAAAGACATGCTTCTGACTTCTCCCTCCCTGACTCTGCCCTCCCTTCTTTCACTCCTCCCTCTTTATCCATTTCCCCTCCTACTTTCTTGCAGGATTAGATTGACTACTCCACCCAATTGAATGTGTAAATTATTCCCTCCTTGATCCAACTCTGATGAGATTAAGGCCTTTGAGCCAATTCTGATGAGTGTGAGGCTCATTCACTGCCCTGCTTCTCCCATCTCTCTATCCCCACTCTATAAGACCTTTCTTGTTTCTTTCATATGGGATTTCACCCCATTCTATCTTTCCCTTTCCCCCTCCCCCAATGCATTCCTTTCACCCCTCAATTTTACCCTAAAGATGTAATTATGGGGCAGCTAGGTGACATAGTGGACAAAGCACCCACTCTGGACCCAGGAGGACCCAAGCCCAAATATGGCCTCAGACACGAGACACTCACCCACTGCATGACCCTCAGCATGTCACCCAATTCCAGCCACCCCCCAAAAAAGATAAAAATTAAATGCTTTTCAGATATTATCCCTTAATTATCAATTGCCATCTGTGCTCTCTAAATTTATTTCTATCATCTTCCTGAATACTGAGAAAGTTCTTATAAGTTATACCTATCATCTTCCCATGTAGGAATGTAAACAGTTTAACCTTTTAACATCTCAATTAATTTGTTTTTCCTGTTTATCTTTTTATGCTTCTCTAGGGTCTTGTATTTGAAAGTCAAATTTTCTATTCAGTTCAGGTCTTTTCCTCACAAATACCTGAAATTCCTCTTTTCTCTTGAAGTCCATTTTCCCCCTGAATACTCAGTTTTTCTGGATAGGTGATTCTTGGTTGTAATCCAAATTCATTTGCCTTCTGGAATATCATATTCCATGCCCCCGCCCAATCCTTTAATGTAGAAGCTGCTAGATCTTATGATATCCTGACTGTGGCTCCACAGTACTTGAATTGTTTCTTTTTGGTTTCTTGCAATATTTTCTCCTTGACCTGGGAGCTCTGGAATTTGGCTATTTCATTCCTGGGAGTTTTCCTTTTGGGATCTGTTTCAAAAGGTGAATGGTGGATTCTTTCAATTTCTATTTTACCTTCTACTTCTAGAATATCAGGGAAATTTTCCTTGACAATTTCTTGGAAGATGATGTCTAAGTTCTTTCCCTGATCGTGGTTTTCGGGTAGTCCAATTTTCAAATTATCTCTCCTGGATCTATTTTTCAGGTCAGCTGCTTTTCCAAAGAGATATCTCCAATTGGCCTCTATTTTTTTAAAATTCATTTTGATTTGCTTTATTGTGTCTTGATTTGTCATAAAGTCATTAGCTTCTGTTTGCTCAATCCTAATTTTTAAGCAATGGTTTTCTTCAGAGACTTTTTTTCAGGGGGAAGGGCAGGGCAGTGAGGGTTAAGTAACTTGCCTATGGTCACATGCTAGTAAGTGTCAAATGTCTGAGGCCAGATTTGAACTTGGGTCCTCCTGAATCCAGGGCAAGTGTTTTATCCACTGCACCACCTAGCTGCCTCCTTCAGAAAGCTTTTGTACCTTCTTTTCCATTTGCTGGTCCTCAGATAACCCCAGGCCAACTTGCTAATTAACCAGGCAGCAATACTTTGTGTTCTGTGATTGTTAGCTCCAACAAGCCTGCACCCCTCCCCCACTTGGGCCACTGCCACTCAAGCCTATTTCCTGGTTCTCAGCAGTCCCATCTCAGCACCAGCTGAGACCCTGGTAATCTCCTCCTTGCCAAGCACTCAGCCCTCTCACCAGACTGTGAGCTTAGTTCCAGAAGATGCTGGCACTGCAACTGATTCAGAGGCTCTGGGCATCTCTTCCTCTGGTAAGGCCTGTCTGGAACTGGATCTGTGTCAGCATGAATATGGGGTTGGGCGCCACTCCTTCCCTGGCACAGTGGCCCCCTCCTGAAGACCTTCTAAGCTGTCTTTGGCTGGAAAATTATCTCAGCCCATTCTTTTGTGGGTTCTGTTGCTCCAGGAATTGTCCTATGGCATTATTTGGAGGTTTTTCAGAATGATTGTGTCTGAGTTCTGAGAGCTTACTGCCTTTCCTCCACCATTTTGGTTCTGCCCCAGAAATCATTAGATAACATTTTAAGACGTCCTACCATTAATGATTTCTTTATTTAAGGCATCTCTAGAAGGCCTCTAAATGACAAGTTCAGATCATTAGTCATTAGTGTTAATTCATTAGGGATGTTTAAGCACACTGACTTCAGTAATGTGTCACGTCATTGAGTTACTACTTTTCTAAATAATTGGACCAAGAGAAAATGAGATATATAACAAGCAAAATTGTGGGAGCAGAAGAATTCATCTGGAAATAAAGTGTGACATTTCACCAAGAGTCAAGATTCAGATGACATGCCATGATGGAATATTCACTTTGAGAATGTAGAAAGGGAAAGGGAAGGATGTATTTCTGAGGAAGAATATAAATGTGAAAGCCTCTATGATTTCCTTATTTTTTTCTGAAACAGTGATCAAAATATATCTTCTGCTCAATAATCAAAATGTTTAGTTCCTGTCCTTTGCTTAACAAAGATCAAACTCCCTATCTTGTCATTCAATGCGCTTTATAATTTGCATCTATCCTTTTATTTTCCTCAAAATTAGGCAGTTTATACAATTGTGTATGTGTTTGTCTCAGTGTAATCTCTCCATCTATCGTTGCCAAAATAATTTAGAGGTGTTACCACAGTAAATATTCTCTTTCTCTCTGTCTGTCATTCTCTCTCAGAAATGTTATTTCCATCATCTCTAGCACTATACTACAGTAGAGTAATGTGCAGTATCTTACCCCATAAATCCTTTAAAGAAACTTAGCATAGTTGTTAAACTCCACTCATTTTTCCCAGGTGTAATACTCAGGGTTCTGGGACACAAATAAGGAGGAAGTTGAGTATTTCTCTGAGTTTCTATGCTCATGAGACATGCTGACAAAGCAAGAGAGACTCATGCTAGGGAAGAGTCCACATCTAAGTGCTTGTTGGAGAGAAGAGTTCATTTTGTGAAAGTTATCATGAGTCATATTTGTATTGGAGATGGAGATATATATGGAGGTTAGAAGATAAAGTATCTACTTTAATTCCAAGCATTACCTTAAATTAAGTTATTTCCAAATTATTACTTTAGTTCCAAGGGAATGAAAACATAAGGAATATCAAGGTACACTGGCCTATGAGTGCACTGATTTTTGTTAAGTAATGTTTGATTCTGTGAACCAATGGGACAATGTCTACGGCATTCTCTTGGCAAAGATACTGGAATGATTTGCCATTTCCTTCTCCAGTGTTTTTTGGTGTGTGTATATATGTGTGTATGTGTGCACGCGTGTGTTTTGTTTTGTTTGTTTCTTTGTTTTTTAATACACTCAGGGTTAAGTAACTTGCTCAGTACATGTCCTCAAAGGATGCATTGCTATCTCCTAACTTGTTAAAGTCCCAAGTAACCATATGGATGACCTGAGAGTTTGTGCTATGGGATGATAATATATTCTTATTGCTCTTTTTCTTTGGAAGCTTTATGTGAAAAGTACTACTACTCTGAGGTGATCTTGAGAGCTCAGTAACTGAGGAGTGGGATAACTGTCTCCCATAGGCCACATCTGCTTCGTGCATATAATCACCTTTGTTTCTTTGTGTTGATTCTTTCCTGATCTTAAACAAACTATTATTCAAAGACATAGATACCCAAGTGATGTCATAAATCCAGGAGATAGAGACATCACATCAGAGGTTCCTTTTTCTATGAGAGCTAACTGGTCGCTGTTGCAATACTCCCTGGAGTGTTTATATCTGATGGCAGTAGAACACCCTGACCTGTCTCATGGAGAAGCAGTCCATCACAGGAGAGGAACAGCCTGACCCATAAGCAACAGACATCCCTCAGAATTGCCTTAGACTCTCTAGAAGAAGTGCTACAACCTTTATGAAGGCAACTCAGCAAACCACTGGAGTATATTGTCAGTCGTGCCCAGTCATATGTCATGAGTACTTCACAAAGGAAATAAGGGGACAATCAGAACTAAGATCTAGGAGGTTCTCCTTTTCCAAACATTCTTATTTAGAAGATTTTTTAGAATTTCCCCCCATATCCTCTACAATATTTGTCATTTTCCTCCCTTGTCCTATTATCCAACCCAATGTTTTGAGGTCAGCAACCCAAAATTAATTTAACTTGCATCTTTCTAATCAATAGCTATAGATAATAACTATAGATAATAACTTACATCTTTCTAATCAATGGCTATAGACAAGTTTGATTATTTCATCTGAAAACTCTTCATATCTTTTTATCATTTAACAATTTGGGAATGGTTCTTGTTTTTGTGTATTTAAAAAAATGTTTGTAATAAAAATATTTGTTATTTTTCAGTTACATGTAAAGATAGTTTTCAACATTTGTTCTCATAAGATTTTTAGTTCCAAATTATTCTCCCTCCCTCCTTTCCCTCCCCCATCCCCAAGACAGAAAAAATCTAATATGGGTTATATATGTACAATCACATTAAACATATTTCTGCATCAGTCATGTTGTGAAAGAAGAATCAGAAAACAAGGGGAAAACCTCAAAAAAGAAAAATAATAATACCCAAAAGGAGCAATTGTATGGTTCAATCTGCATTCAGAACCCACAGTTCTTTTTTCTTGATGTGGAGAACATTTTCTATCATGAGCTCTTTGGAATTGTCTTGGATCATTGCACTGCTGAGAAGAGCCAAGTCTGTCACAGTTGATCATCACACAATGTTGCTGTTACTGTGTACAATGTTCTCCTGGTTCTGCTCACTTAAATCAGCATCAGTCCACTTAAGTCTTTACTGTTTATTCTGAAATCTGCCTGCTCACTATTTCTTACAGCACAATAGTATTCAATTACATTCATATACCACAACTTGTTTAGCCATTCCCCAATTGATAGGCAGGGAATGGCTCTTATTTTAATACATTTGACTCAGTTCTCTATGTGTTGGAGAAATGAGGCCTTTATCAGACAAACTTGCTTCAAAATTTTTTTCAGTTACTATTGCTTACTCTATTTCCCTCCATCCTATTCCTGCCTCATGCCATTTACTCTATTCTCCATCTCCTTTCACCTTGTCCCTACTCAAAAGTATTTTGTTTCTGACTGCCTCTCCCACAATCTGTCCTACATTCTCTCATCCCTCTCTTATTCTCTTCCCTTCCTTTCCTTCAGGGTAAGATATATTACTATACTCAAATGTGTGAGTATGTTATTCCCTCTTTGAGGCAATTGTGATGAGAGTTAGGTTCATTCACTCCCCAGCACCTCCCCCATCTTCCCCTCCACTCTATATGCATTTTCTTCTTTCTTTTATGTGAGATACTTTACCCCATTACACCTCTCCCTTTCCCTTTCTCCCAGTGTATTCCTTTCTAACTCCTTAATTTAATTTTTTTAAAGATATCATCCTTCATATCCAATTCATACCTGTGCCCTCTGTCTAAACATACTCCATCCAGCTGTCCTAATAATGAGTAAGTCTTTATGAGTTACAAGCATCATCTTCCCATGTGGGAATGTAAATAGTTTAACCTTTTAATAACACTTATAATTTATTTTTCCTGTTTACCTGTTTATGCTTCTCTAGAGTCTTGTATTTGAAAGTCAAATTTTCTATTCAGTTCAGGTCTTTACATCACAAATACCTGAAATTCCTCTCTTTCCTTGAATTCCCATTTTCCCCCCTGAAGTGTTATAGACAATTTTACTGGGTAGGTTATTCTCAGTTGTAATCCCAGTTCTGTTGCTCTGTGGAATATCATATTCCAAGCCCTCTGATCCTTCAATGTAGAAGCTGCTAAATCTTATTTTATCCAACTGTAGCTCCAAAATATTTGAATTGTTGGTTTTTTTTTTTTCTGGCTGCTTGCAATATTTTCTCCTTGACTTGGGAGCTCTGGAATTTGGCTATAATATTCTTGGGAGTTTTCATTTTAGGATTTCTTTCAGGAGGTAAATGGTGGACTATTTCAATCTCTATTTTATTTTCTCATTCTAGAATATCAGTACAATTTTTCCTGAAAATTTCTTGGAAGATGATATCTAAGCTTTTCTTTTGATCATGGTTCTCATGTAGTCTAATCATTTTCAAATTATCTCTCCTGGATCTATTTTCCAGGTCAGTTGTTTTTCCAAAGAGATCTTTCACATTGCCTTCAATTTTTTTTTTATTCTTTTGGTTTTGCTTTATTGTTTCTTGATTTCTCTTTAGCTTCTATTTGTTCAATCCTAATTTTTGAGGAGTAATTTTCTTTAGAGAACTTTTGTACCTCCTTTTTCATTTGGCAAAATTGGTTTTTCATGACATTCTTTTCCTCATTGGCTTTTTGTACTGCTTTTTATCATTTGGCCTAGTGTGTTTTAAGGTGTTATTTTCTTCTGTATTTTTTTCTATCTCCTTTGCCAAGCTGTTAACTTTTTCCATGATTTACTTGCATCACTCTCATTTCTCTTTCCATTTTTTCCTCTACCTCTCTTACTTTATTTTCAAAGTTTTTTTGGAAACTTTGAATGTAGGAACATTGACTTTGTTTTCTTCTGAGGGTATATTTTGATCTTCCTTCTCACCATACAAACTTTCTAGGGTCAAAATATTTTTTTGTTGTTTGCTTTTATCCTTATACTTTTTCTTGATTTTTAACTCTTTGTTAAAATGGGACACTGCTTCCAGGGTGGAAGGCACACTGTTCCAAGCTTCAGGGGGTTCATGCATCTGTTTTCAGAAATACTTCTAGGAATTTGTAGGTTTTTAGTTATTCCAAAGTGGGATGATTTAAGGAGAGGTATGTTTACTCCTCTGCTGCCCTATGCTCTGGTTTGCAAGCAACCACAGGCCTGCTTTTCTTCCTTGGAACTATGGACAGACTCCTGCTCCACTGTACCTGTAAGCTCTTGTGTGCTTGTGCTCCTTTCCCACCTGGGACTGCCACCCAAGACTGTGTCCTGGATCAGAGTATGGGCAAAACAACAGAATCCTGCCTCAGTGCTAGGAAAGAGATCCTTGTAATCTCCTTATGGCAAATTGTTCAACCCCCTTACTGTCTGTTGCCTGATTTCCAGAAGCAGTTGCTGCTGCTGTTGATTCCAAGGCTCCCAAAGCATATTCCTGGTTTGTTGTGACTGTGGTTGGGTCTGCTCTGACATGACCTGTGCTTGGCTGATCTCCACTCTCACCCAGGTACAACAGATCTTTCCTGCTGACTGTCTACATTCTCTTTGGCTGGAAAATTATTTCGCTCTGTCTTTTTATGGGTTCTGCTGCTCCAGAAATTATTTTAGGGCATTATTTGAAGGTATTTGGAAGGATCTTGGGAAGATCTCAGGCAAGTCACTGCCTTTTCTCAACCATATTGTCTCCATTCCATCTTTCCATACATTCTTTTTTTTGTGGGTGAATGAGGGTTATGTGACTTGCTCGGGGTCACACAGCAAGTAAATGTCAAGTGTTTGAGGCAAGATTTGCACTCAGGTCCTCCTGAATCCAGGGCTGGTACTTTATCCACTGCACCACCTAGCTGTCCTCCTTTCCATACATTATTGACAATGCCTTAGTAACAGGGTACTTTAAGTTTGAAATCACTCTCCCCAGTGACCTTGTTTGTGTGAGGTGAAGGTACATGATTTGTTTGGTGGGAACATTTTGTACTTTTAGTACATATCATTGATAAAACTAATAGAGTCAATAAGTTGATTATTGTGGGGTAGCACATCAGTGGGGACTAATGAGTTTTAACTCTAATACTGTAGCACTAGAACCCCAGCCTCTAAATGTTAGCTCAAAAACCTTGACATGAAAAGTAGTCAGCTACCATCTGAGGACAAGGCCCAACAGTGAGAATGAGGGTTGGGAACATAAACCCAGAGAGAGCATTGAAAAGGAAAGAAAGGTGAAAGCATTTTTTTTTCTCAGTGAAGGACTCTGGAATGCTATTCCTTTTTTGGGGGGGGGGGCAGGGCAATTGGGGTTAAGTGACTTGCTCAGGGTCACACAGCTAGTAAGTGTTAAGTTTCTGAAGCCAGATTTGAACTCAGGCAATCCTGAATCCAGGGCCGTGCTCTATCCTGGAATGCTATTCCAATATGGACCCTTGAAAGAGAAAGATTAGAAGACTCCCTAGGAGAGAGGCTAACTTAAGCTGCCTTCCTGAGGCTAAAAAACAAAAAGAAAAAACAACTATAGATCCATTGACGCATAGCACAGAACCCTAAAACAAAGATCTCTGGGGCTCTCACCAGGTAGCCTCCAAGAGCCAGTAGCAGAGCAGTGACAGGAGCAATATCAGCTCAAAAAAGTGACAGTGGACCAAATGCTGAAGCAGTAAGAATGAGGAAGGGCACTATGATTCTACAGAGAATCTTAAATGTGCCACTGAAGAATGTAGGAATATAGATTAAAAACTAGAAGGTCCCTAATCTTAAAGATAATTCAGGATAATCACCACTTTTTTTCAATGTAGAGAAACTTAGGCAAAGAGAGCAGAAATAACTTTTATAAAATAAGACATTGAGATCTTTCAGGAAAGAACAACACTGTGCACCCTTGCCATACTCTTAACCAAAAACAATATTCTAAGTGATAAACATAAATGGGTCCCTGGGGAGTATTTCCCTTGGAGCTGTTATTTTTTGCAGTTACTACTAGTATAAGTCCTATTTGTGTTATCTGGCTGATAAGTGATGCTGTTCATTGTTGGAGACTTGTTGACTAGATGAGTATAAAGGGAGTTGGTGACTAATTCAATAGTGTCAGAAAAGACATCATCAGATTATCAGTGTGTGTCATGCACGAGAGGAGTAAGAAGTCCTGTTTTGTGACTGGTCCACTGTCAAAAGAAAGCTTCTGAAAAAAATTAGTAACAGTATCTACGCCACTTTATTATAATTCATTGAAATGGCCTCCTTATTTATGAGTATGGTGCTTAGCTCCCCTATGTCTCTTATCATTTTACTTTCAAGAGAGGAATGAAAAAGTTAATTTCTGATATTACCATAGCTACTAAAATGAAATAAAGAAATTTCCCCATTTTTTGCCTAGATTTCAAAAAGACTAAAATATTTTGTTTTTCCCACAGCTCCACATATAAAGAGAGTCGTCCTTTTTTGAGAAAGCATTCTTCCCTCATTTTTACTTTATGGTTTTGATGGACTTGTCTCTCTGTTTACAAAGAGGGCAAGACACATTCTTAACCATAACACATCCACATCCTTCACCTCAACAGTATCAATAGACGTCAACAGTGTGTGATATTGTATCTCTTGCCCTGCTGAGAAATAAGCTCAGTAGAGACTGAGAGGAAACCCTTCATAGGCAGAGGAATTAGATTTTGTGGGGAATGAGTCAGATATTGGTTTTGCCAACATTCTTTTCACTTTCACCAATGACTCCAAGGCAATTTCATGAGGCAGGGCCAATAGTTTCTTTTTTTATATTATTTATGCCAGACTTACTGACTTCAGCCAATGAAACAGCAATTTTCACACTGCTGGCTTTGCTACATTCAGAGGAGTTCAGTTTCAGTGATCACTGCAAAGAGGGGATTTCATCTGTGTGATCAAAGCTTGCCTTCCCAAGTCATTTCCATCAGATTTGTTGTGATTTAAATCAATGATATGCTGAGGTTATGGGTTTGGGCAAGCATTCATCTCAAAGAACTGCCTTCAGATTTGTGTTTTCATAGGTAGATGTACTGCCTGGCTCTGAATGGTGGGATACCAACTCCAAAGAATCAGAAGTTCTGGTGACTCAAACGGTAATGAAGGAGGCCATAACACATGGAGGGCATAAATCAGTTGCAGCATACTACCAACAATAACACATGCCAAATGTGCTATGAATGTTACCATTTTGGAAATATACAATGATCAGAAATTAAAGTATGGTGCTGATACTCACAATAATCTTAAAAAGAATTAGAGAAAGTATCCCATCCCATTGGTTAGAACTTCTATGAAGGATTTAGGAGGCCTTAAAGACAAGAATGGATAGGATGTGGTCTATACCAGAGTGACAATCCATATCAGGAAGGCCCTGGATCCACTCAAAGATTGACACAAAAGAACTATGTTCCTTATTTGATACAACTCCTAAACCTTAGGGGCTTACCAAAAAACAAAGAAGGTTTTAAGCTTTGAACCTAGGTTCTAATCTTATTGCCAGACCATAGACAAGCCACTTTGCTTTTCTGTGGCTCAGTTCTACCTAGACAATGGAGATAATATTTATAATATTTCCCTGAAAATATTATTGTGAAACTCAAATGATATAATGTTCATAAACCACTTTGTAAAAATTCAAGTCATTATGTAAATGCATATTACTACTAATGTTATTGTTACTGTTATTGTTGTTGTTATTATTATTTAGTTAAGTTTAAGTTCCATAATGATATGAGGTTTGAGAAATTGCCTTTCATTAACTTATTTTTTGCAAGTGTGGTAAATAAACATTAATGAAATATAAATTTATTTCTAACCTAGCCCTTTTTCAATATCATCATCATGTTCCAGGAACCTGATCACTCCATGAGATCACTTCAATGCTACAACTCATACCTCACTCGGATGCCATGCCACTGGGATCTCTCCCTCTGACTGGTGAGGGTGGTGACAGAAAGCTCCTCCAAGAAACTCTATTGGAAAAGGTAACTTAGGTCACCTAGCACAACAGTAGCTAATTCTACTTTTCTAGAATTTTCCATCTTGCCTTCATTCTGGGTACCCAACGATTCCTAATTCTGAATTAATTAAAGCAAATTTGATCCTACATTATTTGCTACAAGACTGCTCCTGGCGATATATTTAAATAAAATTTACTTTGTCATGAAAAGGCGAAAAAACCCAAAAAACCTGTCAACATTTTACCAGTTATATAATCCATGATGTTTTATAGAAATACAGAAAATAGATCTACTCTATTCAGAAAATAATAAATCAAAATAAATATTTCTCTATTTGTTGCTCCATTGGGTACCAACAAAACAGTAAATGAAACATTAGCTACTGAATAAAAATATAACTGAAACATTTTGGAAGTTCATAATGTTTAGTTTGAGCCTGGGTGTATCCTCTTCTCTATAACTTATTTCATTCCAGGTTTGTCTGAATTTCCTTAAAATAAAAGACATATGCCACTTAAAATAATAGTCCACCTCCAGCTAGCATTGACACCCTAATGACAATAGTCTTTAGCAGACATGTTAGACCTGACCTTGACTGCCCTGGTAAGTAAAGAAAATACATCCAGAAGCCAGCCATGCAAATCACAGCTCTGCTAGACTTCACCCACTACAAACTTTTCCTCTCAAAAATGATTTAGGATTCTGACTTATTAGCTTTTATTCAGGGGGTGATTTAGCATTTTGACATCAGCCACCATAAATCTATTGGCTGAATATCAGAGCTGCAGAAGTATTCAAGTCCAGACTATGTATAGAGAGGGCTTCTGGTGTTTTCCTTTAAACATGAAATGGTCTTTATTTTTAGGGTATTTATGTAAGTAAAGGAAGTGTGTGGAAAACAAAAGGAAATGAAAATCATTGCTTTTTTGTTTGCTAACTTCCTACACAAAATTTGCCACAAGCTATAGTAAAAACAAAACAAAACAAAACCTTTGAAGGGAATACTAGAATACCAAAATTATATGATTAGCAAAGTACTTATTATACGGTCCTCCCTGAATGACTCTATCCCTAAGTGGAAGAAGGAATCCATAATTCCATTCTAGTAGTCTCATGTATTTCTAAGAAAATATTATTTGAATTTTGCCATATTTTCTTCAGGAGGGGAAAACTGAGTCCTTTATTTGCTTTTAATATAAAGAACATATGTGTCAATATAAATATTTGAGGTCCATGATACATGAATTATAAGGGTGCATGCTTTTTGTAATTTGGTTTATAAAAGGTGAGATATTTCATTTTATAATTATAGTTATACACATATATACACTATATATGTGTATATGTATGTATATGTATGTATGTATGTATGTATATATATATACACACACACACACACACATACACGCACACACACCCCAATATAGATACTGACAAGAGCTGACTAATAACTCTTCATTGTGAACATTTATATCACAGAAATTTCCAAATACTACATATTATGGCTTTATTTTTTATTTTGTTAATTGTCTAAACTTTAAAAACTGATGGAAAACTGCTAATAATGATTATTAAACTTAAAAATATGCTATGTGAACTTCCCCCCCGCCCCCGCCCCAAGAGCATAGTTGGTTAAAATTTACCAGGAAACTTCTAGCTGTCTCCCTTGTCAAAAATACTGTCCTTCTTCATTTCTACCTCTAAATTTCCATAGTGTCCTTCAAAACTTTTCTCAACTACCACTTTCTGCTGTTGGCCTTTCCTAGTCTCACAAGGTGATAGTGCCTTTCCCTCCAAGAAAACCTTTCATCTATTCTGTAATATTTCTTTAACATATATGTTGTGATGTTTTTTAAACAAACATGTTTCACAGTTGTCTGCCACATTAGAATGTCAGGTTTTTGATGTTGGACTTTTTTTTTTAGAATGTCAGGTCTTTGAGACCAAGACTGTTTTTTTTCCCCTTTCTTTGTATGCTTAACATTTAACACAGAACTAAATGTTTGTTAAACAATTCATTATTGAATACTTTTTTTTTTAAGTGAGGCAATTGGGGTTAAGTTACTTGCTCAGGGTCACACAACTAGTAAGTGTCAAGTGTTTGAGGCCGGATTTGAACTCTGGTACTCCTGACTCCAGGGCTGGTGCTCTGTCCACTGCACCACCTAGCTGCCCCTATTGAATACTTTTTAAAGAAAACACTTGTTAATTCTAAATGTTTTGATATATTGGCTGAAATTATTATCTAATTTATCAACTTTAATATCACAATAAAATTATGATAATAAGCTTAAAGTACATAGTGTGGTTTTTAAAATACATAGCATTTTCACATGCAATGATCTATGAGATATTAAAAAAAAATTAAAGGGGGCAGCTGGTGGCATAGTGGATAAAACACCAGCCCTGGAGTGAGGAGGGCCTGAGTTCAAATCCAGTCTCAGACACTTGACACTTATTAGCTGTGTTACCCCGGGCAAATCATTTAACCCCAATTGCCTCACCAAAAAAAAAAAAATCAATAATTAAAAAAAATAAATTACAAATGGCTTTTCCTACAAAAGTCCCTCAAATTGTTGAATCTATAGAGTATACAGATCTACATATTTTTTCTTTATACTGAATTTTACATTTCTACATTTTTCTTTTTCCCATATATAGCATAAAGTAGATAATGGCTTCTTTTGAACACAAATGCCAGGTTTTTATTCTTCTTCTTTATAATAATTATTGCATGAAAGTAATTTTAATATCTCCATTTCTTATATACATTGGCATATACTCATGCCTTTAAAAATAAATAAACTGAACTGTACTGCCATTATGACTCCAAAGGTGCATTTTTATTTCCCTTTTTAATAGATTTATCATCAGACATGAATTTGGTAATAGATAAAAGAAAATTTATTTTAAAATCTGCTTGGGTAGTAAAATTGTCCATGGTCAGCAAACTGTTACAAATTTGTGGTTTCAAAAATGTTCAAATGTTTATAAATAATATTAAAAGCTTACTTCTTTTCCATGAAATGCCTGGTAAGATTTTTCTCTGATATTTAAAACTCACTTTTAAACTTTCACTGAGTATTTTTTTGAAAAAAAAATCTGCCATTCTTTTTTTCTTAATGGAGTTTCAAGTCCTCTCCCTTCAAGCCCTCCTTCACCTATTATAAAGGCAAGAAATACTATCATATTGTTTGCAAAGAGTGATAATTTTGTTTCCTCTTTATGCTAATTCTTTCAATTTCTTTTCTAATTGTTATAAGCTAGCATTTCTAGTTTAATACTTAATAGTAGTTATGATAATGGGCATGCTCACTATATGCATGATCTTTCTGGAAAAGCTTCAAGTTTATCTCATTTCAGATATTGCTTCCTTTTTGTTTCATTTGTTTTTTTTCTTCTTTGTTTAGCAACAAGCATATTTGTGTAAGAAAAAGAATTTGGTAGGACTCTTTTGCCTATTTCTACAAATAGTTTATGTCAGTAATAATTGTTCTTTAAATGTTTCATAGAATTCATTTGTGAGTCCTTCTGTTATTGTGGATTTTTTTTCTCTTAAGGAAATCATTGATTGCTTATTCAATATCTTTTTTTAAGGTAGGGTTATTAAGGTGTTCTATTTCATTTTCTGTTAATCTGGTCAATATATCTTTTAAATATTCATTTCAGTTAGATTTTCAGAATTCTTGGCAATTAAATAAGCAAAATAATGCCTAATAATAGCTTTAATTCTATCTTCTTAGGTGATACATTTATCATTTTCATTTTTTATACTGGTACTTTGGTTTTATTTTATTTGTTTTAGTTGAATTAACCAATGGCTTTTATTTGTTTTTCATAAAATTAGCTCCTATATTCGTCAGCTGAATTGTAGTCTTAGTTTAAATTTTATTAATCCCTCCTTTGATTTTCAGGATTTCCAATTTGGTATTTAATTGGGAATTTTAAAGTGTTACTTTCCTATCTTGTTTATTTTTTTTTTTAGTTTCATACCCAATTCACTGACCTGCTCTTTTTTCTTTTATTGTTGTAAACATTTATAAAAATGAATTTTCCCCTAAGTATCATTTTGTCTGTACCACATAAATTTTGGCATGTAGTCTCTGTTATAATTCTCTTTAATGAAATCATCCATTGCTTCTAAGATTTGTTCTTTGAACCATTCATTTTTTAGAATTAGATTGTTTATTTTCCAATCAATTTTAAATCAATCTTTCCATAGGCTTTTATTAAATGTAATTTGTGTTGCATAATGCTCTGGAAAGAATGCATTTAACATGTCTGCTTTTATGAATTTGACTTCAAGAATTTTATGCCTTAACTCATGTTCAATTTTTGTGAATGTGCCATGTATAGCTGAAAAATTATATATCTATTTCCTTTTACTTTCTCTTAAGAGAGCTATTATATCTAACTTTTCTAAATTCCTATCTATTGCCTTCTTTCTTAGTTATTTTATGCTTAATCTAGTTTTGAGAGGGAAAAGTTAAAGTCCCCCACTAGTATTATTTCCTCCTATAATTCATTTAACATTTCCTTTAAAAATGTGGATGTTATGCCATTTGGTGTACATATATTTAGTATTGATATTATTTCATTTTCTATGGTACCTTTTTAGCAAAATGTAGTTTTCCTGCTTATATCCTTTAATTGTGTCTATTTTTTTTCTTTTACTTTATCTGAGATCATGATTGCTACTCCTGCTTTCCTTTTACCTTGACTAAAGTAAAACTGATTCTGTTCTAGTCCCTTATTTTTACTCTCTGTGTGTCTCTCTGTTTCAAGTATGTTTCTTATAAACATTATGTTGGGTTTGGGTTTCTAATTCATTCTGCTATACATTTCCATTTAATAGGTGAGTTCATCCCATTCACATCCAGAATTTTGATTACTGTGTATTTCCCTCCATCCTACTTCTTCCACTTATTATTTTCTCTCTTTTTATTCTGCCACTTCTTAAATGTTTGTTTTTCTTTTGACCACTGCATCACTTAAATCACCCTCCTTTCTATCAGCCTCCCTCCCACCACTTTCCTTCTCTTATACCCTTTCCTTCCTACTTTCCTTTTCAGTAAGATATATTTCTATACCCAACTGAAGGTGTATATTATTCCCTTTTGGAGCCAATCCCAATGAGAGAAAGGTTCAAGTATTTTCCACCACACCCCCATTTTCCCCTTCATTGTAAAAGCTTTTCCATGTGTGCTTGCTACATGTGAGATAATTTCCCCTTTTCTTCATCTCCATTGTCCCTTCTTCCACTGAATCCCTCTTTCTCATCCCTGTTTTTTAATATCATTCCACCATAGAGAACTCACATCTGTGCTCTCTGTATGTTTATAATCCTTCTGAGTGCCCTAAAAATGATAAAATTCTTAGGAGTTACAAGAATCATCTTGCCATATAAGAATATAAACAATTTAACATTATAGAATCCCTTATGATTTCTGTTTTATGTTTACCTTTTGTGCTTCTCTAAAGTTATATATTTGAAAGGCAAATGTTATACTCAGCTCTGGTCTTTTAACCAGGAATGCTTGCAAGTCCTCTATTTCCTTTAAGACCCATTATGCTCCTGAAAGATTATATTCAGTTTTCCTGGGTTGGTTATTTTTGTTTGTATTCCAAGTTACTTTGCCTTCTAGAATATCATATTCAAAGCACTCTACTTTTAAAATTTGGAAGCTGTTAAATATTTTATGACCCTGACTGACTTTATATTTGAATTATTATTTTTTTCTTTCTGGGGGATCAATATATTTTATCTTTGGCCTTGGAGACCTAGAATTTCACTATAATACTCCTGGTGGTTTTCATTTTGGGATCTCTTTGAGGAAGTGATTGGTGGATTATTTCAATTTCTATTTTACCCTTTGGTGCTAGGAAATGAGGGTGTGCATTTTCCTTTGATAATTTCTTGGAATATGATGTCTAGTCTCTCCCTCTCTTTCTTTATGATCATGTCTTTCACATAGTCCAATAATTCTTAAATCATTTGTCTTTTATTGAGTTTCCAGGTAATTTGTTTTCCAAATATGGTATTTTCTTTTATTTTTCTATTCATTTAGGGTTTTTTTGTTGTTTGTTTAGTTTAGTTTACTTTAGTTTTGTTTATTGATGTCTTATGGAGTCATTAGCTTCTACTTGCCCTTTTTTTGATTTTCCCTTGGAAGCAATAAGAATTACGTGAATTACCCAAGATCATACAGATAGTAAGTGTTTGCAGCCAAATTTGAACACAGGTCCTCCTAATTCCAGGACTGGTACTCTATTCACTGCACCACCTCACTGGCCCACTATTTCAATTTTTAAAGAATCATTTTCTTCATTTAGCTTTTGAATCTCCTTTTTCCACTTGGCTAATTTGACCTTTTAAGGAATTATTTTGTAGAGAATTTTTGTACTGCTTTTTCCATTTGCCCAATTGAGGTTTTTAAGGAGTCCCCTTTAACGGACTTTCATTCCCTTTTTAAAAAACTATTTGGCCAATTCTACTTTTTTAGGTGATATTTTCTTCATTTTTCCCCCTCTTTAGCCAAGGTGTTGCGTATCTTCATAATTTTCATTTATGGTTCTCATTTATCTTTACGATATGTTTTCTTTACTTTTCTTATTTGATTTTGAAAATCCTGCTTGAGGTCTTCCACTATTTCTTGTTGGACTTGCATCAAATTCACTTTTGTCCCCTTTGAGGCTTTGTCTGTAGACAATTTAACATTGTGGTCTTCTGAGTTCTTGTCTTGACCTTCCCTGTGACTGTAGTACCTTTTTCATTTTCAGGTTCTTTCTTTTGATTTGTTCATTTCTTCAAACTATTTGTTGACTTTTAACATTAAATTAAAATTGAGCTGGGTTCCCAGAGTGGAGATGACATTCTACCAAACTTCAGGTGTTTTGGGGCTGCTGTTTTCAGAGCTAGTTCTGGAGGTCTTTGTGTTTTACATGCTTCCAAGGTGCTATAATCCAAGAAATATATTCATCACTCTCCTGCCCTGTGCTCCAGAATTTACCCAGGAAGGGACCTTTTTCCCCTGCAGCCACAAGTGACCAGGTTCCTTGCTCTACTGAAGTTGCAAGAACCAATGCTCCTTTCTCCCTTGGAACTGAGACCAGTGCCCCTACTTCCTCGTGAGTACTCCGAGTGCTCTTCTCCACCCTGGAGCTGTGACTAAAGCTTCTGCTCCCCTTAACTGCAAGCTCTAATGCTTGTCTTCACCCTGTAACTATGACCTAGAACTTCATATAGACAATTTCACCCAGCTCCTGTTTCAAATGCCAGCAATTTGTACTCTATAATTTTTGTAATTGACCAACATCTTTACTCTCTGTGGGCTGACATCTCTTGAAGCTGATGCTTCAATTGTTGGGCTACCTTCAAGACCTACTGGTGTTGGACAGCATGAGCTGAACTCCAGGCCAACCACCACCCATTTCACAGACTTCTCTTGCCAACCTCCTAAATTGTCAGGCAGGAAAAAATAATCTCAATCTGACCTTTTGTTGACTCTGTCAATACATAATTCACTTTGAGACATTATTTAATTTCTTAATTATAAAAGATTTTTTAAAATATTTCCAGTTACATGAAAAGATAGTTTTCAACATTTGTTTTTATACAATTTCTACTTCCAAATTTTTCTCTCTACCTTTCCCCTGCCCTCCCCAAGACAGAATGCAATCTGATATAGGTTATATATGTACAATCACATTAAACATATTTCTGCATTAGTCATGTTGTGAAAGAAGAATCAGAATGAAAGGGAAAAACATAAAAAAATAGAAACAGTATTGTTTAATCTGCATCATGATTCCACAGTTCTTTTTTCTGTATGTGGAGAGCATTTTCCATCATAAGTCCTTTGGAATTATCTTGAACCATTGTATAGCTGAGAAGAGTTAAGTCTATCACAGGAGATCACCACACAATGTTGTTGATACTGTGTACAATGTTCTCCTTCTTCTGCTCATTCCATACAATATCAATTCATGTAAGTCTTTCCAGTTTTTTCTGAAGTTGGCCTGCTGATCTTTTTCTTACAGGACACTAGTATTCCATTACATTTATATATCACAACTTGTTTAGCCATTTCCAATTGATGGGCATCCCCTCAGTTTCCAATTATTTGCCACCACAAAAAGAGTAAATTTAATATTTTTGTACATATGGGCTCTTTTCCCATTTTTATGACCTCTTTGGGATATAGACCTAATAGTGTTATTGCTGGGTCGAAGTTTATGCCCAGTCCCATATTCCTTTGGGCATATTTCCAAACTGCTCTCCAGAAAAGTTGAATCAGTTCACAACTCTACCAAGAATGCATTTGTGTTCTCATTTTTCCACAGCATCTCCAACATTTATTATTTTCTTTTTTTGTCATATTAACCAATCTGATAGGTGTGACGTGGTACCTCAGATATATTTTAATTTGCATTTTGTAATCAATAGTGATTTAGAGCATTTTTTCATGTGGTACTAGCTCTGATTTCTTCATCTGAAGACTGCCTGTTCATATCCTTTGATTATTTTTGAGACATTATTTTAAAGTTGTTTGGAATGGAATGTTGGGAGAGTTTAGCTGAGTTGCTTCCCATTGTCTCCACCTACATGATGATAACTTAACATGAGATACTGGGGTCTTGAGTTATAAAATAGAAATTAAGTTTCCATGAGGGTTAAAAATTAAGATATATCTAGGAATTACTAGAAAATCATTCAATAGAAAGAAGTACCTAATATTCTTGACGCAGGAGGATCTGGGTACATATCTATGACAACAACAAAATGTTAGTCCCAAATAACCTGAAATATATAGAGGTGATTAATAGAACTTAAACTCTCTATATTTAGACCTCGGCATTCTATTCTGATATGGATTTCTTATCCACAATTCTTGGCTATCCTACATGCTCTGGTTTCCAGTAGTTGGACCACCCTATACCTCAAACAAGCCTGTTTAGATAGATGGATAGAGAGAGACAAATTTTTTTTATCTAAAAACATTTTTATTTAAAGTTTTGAGTTTTAAATTCTGTCTCTCACCTCCCCCAGACAGTAAGTAATCAAATATAGGTTATACAAGTATAATTATATATCACATTAACATATTAGTTATTTTGAATAAGAAAACTCTAATATAAGGAACCAAAGAAAGAAATCAAAATATAGCATGCTTCAGTCTATATTCAGTCAATATCAGTTCTTTCTTTGGAGGTGGATAGTATGTTTCAACATTAGTCCTTTGTGATTGTCATGAATCATTGTATTGCTAAGAATAGTTAAGTCATATAATATTTCTTAAATACTTACTCTGTGTTAGACACTGCTAGATTCTAGGGAAGAAAATATAAGCAATCCTGACCACCCTTTCCCTCAAGGAGATTTTATTCTTATTTTGAGGAAAGATAAGACATAAAGGGGAACTGAAAGAGGCCTATGTGAGTATACTTGGTAGAGACAGCAAGGAAGTTGCATGAAGGCCTGATTCTGATCAGGATAAAACAAATATTCCTTATTAGAACCTGCTGTCACAGAGGCAGGACCCAAGGGCTGTACGTGTGTGTCTGTGTGTGTGTGTGTGTGTGTCTGTGTCTGTGTCTGTGTGTCTGTGTTTGTGGATTTGTGTATGTGCCTAAGGATAGGAGAATGGGAATGATTGACATAGCAGAGGCTCTTCATAATAAAGATGCCCAGGTAATATTCCCATGGTAAATCTTGACTATTTTTATGGCTCCTTGTACACTCACAATTCCCATCTTTTTCCAGTGATCAGACATGTGCCAAACCCACCATGAAGGCTTTCTGGATTGCTTGCATTTCCACAGGGGTTAATGAACACAAAGTGATTTCCAGAGAGAGAAATATCATCTCAAAATCATGGACTTTAAGCTGGGAGGGGCCTCAGTGTCCAACCCCTTCATTTTATAGATGAGGAAATTGAAGCCCAGAAGAGTTAAGTGACTAGTGTAAGGTCACAAAAGTGGTAAGTAGTTGTGCTGAGAATTGTACCCAGCTATTATGACTTCAATACTTCCCAGTATTATACTGTTCTTTGCTACCAGCCCCCTAAATTACTTGAGGAAAGAGAAAGTGTCTCTAAGTCTAGTTCAGTGCCTCACAATTATAGGCATTTAATAAATATTTTTCAACCACCTGTCTTGGCTCAGGAGTTATCTCCTTAATTCCACAAATTTAAATTGATCTAAAACTGGAATTTTATAATAAAACAATATATTGTTGAATCATTTCGGTTATGCGTAACTCTTCATGATCCCATTTGGGGTAATCTTTGCAAAGATAGTGGAGTACTGTACCATTGACCTGCCCAGCTCATTTTATACATGAGGAACTAAGGCAAACAGGGACAAGTGAATTGCCCAGGGTCACACAGGTAGCAAGTGGCTGAGGCTGGATTTGAACTTAGTAAGATTTGTCTTCCTGACTTCAGGCCTGGCATCCTATCCATTGTGCCATTATTGTTGTTATTATTGTTGTTGTTTTTATCATCATTATTATTATTTTGTCATCATTATAATTGTTATTAATAACCAAATTAAATAATATACATGATGGTTCTTTAGACTCTGGAAGGTGCTAGAAAATTCATGTAAATTATAATCACAAAGACTATTTTGTTACAATGTGGCTAGAACAAAAATATAGAATGGGTTAATTTTTCAAGTGAAGAAAGTTAGGGCTTTATTTGCATCAGGAAAGAGTAGAAACCATTTATAACATAAAATGTTTGGGCAGACAATATTAGGGTGAATTGGAATGAAGAGGCAATGAAAAGATTTACATTACCTGCAGTGCCACTTTCTTTCTTTATATTTCCTGTGCAGCTCCTATTTATGTAGCTCAGAACTTGATTGCCTGGCACAAATTTTGCCTTAGAAACAAGGCAGAGGTTCTTCACAGGGCTACTTGGCATTGTATAGCAACAGCTGACTTCTTTCTTTCATTTTTTCTCCCTTTCATTAAGAGTCTGTTGATGTTTCCAACTATCAACCTCATTTGCTGTATATTTATATAACACTTCTCACAGATATGTCCTGAACTAACTGTTCCATAAAAAATCATCCATCTCTTTCATCTTCCTTCACATTCAGTCAATACAGGAAGAAAATGAAATAGAGAACAGAAGTAATTATATAAAAGCCAAATGATAACAACCTTTAAATAAGAAAATATTCCTTTTGGCCAAAATCATGATCATCTGTTATCAGACAGGTAGGTTGAACAACAGTTATCTTATAATTACATTCAGTTCTTCATTTTGCCTGGGCAGACAAAGACCATCAATTACCATTCTCCTAATTGTCTTCTGTGCTGAAGTGTGAAAACTCATGTTCTCACCTTAATTTGGGGTGAGAACATGGCTAATTCTGAAATTTGCTAACAATTTCATTTAGAAAGTCATTTGCTTCCTGAAATGTATTATTTTTTCAGAAAGATAAATGATTATGGTATTCAAGAGTTAAGTAGAATCAAAGTAATATAGATTTCAGCTGAAGGTTTGATTCAAATTAAATTACTTAAAGAATCCCAGCTTCTGCCAAAATAAACCTGTTTTTATTTCTTTTTCTTGCCAGAAGTGGGGATTTTAAAAAATACTTTGTAATTAGTAACAAAGAAAAACATATGAAATATTTTTTTACATAATCCTGAAAGTCAAAACTAGAAAAAATAAGCTTTTCATTTGGTCTGTTGTTTTTCCTTCATTCTTGAAAAGTACCATGACATCAGAAGGCAATGTCATAACTTGCAGAGAATTTTATTTAAGTGAGGGAAGGATGTGCCAAAGTCACCAGCCTTACTCCCTCCTTCAGGGTTATCTTGGTTTAGTGGCAAGATATATGTCAGGATGGCTGGAGATGATGCTGGATGTTTGAGGCAACTAGGGTTAAGGGACTTGCCCTGGGTCACACAGCTAATGTGTCAAATGTCTGAGGCCAAATTTGAACTCATGTCCTCCTGACTCCAGGGCCAGTGCTCTATCTACTATACCACCTAGCTGTCCTTTTTCATTTGCTCTATCCTCTATTACTCAGTGATCACATTCCTATAAAATCTGGGTGTTCTTGACTATGGCTTTAGAAAATAGTAAGTAATAGAGTTGGGTGCCTAAATGGCAGAGGATTGAGCATTGGGCTTGGAATTAGGAAGGCTCATCCTTGTGACTTCGAATCTAGCCTCAAACACTAGCTATGTAACAAGCAAGTCACTTAACCTGTATTGCCTAAATTCCTCATCTGTAAAATGATCTGGAGAAGGAAGTGGCAAATGAGTCCTGTATTGCAATCCTGCCTCTTCACCCCCCCCCAAAAAATGTATCCTATTACTAGGCCACAAATAATGACTCTTTTATCTGAATTCCTACTGCATCTATTGACTGTGCCTCCCACTGGCCACTTGACCTGCATTTTCTTTCATTTTAAGTTCTATTTTTATATGCGGTCTCCCAATTAGATATTAAGTTTTTGGGGGTAAGAGGCAGTGACTTTTTTTTTTTTTTTGCGGGGCAATGGGGGTTAAGTGACTTACCCAGGGTCACACAGCTAGTAAGTGTCAATTGTCTGAGGCTGGATTTGAACTCAGGTACTCCTGAATCCAGGGCCAGTGCTTTATCCACTGCGCCACCTAGCTGCCCCTAAGAGGCAGTGACTTTTTATTTTTCTCTCACTTTGGATCAAATCTGTGATATTGGTAAAGGAAACATGGAGGGTGGAAATTCATTTTACCAATATAGATATATACCTGCACTACCACCTATTGACTTAGAAAGTTACCTAGGGAAACTGAGATGTTAAATGATCTGCTTGGGGTGACACACTCGAGTGCACAAGAGAAAGCTTGGAACTGCTAAGGCAACTAACTGTGAAATGTCTAGTGTAAATGCTTTACTTTGGAAATTAGTAAATATTACAAATCAGGGCTTGATTTTTCATTTTGTTGACTGTTTAGACAAAGGGTCAATCTTTTTTTCAGTAAAGGGCAAGATAATAAATATTTTAGGCTATGAGGCAAAGAGGCAAAATTAAAGATATTGTGGAGGTGCTTGCAAAACAAAAGAGGAACCCCAAACACAAATATTCAGTTGATGAAATTTAAAGAAAATAATGAGGACTTTTCCTTTTCTTTTCTCCTTTTTCTTGGCAATACAAACCTACTAATGAGAAGAATATTTCTCTTTTTGGAGACTAGAGAACTTTTCAGTGAATTGGAGTTCAAAGTGAGTATTTCCCACTATCAGGATCATTTGCAACAGTCGATCTGTTAGTGCTGATTTGTAATAAGATTTTATATATTTGATCTTTGAAAAGATCTTTTCACAGATAGGTACTACAAGATACTGATATTGATCCACAAGCATAGGATTTTAACTAATCATATTCATTACTTAGAAGTCATTTATAGAATTCTATTAGATTATTTTCTTGATGTTTTTCTTTTAGCATATCATTAAATTGAAGATTAATTATTTCCAATTGGACCTTAGTAGTAACCTCTTCAGTTGCACAATTCAATGGATTTTGAAATATGGAAACTCTTTTGCATTTCCATTGAGGTCCAAAAAGTGCTCCTGGAACTAAAGTTATGACTCTGAAAATGTATCCACTACATTTTCTAAGGGAATGGAGATCTTGCTTCTTGTTTTGTTTTGTTTTGTTTTGTTTTGTTTTTCAGAATGTATAGTCTACATCATTACCTGTAGCAGAACTCATTTTACCACAGTAAAAGTTTCATATATGTGTTGTTTTGTCCTGTAATTTTAGGTTGAATCTATTAAGAAACATTATAAAATCTGTAGCTAAAACTAATTTTCAGAGATATTTGGGGTTTGATAATACTCATTGAAGATGGTTCTTATTCAGGAAAATCTAAATCTCTGCTCTTAAAAAAATTAGAGCAAAACTTTATTTTTCTCTTCTTTTCTTATTTCCACTTGATAGGTATGTACTGGTAAACACGTGGGATGCAGATACATGTTGCCCTCAAAATGTTGCTAAATTGTAGTTTTTGTAATTTTTGATGCCTCAAGCAGCAGTACCAAATGTTTCCAAGCAATAAGAGAAGCAGTCTCTGCTGTTTTAGCACCAAAGAGTCCATAGACAGTATGTGTGTGAACGACTTTGAAAATATGCTACTAAAACTATATTTTTGACAATTGTCATGGGGCACAGAGCACCCCAGGATTTCTCTGGGGCACACTGAGGAATCTTCTCCTTGAGAAACTAAACCAGAGGACAGATAACGCCTAGAGGAACCAAATCAGACTGAGCTAGCTTGGGATTCCTACCCTTCATTCTGGTCTCCCTTACTCCGGAGAGATAAGTTTGGGTGTGGCTTCGGCCTTTGTGTTCTGAAGAGGAATCCGTAGCCACCCTTCACCCAATTCCTTCAGTCACTACCAGTGGGGGATGGTCCTCCACTGCTCACCCAATTCCCCCAGCTACCACCAGTGGGGGATGGTCCTCTCTCACTAAAGGAACTTTTCATGGGCAGATGGTCCACCCCCATCAGGCCTCTATAAAAGTACCTTCCGGTCTCCTGTTTGAGGAGATTTGGTACCTCTGAGCCATGTGCTTTATGCCAAATCTCCCCATGAAAAGTCTAAGGATTTCTTTCATGGTTTCCCTCCCCCCACCCTTCCCTTCCCTTGGCCCTAAATAAACTATCACCTTGTTCTAACTAAGTTTTGTGTGCAAGAGGGTGTAATTCTTTAAAGAGGAATTCCTAAGAACCCCAACCCGTACCCCATTTTCCCCCATATCACAATGAAATTTAAATTTACATAATTTACACTTTTAAAACATCATTCTTTTTAAATTTTTTAACCATTTAAAGTGCAGTAACTTTGCTTGTAGGCTGTACAAAAATGTGGGACTGGCAGAATTGACCCATGGGCTGACAAACATGAGTTGTATTTTGCTAAGTCCTGGTTGACAATTAAAGGAGTGATGGAGAAAATGTTAATAAAGACCTTCATTTTGAAAGGGTGGTGGTTAAAAATTTACCACCATGTCTCTGGAAACAGTCAATATATTTCCTAAACAAAATTTGAACCCAGATCTTATTCACTCAGGCCATTTATCTCTTACTCCATTCCACGACTCAATCAGGGAATACTCAAAAAAGAGTGATTAAAAAAAAAAGATAAACCCTCTTTTTGAAGTTTTCAAACAACAGTGTCTCTTGTATTTGGGTTAAACAATATGTTTGGAATCCTAAATCCTTCATCCTCTCAGAATAATTTCTTCTTTAAACCACAAATAAGCAGCACTCTTTCATTTAATCACACATTCCAGAATATTAGGTTTTGAGGAGAAAGGTACTTTGTAAATCTATTGTAGAATTATTTGACTCTGTTTGTCTTTCCCATTAAATTAATGCTTTTCTCCAGGTTATCCCTCTCCATCACCCCCTACTCTCCTACCCCCATGTAATAGCTTATTGTTTTCTGTTTACAAGCTGAGTTCTTTATAAGCCCATGCTGCTTACTCTTAGTGACTCCATTGTTCTGTGGATGTTTACAATTTTTTTGCTTAATATGTGTTCCATTATTTCACAAAGTATTGATGTCAGACTTGCAAGACAGTAATTTACAAGTTCACTATTTATTCCTATTTTGAAGCTTTAAATAGTATTTTATTTTTCCCTAACTATTCCTCTTAATATTTCCAAAGAAAAATGATTTTAGGGTACAAATCACTGCTGTTATTTTATACATATTCAGACTTTCTCAAAATGATACCTGCTTTTTAATGGCCAACATTTTTCAATGCCTTCACTTTTTTATTGTTCTCCTTAGATAATATTTAAATAAATAAATTTAGGAGGTAAGTCCTTTTATAGCCATCCATGGCTTTAAAGTACCCTATTTAGTAGACACTATTATCAAAGCACATCCATTTGAAATGAATCATTGTTAATTCATAATACAATTACTTTCCTTCCTTTTTCTCTTACATGCTTAAATTTCTTTTTATATTCCTTTCTGGTCATGGGAATGCTTCTGTTAGGAACTTTAGTATAAACCTGCAGGGCAAAATTTTCTCTTTACGAGAGAAGATTTTCCAGTAAGGGAAATCAGGGTCCAAGGTTCCAACATCCATTTTTTTTTGTTCTGTTTTGTTTTCTAGAGGCTTTTTTATGTAGAATTACCTAGATGCTTGCTCCCATTGTATACTTTTTCTAAGTGTACAGACACGATGACTATGTTAATAACTTAGAAATCTGGTTTTTATGGGTGAAGGAACTCTCATCAGCACCAATTAAAGTCTTATAATCACCTGTGGTAAGCAAGTTAAATTAAATTAAGGGACTTAACCAGGATCACTTAGCAATGGCCTTATGGATTGTCTGCCCAACTTGAAATCAAGTCTAATATTTTATCTACTGTGCCACTTACCTACTTGAAAACACTCAGCTAATATTCCTTGAATTTAACAGAATTTCTGTCCACTTTAAAAGTTCAGTCTAGATTTTACATAATGATTTTTTAAAGGAGTCAACTGGTTGATTGTGTCACTATTATATTACATCTAATTTGTAATTGAAAAAAATATATGTAAGGTCACAATTTCATAGAATACCTCAATTTCTGCTGTTTGTATATGAGTAATTTCCTGTCTCTTGAAGATTGTTAAAACTCCAAAACAGACAAACAAAACAAACAAAAGACAATTCCTCCTTAGCTTCTACATAGTTATCATCAGTTTTTAAATATTTAAATATTTATTCTAATAAAATAGCAGGACAAATTTTCTAGATAGTCTAGTCTTACAGTTGATAAAGAAAAATAAGAAAATTGACCTATTTGCATTTTTTAAATTATTGACTACTGCTAGGTCTTTAAGCTGCCATGAAACCTGGAATATTAGTTTCAATAATTTAAATTAAAAATTCATACCCAGGTTTTCTGTGATTTTAAAGTTTAAGGGAAGTTTTAGTTGGTCTGACTCTGATGGCGTCATCATATATTTTCTTGAATTTTAAGCTTTGTAAGATTATTACTAAATGCTATAAACAACAGCAATGACATTCTGACAGTTGACTGTAGGAAATTAGAAGGGAAAAGAATGAATCACATACCAAATATTTAAGACATTTTAAAAAATCAATGTAGTTCATTTTTTTGTTATTTAATTCAGCATTTAATGTTGAGTTCTTTAAAACACAGAGGGAGGTAGTGATGACCTTTTAAAATTTCTCCCTGTCCTTTCTGTTCTTAGCTTATGGTCCCATTTGCTATGTCTATCATGATGAGGGAGCAGTGTGAGTCAGAAAGAAAGGTCATGGGTTTATAAGCTGGAGAAAGAGAAGAAAAATGACTTCTCAAATATAAACAAATCACTAAAATATATGACATCTTTTTAGCCTTAGCAGTTAGCTAGTGCTTGCTTAGGAAGAAACTCAAAGGCCATAGACTATTTATTTGGAAGTCTTCTTAAATGATAAACAGAATGTGGATTGTTATTGGGGGGGGGGGGAGTACTGTCAAAAGTAATAAATGAGTCAAGGAATTGAGTAAGACAAGAAATATCAAGGCTCTCCCCTTCTGACCCTGAAATTTTTTTTTAAAGCATGTATCATTGCTCTTTTTACAGATTTATCTTTATTTCACCAGGTTTCCCTATCTACAATTAAGTAGCTAACCATCTTCTCTATTAAACTCAATCACAACAAGAAGTCTGAGACTTCAGGGAAATGGGAAACCAAAAAACAAAACAAAACAAAACAAACAAAAAACCATAACAAAACCAAAACAAAATAACACCTTGAAAATGGACTTATTGTGTTTAGCTAGCAATGATCATGGTGGGAAAGGGGGAAAGGGAGAAAATTATTTAAAATCTCAGGAGACTTGGAGGGGAATAACTGTCATGGGGCGCAGAGCACCCCAGAATTTCTCTGGGGCACACCGAGGAATCTTCTCCTTGAGAAACTAAACCAGAGGACAGATAATGCCTAGAGGAACCAAATCGGACTGAGCTAGCTTGGGATTCCTACCCTTCATTCTGGTCTCCCTTACCCTGGGGAGGTAAGTTTGGGTGTGGCTGCGTCCTTTGTGTCCTGAAGAGGGACCCATAGCCACCCCTCACCCAATTCCTCTAGTCACTACTAGTGGGGGATGGTCCTCCACTCCTCACCCAATTCCCCCAGCTACCACCAGTGGGGGATGGTCCACCTTCATTAAAGGAACTTTCCACAGGCAGATGGTCCACCCCCATCAGGCCTCTATAAAAGTACCTTCCAGTCTCCTGTTTGAAGACATTTGGTACCTCTGAACCATGTGCTTTATGCCAAATCTCCCCATGAAAAGTCCAAGGATTTCTTTCATGGTTTCCCTCCCCTCACCCTTCCCTTCCCTTGCTCCTAAATAAACCACCACCTTATTCCAACTATGTTTTGTGTGCAAGAGGGTGTAATTCTTTAAAGAGGAATTCCCAAGAACCCCAACCCCAACTCACACCCCATTTTCCCACCATATCATAACCACAAAAATTTAAGTGAAAGTCACATGTTAAGGGCTAAAATTCTAGCTAAACTGTCTAAAATATCTAATGAGTGGTCGCCAATAAATTATAAGCTTTAGCAAGAGTTAAACTTTTAAGCATTTATTAAGGAGAATAAGAATTTGGTAAAGAGAGAGAAAAAGGCCTAGATTCCTATCTATTAAAGGGAGAGCACATTTCTAGCTCCGCTCTCCACCAGAGTCCAAAGGAAAGAGCGCAAGAGCGAGCGCCAGTCTCTTCCTTCCTCCTCCCACTAGCCCGCGTCACTTCCTGACTCCTGGTCTTGCCCTCAAAAGACCTTCGCTTCATGGGCAGAACTCTTCTACAGTAAGTCTCCAGCAGGTGGTGTCATTCCAATCGTTACAGTCCCCCCTGTTGTTCCTCAAGAAACAAAATGTTTCCTTGAGGGAACAGTAAAAACAATATAATAACTATTGCTAACTAATAATATGTGAACAACAATATAGAAAAGGAAGAGAGGAAAGTTTTGTCCAGAGGGGCGATTTTTTTTTGTCCTCATGAACCGATGCTTTGACATTAGTCTTGCAAAGGGAGGGCCTCTGCAGAGAATACATGTTACAGATGGTGTATATTATAACAGAAAGAGAAAAAAACAACAAAAACAACAAATCAAAACTGTTCATTTAAAGTCTCTGAAAGTCTTTTCTCAGATGTCCTCTAGGTGTAGTCGTGGAATGGAAGTCTTTTCAGGGGTTGATGTGTGGATGCTGGTAATCAGCCAGGAAAATTTCCTACAAAATTGAGCTTAACACAACTTTAAAATAGCTTTGTCAATAATCAAATCAAACAATGAAAGTTCTCAAAAACATGTCTAAGGGAATTCAGAATCTTAGTTGTTACACATGAAACATATAATAAAACAAAAATCAAAACATTCTTTAAAATTATAATATTACTATAGTCCCCCCTTATGGAGGGTAATTGAGAAGACAATTGCTGCAATATTAATTAATAAAAATAATTTTTGTCTTTGTTTTATCACTTTTTGCATCATCTGCCTAATTATCCTCATGCCATTATGAGAAATTTAAAAATCTAATATAATTGGTAACAGGTGTCAAGGCCAAATTCAACACTGTATTTATCATGACACCTGAGATAATTATGGGGGTTACCATAAAAGAACAGAGAAATGATGGGATATGAGCATTCCCACACTTGAGCAATATATACTGCCCATGCAGTATGCCAGGTCTAAAATAGGTGGATGGAATATATGTCCATGCCACCGAACATATTGGAGGAAACTGAGTCAGACTTAATCAGATGCATGGGATTGAGATGTCCATGGCATCAGGCATATAGGAGGGAGCATAGAAGCCAGGTGTAGAAGTGAGATGGGTGGGATGAATACTTCCAGCCATCTGTACAATATTGTGGGGAAAAATAAAATAAAATATTAAACCAAGAGAATCCAACCTCAACATTTGTCAAAAGCCGTTCCCTCGGCCATACCTTGACTTCATGCATGTCTCCCCTCATGTGACAGTTCAGTGTCTGCTCTTGCATGTATTCCTCTTGTGATTGGATGGAATCTTGGCCAACTGGCATCTGATAACTCAGAATAAAGGCAATTAATGTCTTAAATGATAAGTTCCCATAATCCAAATCTCATATGGATTTAAAAATTGAGGATAATAAATGATTGCAAAAAATGTGAATACATCTTGACTCAGAATACAATATATAATTATGCAACAATTTCAAATAATACCCCTTTTTTTTTTACTTAGTATACAATTACTTTTTTGAAAAATCTGAACATATTTAAATACAAGTTAAAGCACAACACAATCTCAAAGAAAACTTTTACAAATGTTCCCCTCTTTTTTTTTTTTTTGGAATATGCTTATCAAAAATAATACTTCTAGAATCAATTTACACTTGCCATGGCAAACAATTTGCCAGGGAAATGCTTTAAAGAGTTTGATCAAATAATCAGTTGAGAAAAAATAACAAAAACAAACAACTCAGAATATGGGAGCACAATACTCCTAGAATTAACATTGTATAATAAAATCAAAACCATCTTGCAATGTTTCAAAATTAGATAGACAAATGAATAGAAGAAAATACACATGGAACAATAAAATACAGTGAAATTCAAACTAAGGAAATCTAAATGAATATGAACTTAATATCAATAAGAGTATTATAAAATATAAACTTGATCACATGACTATAAAAAGCTTTTACAAATATTCTCCTTGTTTTAGAAACTAAGTATAAGACACAATCTCAAAAGCATGAAAATCTCTATGAAAATAAACCCATACCATTAATTTCAAAATGTATATATAATAGCACAGAAATCCTATGTAACCTCTGAACTGATACTATTACTCTCAGTGAATTCAGAACACTTTTGATTCTGATATCTAAAATCCCCAATACTCATATCAATATCTTGCTGTTTACTTCTACATTTCTGTAAAATATATACCCTTTCATGGCAAAAGAAGTGGAGTCTTGAACTATGTTGATGATTGTCATTCTTATTCGGCTTAAGTTTTTCTTCTTTAACCCCTCTATATTGTCTGTCAGCCTTTTCACCATACAAATGTTTTATAAGATTACTAATTAAAGACAAAAGCAGGTTAGCAAAATTATGAACAAAACGAGCATATCTGGAATTTAAAGGGTTTTCTAAGGTTGTCTCAGAAGCACAGCCAGGCTGGGGAAGGGCTGAGCCTGAAGCTGCAAATGTAGTTAGACAAAGTTGAGCATGCGCATCAGATCTCTGGACTTCCCAGGCAGGGGAAGCAATGGGCTTGGCCATAGGAGGAGTAGAGGGTGGGGTCTGGAGAGGAGGGGAGGGACCAGAGCAATTTGAATCAGACTTGATTTTGAACTCAGGCCTGGATTCCTCTTCCCCCACTTTGCCTCCAGGTGCTAGGGGATTAAAAGCTTCAAGAGGGTGGGTCATTGCTTCCAGGCATGCAAAATTAAAGCAACAATTAGTGTTAGAACTGGGAAAAGCTGGGGGAATCTCTTCAGGTTTCTCTGAAAAAGCATGGTTGGGAGAGGGAGAGATATTTCCTTGTGTGAGTAAGTTGCTGGCTGTTTTAACAAAAATAAAAGGAAAAATAGAAAATCCACAAAAACAAAGCATTAACATGATCTTATCTCCCATTTGTCTGGTTAAACAGACTAAAATCAAAAATAGGGTAATTAGGGAGTTTAAAAGGTCCATTTGAAAAAATTTAAAGGGAAAACACTGGGCAATTCAGCAGTACTTCGGATTTAAAGGGTTAGGGTAGGGGAAATTTCTTACCCAACTGAAAGATCAGAAGTGAGGTTCAGCTTTCCTCTTCGTGGTCAGCCATCTGTTAAGGGCTAAAATTCTAGCTAAACTGTCTAAAATATCTAATGAGTGGTCGCCAATAAATTATAAGCTTTAGCAAGAGTTAAACTTTTAAGCATTTATTAAGGAGAATAAGAATATGGTAAAGAGAGAGAAAAAGGCCTAGCTTCCTATCTATTAAAGGGAGAGCACATTTCTAGCTCCGCTCTCCACCAGAGTCCAAAGGAAAGAGCGCGAGAGCGAGCGCCAGTCTCTTCCTTCCTCCTCCCACTAGCCCGCGTCACTTCCTGACTCCTGGTCTTGCCCTCAAAGACCTTCGCTTCATGGGCAGAACTCTTCTACAGTAAGTCTCCAGCAGGTGGTGTCATTCCAATCGTTACACACAGGAGTTAAAACAGTAAATAATATAGATCATGTGGGGTGATGGGTAGCTATTAACCTACTGACACAGTAGGTAGTCATCAAATGACAAATTGGGCTGGAAGGCATAGCACAGGGGACTTGTTATTCATAACCTTTATCTTAAGCTGATCAATGATTTTTTAAAAATGAACAGATTGTTAGAAATATACCTTTAAATTAATCTTATTTTTCCCTAGCTTAAGAAGTACTTTTTTCAAATGTAAATTCATGTCTATCTATTTAGATACATATATGTGTGTCCAGACCAATAGAGCTAGATTTCCATATATCATAGTGTTTGAATGTCTATAAACTATGCATTTACCGCATGTCATCAACTAAACTCTTTTCCTACCAGCATCCCAAGGTTTGGCCCACTGCTTTCTCTATTCATTTTTCCCTTACTACTTCCTTTGGCCTCAGTTCCTTAACAACCAGCTTCACACATGGACATTTCAAAGAATCAGAACACTTAAGCATTGGTAGAAACCATGTAGTTATGTGTGTGCATGTGTGTGTGTATCTATTGATCTATCATCTATCTATCCAATTATCTATAAAAAAAACCCAACAATCTTTTCTACAACATGTCCAACAAATGTTCTTTCAGCCTTTGTTTCAAGACCTTAAATAAGGAGGAATACACTAGATAGCTAAATTGTCTAGTAAGAGGCAGCTAAGTGGCACAGTGGATAGAGTGGCAGGCCTGCAGTCAAGAAGACTCATCTTCCTGAGTTCAAATTCAGCCTCAAATACTTACAAGCTGTGTGACCTTGAAAAAGTCACTTAAACAATTTGTATCAATTTCCTTCTCTGGAAAATGAGCAAGAGAAGGAAATGGCAAACCACTCCACTACCTTCATCAAGTAAGCACTAAAAGTGTTCACTTAGAGTCAAACACATCTGAAAATTACTAAACAATAACAACACAAATGTTAAAGGGAAATGGTTATTTTTAACCTTATATAGCAAGTAAATTTACTCCTGTTATTTCAACTCATTACTCTTGCTCCTAGGCTCTTATGCCGTGCAGAAAATTTCTAATTTCTCTTCTATTTAAAAGTCTTACAAAAACTTAAATAAAATTATTATGCAACCTCCCTGTGTTCTCTTCTTTAGGTTAAACATTCCAATTTCTTTTTCTTATTGTGCTCTCTGAAGACAACATACAACCCTTTTAGGTGTTTTAAATATTTTGTTACTATGAACTGAAGGTCACTGCAGTATAACTTTTTTTTGTAACTGAATGACAGTATTAGGAAGTAACATTATCTTCTTGGAGGTCATTAAAAGCATCCTCAGGAAAACTCCAGTGGCAGACAAGATAATTAGTTTTACACATACCACATCCTGTTACTACATCATCTTAATTTCTTCAACAAGTTTTACTATATATTGAAAGGTGGTTTATTTATTTATTTTTATTTTATTTATTTATTTATTTTTGAAGAGCAATGGGGGTTAAGTGACTTGCCCAGGGTCACACAGCTAGTAACTGTCAAGTGTCTGAGGCCGGATTTGAACTCAGGTACTCCTGAATCCAGGGCTGGTGCTTTATCCACTGCGCCACCTAGCCGCCCCCAAGGTGGTTTATTTTTAATCACATAGATGAGAAATTGCAAATATTTGATATACATCTATTAAAACACATTTCTTAAAATTCAGATGATCAGAGTAAAGTCCAAAAAATTGTGGGCAATTATTCTGTATAGAATAATGAAATAATGGTCTGATGTGATTTTAGCTTATTGATTGACCACTCCAGAATATTTTGAGGTTTATATTTTTAGTTTGAGGATTTGCTATCTTTTATTCTTTTTCTGAGCAATTTCATCTAATAGATAATATTTTGTCAAGTAAGGGATATGTTTTCAGCCAGCAGTGAAATATAATGGTTTCTATTGTTCCTGCATATATCATCATCATTGTTGTCATAATTGTCATCATAAACATCATTACCACTATCTCTTTTGCCTCCCCACCCCAAAAGGAAACTTTCCAGTTTTCACGTGGACCCTCATTTATCCTCTACAAATGTTTTTGCCTTCCCTCTGTTCTAGGAGGAGGAGAATGTTTCTAAGCCCTCCTCTCCAAGGGGTGAAGTCTTTGACTTCCCACTCAGTCACCTTCCCTAGCACCCAATACAGACTACTTTAATTCTAACTGGATTCTGTGTGAATGTAATTCTTTATTGAGGAAGAACCACCACAAGCCATACATATCACTAAACATCTATTAATGCTTATCTAATAAAGGCTAAATCTTTGTAACTTACAGTAATGTGCTATACTATTTTCACCAATAATTTACATACACTACCTTAATAAGTACAAATACTTTAGACATAACCTTAACCTGATTTCAGGTGGAAATGATTTATTTTAAATCCATATCATGAGGACTTAACATTTCTCTTAGCAAATCTATATAACCTAAATCTTTGCTAACCTCCTTTGTCAAAATATAATGTAGACTGAATTCTCTGTGTGTGTGTGTGTGTGAGAGAGAGAGAGAGAGAGAGGGGTAACTAGGGTTAAGTGACTTGCCCAGGGTCACACAGCCAGTAAGTGTTAAGTGTCTGAGGTCGAATTTGAACTCAGGTCCTCCTGACTCCAGGGCCAGTGCTCTATCCATTGTGCCATCTAGCTGCCCCACAGGCTGAGTTCTTATGGGTATTGCTCAAGGAGGGAATTATGATGACAATGATGATGATAATCTTGGGGTTTTTTTTTGTTGTTGTTTTTGAGAGCATCCAGATAAAAAATTGTTAGAGGAAAAGTCACTATCTTGTTATTTATTACTATGGAAAAAATATTGGATTTGCTATCAGTAAACCTGGGTTCAAATATAAGCTTCAAATTTTGGTAAAAGCATTAAATTTCCCAAGACTGTAGTTTCCTTAATTGTAAAGTGAGGGGGCTGTAGCCAATCAGTCAATAACTAAACATTTCTTAAGAACCTACTATGTGACAGTTTCTTGAAAGTCCCTTATATTTTTTCTCATCCTTCACTTCCTCCTCCTCTTTCTTTTTCCAGCTTCTCCTCTTTCCTTCTTTCTTCTTTCTTCTTTATTCCTTCCATCCCAGAATATACTCAATTAAAGGCTGCCATCACCAGGACCCTACAGCCTTTCCATAGTACAACTGCTTACTAGAATAGTTATCCACAGGCACCTCTGGAAACATAGCCAACCTCCTCCAGAATATCTCCCCTCAAACCAGGGAGCATACTCCTTAGGGATTTGCTTTCCTGTATAATTTATGCACTACTTCCTCTTTCTTAGAGAATTTCAAGAAGATAAAAATAATATATTTGTATGTTCCCACCTCCCCTGAGAAGGATAGAACCACTGCTAATGAAAATACTGTTTGTCTCATTCAGTATGAATCAGGTCACATTCACCAAGTAGTTAATACTTAGATAATGCCTCTATTTACACTTGAGATGATTTTTTCAAATTATTTTATATTTATGGTTTTTTTTTTAATTTACAAAAGACAGGTGATCAAATTCTACTTTTGAAAAGCTCTTTCCAGAGGAAAAAATTCCATTTTTGTAAGGGGGAGAAAAAAAATCAGTAAAAAGTATTCCGTTAAACAGGATTTGATAGCTTTTCTAATATCCTGATAGGACATCTTCTCCATCATTTAGCATCACCCCTCCCTCAGGAAACAACCTTAAGAATTGTTTGGACATTCACAAAATGATAAATCAACACTCTTAAGTAAACAGTTTGCAAGCCTTCCCAGTATGTGGCCAGAGCAAAGAAAAATAGATAAACATTCCTTTTCAGTTTCATCTAAGAATCAAATATTCTTCAAATCTTTTTTCAAGCATTTGGAATCCTCCAAAGACTGATTTTTCTTTCTTTTTAATGGTTTGGAATATAGCAGATGCAGTCTTTTTCAAATTTAATTTTAAAAGTTTTTTCTGGTCTTCAGTAAGATGACAAATGCCTACATTTTTAAAACCAGAAATTTCTTCAAAATAGCACAAGTAGCAATAATATATCTTAATACAGCTCATTTTTAGCAAACTCGGAAGATGGAAAGCTAAATTTAACATACTGATAAATGAGGGGTAGGGACATTGGTTACTCATTTGATTAAAGATACTTTCAGTCTAAAATAAGTTGTGATGTGGTTTCTTTAATTAATTTTAATTCAATAGATATTTATTAATGTCTATGCAGTTTCAACACTGTGCTACACTTTGGGGATAAAAACAAAATATGGGGGGGTGGAAGAAAAGAAAGAAAAAAACCCAGTCCTTGCTCTCAACGTTGTGATATAAACCCTGAGGGGAAGCAATGCAAGAATAGGTCATCTGACAGAGAGCTTTATTGATAGAAGGAATCTTTTAGGAGGTGGCACCTAAAGAGAACTTTACAAGAAATAAAAAAATAGATGTGTTGCCAGATGTATTTAAATAAGAATTTGTTGAAAAAAATAGGCAATAAGAAAATATTTAAGGATTTTAACAGCATATAGAATGATTCATGTTTCAAATGGCTTGGAATCTTTCTAAGGGAAATGTATATGTATGTGTGTGTGTATGTGTATGGCTCTGAATGCCACCCCCACACTCAAAGCATGAGAGGCAACACACATCCAAAGCACTGTTATTCTTGGCCTTTTTTTTGTTGTTGTTGTTGTAGCATAGCCTTCCTGTAGAATGTTATGATTAACTTTCTTGAGAGTTTCAGGATGTTAATGTCATCAGTCAGAGATGCTTAAATACAATAGAATAGTTCCTTTAGGGAAACTGCCAGAGGAAATTGGGGGTATCATTGGAACCCTTTCATTTGCTAAATTCAGGTGAAGAAAGATAGGATCCAAAAATTTGATAAGACCTCTACCACTGCTCCCTCCATCAACTTTTCAACACATGAATTACCATGGCCTTTATGTGATGGAAAGAAACACTCCATTCATTCATATCAGAAATGCAAAATTCTATCAGGAAATACAAAAGTCAAGAAGAATTTATTGAGTTCCTGCTGTTTGGCACATTGTTTGTGGAGTGGTGAAAGAGAAAGAGATGTTTAAACTGGATGCCTTTCTTCAATAAGCTTTGTGTCCTGATGAAAACAGAACATTCATACATGAAATGGTTTAAGAACAACCTAGTGTATAATCAAGGGCTAAAATATGTGATAGAAATAAATTCTATGGGTAGTCAGAAAGAGGAATAATGAGAATGAGTTTTGAATTATAACAGGAGGGAGAGCATGAACTGTCTTAAAGGGAAAAATGAACAATTTTTAAGCTGCAAAGGATCTTAGATGTCATTTAATCCAATAACAGATGGGGTAATATAGTCCCAATGGAGACCTGTATAGCAAAAACATTAAAGTGCATATATCCTGACTTTCAATCCAAAGTTCTTTTCACTACACCCAGGAGTGTTTTGAAACTAGCTCTAAAGAGCTTGCAAGAGTCAATTGTTAAATTTTCAGTGTGAACATTTACATTTCAGAAATCAGTAATCACTACAAATAGAAACTGATTTATTGTTTTTCATTGTCTTAGGAAAATGGAGAAAGTCTTAATAATGCATACTAAACTTACAGGTGCATGTGCATAGTTCTTGTTTTTTCCCCTTCAAGATGTCCATTGTTAAAACATTTACTAGCACAGCCCTGTATTACTCTGCAAATATCACTTGAGCTAAGCAAAATCACAATAGAAGGTTCAAGGAATGAAGTCATCATCAGATTTGAGTCCTATTTGCTGTAAGCTAATAACACAAATAAATGGCATTTACATAGTGCTTTAGGTTTTGAAAAATGCATTAGATACTGTTGTTGTTTTTTTTCCATTTGAGGTTCGTAACACTCATGACAATACCACAAGGGTCATTTCCTCTGAGTATTGAAGCTCTACATTCTACTCTCACCATGGACCTGGGACCCTTGCCTAGTGTGACCTGGTCAAGATACTTTTCCTCTCAGTTTCTAGGGAAACTCTTTGACTATAGATTTCAGAGCTGGGTTGCATTGTTAGAGGAAATTTTCTTACTGGATGATCACAAGACATCACTGGAACCACCAACCTAGGCCTTATCACCCACTTTATCCAAACTCTACCAAAAAAAGGAAAAGGCAATCCGTATAGCAGGGAAGAAATTGGGCTTCATCCTCTGAGAAACTTGGAGGTTTCCAAATGGAGAATACATCACAGAAGCTGTATTGGGGAAATTAATATTTTTAATATAATGTACATTATAAGCCAAAGCTTTCCATAATTAAAATTAGTTGTACCAGCTACTGATTTACTGTCACCAAATAACTGGTCACATTCCATTTTTAAGGGAACACTATTCCAATGGAAGGTGATCTTATATAGATGGGTGTCTGCTTAGTTCAAGTTATAACCATACATCTGTGTTCATCCACTGAAATTATTCCTCATATCTTCCCATAAGTTTATCAAAGGGAACTAAGCTAAATTCTGGGAACACTATTAATATTTTCCTGATGTGAAGAAGCTATGAATGGAGCATAGAGGTTGCACATAAATCATTTTTTTTGTTTAAATCATTTCTACTAGTTTCCTTACTATTTTAGTCTCTGGTTCAAAATTAAACTTGGGAGCATTCAAATGTGTTTCTTTGAAAATTCCAAAGGTAATCCAGTCCATAACATTCTTCCTCCTCCATTCAGATAGGTATGGATTTTTGTAGTGCCTCCTCAAAAACATGTGTACTGATAAAAGGTTGTATTGATTATGCATCCAAATATATATATCACTCTCTGGACAATCAGAATTCTTTATCCATTTGTTTTTCCTGTGTGAATAATTACCTTCTTTGGGAGAATGATGGGTATTATTTAGGAGGTTTCAAAATATTCAGGGCTAGATGTGATTAATATTTCTGCAAATAAGAACTTGCATACCCCAGGGGACCTTGGGCAAGTCATTTTAACATTCATGGGCTTCAGTTTGCTTTTGGGGGGAAATTAGGGAGTTGAACCACATCAAGTATTCTTAAACTGTGATACAGGAATTTTAAAAAAGATGACTGAATTTTAATATGATTGGTTTTCTTTGTAATGGTGTGTACCTTATTTTACACATTTAAAAACATTATTCAGAAAAGGGGCCTGTAGGCTTTACTAGACTGCCAGAGGTTGATGATACATGTAAAACATATTAAAAAACCTGTACTAGATGGATTTTGAGGTATCCCCTAAGCCCAGAGCTATGATTATATAAAAAGAAAAAAAAATAATTTAAAAAGCTGTTTTCTCTTAAAAAAAAAATTGCTATGGATCTTTGTAGCAAAATGAATCACAAAATTGCCATACTGTGATTGTACATGACCTTAATTTGCATGTAGTACTTCCTTCTATTTGGGTTGGAGAGGAGGGAGGAATACATATAACTTTGAAAACTAAGATTGTTTTTTAATTGGATTAAATTACTATGCAAAAGAGTTTACACAGAAAAAGAATATCATAGCTTTCAAATGTTAAAAATTAATAAAAGAAAGGTAACAATACAGAAATAAAATCTGTTCTGGTGGTTTCAAAGTAGCAGATTTTCCTTCTCTTCCTTTAGACATTTAAAATATTCTTGCAAGCACATTTTGGATAGGCAGTAAAGGCTTAGTAGAAATGTATGGAAAATGATACAAGTAAAAATAGCAACAGAAAAAAGAAGGAAGAAGTGAGGGAGAATTTCAAGTGCATACAACCCGATGAAAAGAACCTATAGTTCTCATCAAAATACAATACTAAATACTGAGCCAATATGGGAATTTGTGAACATGTTCAGAGACCTTCCATATCTTAGACATGCATTTCTTTGTTTCTCTTCTATAAAAAGGGTCCATTGATGACTTAGCTGCCTCCCTTAGGGAGTGTGCTATGTTGCCATGCAAGAAATTTCAGTCTTGAAGGAATTTAGGATTTGGAGACCTCATTGAGGGATTCACATTACAGAAGAGAGAAGAATCAAGAGGCTGATAGGAAAAAAAAAAAAAGCTTTTTTGTCCCAAAGGATGAAAAATGTTCACACCTTTCCATTTCCCATTTTGACCTAGAATATATAAAAAGAAAACTAAAGAAAAACTACTCAATCACACAACCTGCCTAAGAGAAAGTCATAGAAATTCTTCCCCATGCTGCCAATGACATTTTTGAGGTGCTATGATTGCTGATTAAGTGAAAGCAATACCCAATAGCACTAATCAAAGGAACTGGTGGCACATATAGAGTACATGACATTGTCTAAGATCATATAGCTAGAAAGTAACAGAACCAGGATTTGAGACCAGTTCCAATCATTCCAAAGAACTCTTTCTGCTATACCATACAATCTCAAATATCCTCTCACCATCAGGATTGATCTCCTCTCAACATACTCGAGTTTCTCAATTTTCTTCTTACATTGTGGCACCCAGATCCACACCCCCTACCTCATCCTGGTCATTATGTTTCCATAAATCTAGCCCAAGATCCTGTGAGCATTTGAGTTTGACATGTCACATTCATGGTTTATATTGGATTTGTATTTCTCTTAAACCCCCAGGTCTTTATGTAAGCTATTATCAAACTATACATTCCTATAGCATGTAAATGTATTGTTATTTGTGGGGCAAGTGATTTGCTTTGGGAAAGAGTTCACTTCAAAACTTCTTTACTTTTATTTTATTTTATATTTTTGGTGGGGCAATGAGAGTTAAGTGACTTGCCCAGGGTCACACACCTAGTAAATGCCAAGTGTCTGAGGTCAAATTTTAACTCAGGTCCTCCTGACTCCAGGGCCAGTACTTTATTAAGTACTATTTTCTTTTATTGACACAAGTTGAGAATACACGTTCATTCCTATGAAACATCATTTTAGTAGGTTTTTTTTGAGGGGGTTGTTTTTGTTTTTGTTTTGTTTCACCATTATTCTAGCCTGTTGATATATGTTTTGGATACTGATTCTTTTACCCTACTTTTTATCTAGGAAGCTTTGCATCATCTGTCAATTTGTTAACTATATTTTCTGTGAGTTGACTCTAGTCACTGATTTTGAGAACTGTTTGTTCATATATTTTGACTACTTATCTAGTGGGTAAAACTTAATTCAATAGTTTTTCATTACTTGGGAGCCTTTTAATAATAGCAATCTAGCACCATAGAAATCATTCTCTATTCATAATTGCAAACTCTTTCTAATTCATATTGCTTTTTTCATGTTACCCAGTTTGCAAATAGTATTTGTGCTGTAATAATGTGAACCATGTAACTATGTTGACCCTGAGCCTATAACAATACATTTAAGATCAGGGTCAGATTACCTACAGGCCCAAGCCATTGTCTCTAAATAAAAAGAGATAGAATAAAACATGTCTGTGCTAACAGACTAGAATATACAAAGACTTGGAAATGAGACCAGGATCTTGTACTTGATGAGTGAATTTGGAAATGTTGATATGGGAACTTGTAAGGTAAATTAGTTCAGCCCCAAGCATAATCACTGTATTATCTTCTCACTTTCTCTTAGACAATCAATCATGTGAAATGAAAGAAAAGAAACATTAAACTGAAATTAATCATTCACATATCAAGCAGCTAGACAGATGAAGTTATCTGAAATCAATTTGTTCAGGACATGCCCCTTTTGGATACCCAATCAACCTTTTCAATCAAACCTCAAAACAAAAGGAAAATTGAATCATTCTCTATGAAGTTGGTTTTTTTTTCCCTTCTCATTTTTCTTTGGAATGATATTTCACATTGAGTTACCAAATTACTCAAGTATACAGTTGTCTGTGAAAATTACTCAAAAGCACAAACATCAGTATGAAAATGTATTTATTCTTCCCTGCCCCACTTTGCCTCCCACTCTCCCAATAAAGTGCTCTTCATTCTCATTCTGGAGTTTCATGTCTAGTCAATTAAATTCAATAAGCAATTATTAAGCACCTACTATTTTTGTGTACAATGCTGGGGTCATAAACACAAAAATGAAATGGTATTTGTCTTCCTGGAATTTTTATTTCACTGATATGATGGTAGTTGTTATACAAAAATGTCAGTAAAATAAATTCGCTCACACAAACCAAAGGACTACTGTAGAGTCCCCTTAACCCCCAATTCAGGAAAAACAAATAGAGCTTTTAAAACACATACAGCCATACATACACATATACATATAATATATACATACATTTATACACATATACACACATACATACATATATGCACATATATACAAACATATGCATATGTTTGTATATATATATATACACACACACACACAAACACACACACACACACACACATATATATATATATATGGATTGGTACTGAATCTGATATAATTGGGAATTTCTGGGTAAGGAAACTTAGTCTATTAGTATATTTCAGTTGTCTAGAGAGCTGATGGTTAAGTGACTTGGTAAGGGTCTCACACATACAGTTTGTCAAAGGTGGAACTTGAACCCAGGTATTACTGGTATTGACAACTTTATCCATTATATTATGTTACCATACACACACACAGACACACACACGTTTGTTTTCCTCTCTACTCCAAAATCTACTCCAAAGTTTGTTTTCCTCTCTACTCCAAAATTTCATTCACATGATTATAAATTATTATCATATACTGCATCAAGGATAACAACATTCTAGAGCATTCAAACTGCATTAGCATCTGCTTCAAAACATTACCAGGGCCAGAGTCTAGGATTTGGAAATGTGGGTGAACTCAATTCAAATTCTACCTCTGATAGTTTTTGGTTGTATGATCACAGTAAATTTAATTAAACTTTCTGAGTCTTAACTTCTTCATCTGTAAAATGATAATAACATTACCTATAACACATTACTTACTGGGCTATTATGAGTATTGTTTTTTGGTAGCTCACTTCAGAGATATGTGATAGAAGTATCTCCACTCACACTTCAGAAAAGGTATATCTTTCATTTGATTCCTATGAGAAATAATTAGATTTTTTTTTAGTGAGGCAATTGGGGTTAAGTGACTTGCCCAGGGTCACACAGCTAGTAAATGTTAAGGGTCTGAGGCCAGATTTGAACTTAGGTACTCCTGACTCCAGGGCCAGTGCTCTATCCACTGCACCACCTAGCTGCCCCTGAAATAATTAGATTTTGAATGTATTGGCTGGACTAGAAATCCATAGATGCTAAAGGGGCAGCCCCTAATGCTCAGACTTTTCCTTCTTGTTCTCCTAAAGGCAGAAGGATGGTTCTCAGTTCAAGAGGGTCACAGGGCTTGGACTTCTACCCCTTTCAACTCCCTTCCCTACTCCCAAATGGGCATAGCCTACTGAATGTGGTAAAAATGATTGGAGTTTAGCCGACTCATTTGGGAGGGGCCGCACCTGGCCCACCCTGAAGTTATGCATGCTACTGAGGTCAGAAGGAGAAACCTCTCCATAGGCAGTTTTTGAAGGACCTCCCCTTTTAGGGGAGGAAGATTAAACACTTGCTGAGGGAAGGCTGAGTTGCTTCTGGAACGCTGACTCTTCTCTCTCCTCTCCCTTTTCCAGTGGCACAAGCAACTAGCAGATGTCCCAGGTGTGGTGAGTGAACAAAAAAGCCCTGCTTTCCTTGGAATTAGCTTAATTGGAAATAAGCTGGGGATTGTATAGACTTAGGTTAGAGCTAGGAAAATTTCTGCTTTTCTTTTTCCCTATTTCCTTATCTTTGATTTTAATTAATTTCATCTTTGTTGTTTAATTAATTCCCAGGTAATAAAATCTGAAACTTTTGTGGAAAAGAAGCTGTAAGGCTCCATTCTTATAGGCCTGGGAGTAATATCTAACAAGGCAGTTCAAAGGGGAGGGAGCTTTGAACCTAGAGGTCCCTCATTACTTCTGGAACCCCAATATTTTGGTGAGTCACCCAATTAACTCTCCATATATTATATTTGGCCCACACAGTTTTGAAAGCCAAGTAGGAGCAAACCTGTGTCTAGGATGTGACCATATCTTGTTAATATCTAATTTCCTTGTGCAATCTCAATGGCAACTGGCATCCTGAAGCCCCTGAGCATTGGGGGTATTGACTACAAATTGCAGAAACCACAGGGGCAAACTGGCTGCAAGGGAGAGAATTATGCACAGAAAGACCACACACCAGAGGTAAAATATAAAATATTGGAAAAGTAGTGCTGGGCAAGAAGGCTTTTTGGAAATATCTCAATTAACCTTAAATATTAGGCTCTTATGAATTATAATCCTTCTGTATTAAATAAATAAAACTGCCCACTGGGGGCACCAAGGTGGCTTAGTGGATATAGCTCCAGGTGTAGATTCAGAAAATCTGAACTAACTTCTTACTGAACTCAGACAGTAAGAAGCTGAGTGAATCTGGGCAAGTCAGTTAAACTTTGTTTTCCTTAGTCTCTTGACCTGCAAAATGGGGATGATATTAACATCTACCTCCCTGGTTTTTTGTGAGGATCAAATGTAATTATAATTGTAAAGGCTTAACAAAGTGGCTGGTGCATAATTAGTGCTATAGAAATATAATTGTCATTGTTAATAATAATTATTATTCTTGCATATCTAATTCATTTTTGTGATCTGAGTACTTTTTACTTCTTCTACCCATGTTGGGGAAAAAAAAAACCCTTCTGCTAGAACCCAAAATAGAATTGTTATATAGGAATTTGTTTGGGGTAGAATTTGAAACTGGAAAAATTGTTCCATATAGAGGATGGAGGAAATGAAGCAGAGGTCAGAGCAATGAACCCAGGGCAAATCAAGAGGAGAAATAGAGGACAGAGACCATCATTCATTTCCAGCTTACAACTCCTCAGCTAGACACAGTTGGCTACCCACTATGTTAGATTTTTTAAAATCTGAATTTATGGCACTAGCCTAACCAAGAAGTTTCCTCCAATAATACCAATGGAGATAAAACCTTGCTCTGTCATTTGTAGATTTAGAGAATTGCCTGTAGTACTGAGAGATTGTGACTTGCCTAGAGTCACAAGGCCAATGTATATGTATGTGAATTCAGTATGTGAACTCAGAGGCTAATTCAGTTCAATTCATTAAACATTTGGTAAGTTCTTACTCTGTGTCAGGTACTATGCTAAGTGTTAGGGATACAAATAAAAAATAAAAATAAAAAGACAACCCTAACTTTCAAGGAGCTTCTAATCTAATGGGAGAGGACAACACAAAAGGAAGCTCAAGGGGCAGGTGCAGCCATCAGGAAACACAGTGCATGGTGTTTTGTGGAGTTAAGCAGAATTGCTGATGCAAAATGGAGTTGCCTGGAAGGTTGTGAGCCCCTATCCAAAGGAAGACTTTGGGAAGAGTTTACTGTTCCACCATCTTGCCTTTCAATCAGAGGAGAGAAGCAGGTGAGGGTGAGATGAGAAGGTGTTGACCATCAAAACCTGAGTAATTCTGCCCAGTGATGAAATTTAGGGTAATCGTTTTAACCAAAGCCAAGCAGAGCCACTGATAGAAAATACAGTAACCTAGAAGGTTGTGAAACATCTATAAAGGATGGCCTTTGGAGCAGTTTAATGCTTTTTATTGACTTTTGTTGTTGCCATTTTTCAGTCCTGTCTAACTCTTTCTGATCCCATTTAGGGTGTGCTTGTCAGAGATACTAGAGTGACTTGTCATTTCCTTCTCCAGTCATTTTACAGACAAGGAAGCTGAGGCAAACAGGGTTAAGGGACTTGCCCAAGGTCACACATTTAGTAAGTACCTCAGGTCAGATTTCAATTCAGGAAGAGGTCTTCCTGATATCAGACCCAGTTCTCTCTTCATGGTATCTTCTAGTGGTCCTTTATTGGGTAGCCCATGATAATTAGCCAAAATAAAGTATGCAAATTTCTTTCCTGATCCTTAAAGTTTTATGTTACCATATATATAATGTATTACAAATCCATGTATTACATGTTAATATATGCTCTATATTACTATATATTAAATGCTAGTTATTTTCATGTCATCATTCATACATAACCAAGTTTTCAGGACCTTGAGATGGTTTTAGATATGAGGGAAAAGCTGACTCTAAACTAGGACTAGCTCTCAGCCTGAGCTCTTTCTCTTCTTCAAAATACTTGGTTCTACCCTAGTAAGCTTCTAAGAATTCTGGATTCAATCTAGACTACAGAGATACCTTGCACAGAATTTTTTTATCCCCCACCTCTCTCCAATCTTGGGTTTTATTAAGAATAGCATTTATTTTACACAGACTGTCTGGGTTTCCAAATAGTAGTCCTACTTCCACTGCATACTCTACATCATTAGAATTATCTGCAACACACTCCCTTCTCATGGTCTTCACAGTCTCAGAAAATAGCTAGATCAATATCTATGGAACTCTCCTGGTTCTTCTAAAAATGTAATTATTCAAATATCATAGGAAATATATTTTTAAACCCTTGCTTCAATAAGTTTGTCCATTCAGGAGAAAATTAGAGAGAATTTTTCCCTTAACTTTACCATCAGAATTATTGAAACTAATGGCAGTTTCTGATTCTGTTAATGGATCCCATCATTCTGGATAACAATTTGGAACTTTGCCTAAAGGTCTATAAAACTGGGCAAATCCTTTGATCAAGCCATACCACTAATAGGTCTATATAACAAAAACATGCAAAAAAGGGAAAAGGACCTATTTGTACAAAAATAATTATAGCAGCTCTTTCTGTGGTAACTAAGAATTGGAAATCAAAGAGATGCTCATCAATTGGGGAATGGATAAACAAACTGTGATATATGGCTGTTATCATGCTATAAGAAAAAACAGGCAGGATGATTTTAGAAATGCCTGTAAAGACTTACATGAACTGATACACAGTGAAGTTAACAGAACCAGGAAAATGTTGTAAATAGTAACAATATTGTCTGATTGAACTGTGAATGACAACTATTCTCAGCAATACAATAATCTAAAACAATCCCAAAGGACTAATGTTGAAGTATGCTATCGGCCTCCAGAGAAAGGACTGATATTGATTGAATATATACTGATAACATTTTATTTTTCATTTTCTTTCATTTTTTCATTTTGTTTGAGTCTTCTTATACAAAATGACTAATATGGGAATGTTTTACACAACTGTACATATATAACCTGTATTTGCTTATCATCATCTCGGGGGGGATAGAATTTGGAATGCAAAATTTTAATTAAATTTTTAATAAATAAAAGAATCAAATAAGCATCTATAATTTTAACTCCATTTTTCTTGTTTACATATCACATATTTCTCACTTGTATATGTATGACTTTTATTTACATGCTAAGCTCACTGAAAGAAGGGCTTGTAGACTGAGACTCTACAGACCCTGCTTGAAATAGGAGAAAGTCCCCAGTGTTTCATTTTCAGCATTCCATATAGAAACCCAAACTCACACAACTGTGAAGTTAAAAAGTGCATTGTGAATGTTGCTAAGGTACACTGTGCTTCTCCAGGAAATCCCCCTTCCAAAATCCTTTGGGAACAAGGGCAGAGGGGAGCAGTGGGAAGCAGTTATCAAGTTACAACTACCATGAAGAAATTTAACCAGTGAAATTTTTCAGTGTAACTTTGAGACAATGAGGAAATTCAATCATTCCGAGTGATTAAATCACTCCTCACCAAAGTGATTTTTCACATTATAATTCACCAAATTATTCATTATAGAGTTTTCTGTGACAAGCTACAAAAAGTGGTAAGGAGTACCTTGCTTATTTATTCTTTTGATTTTCCCTTCTAAATAAAATAAAACAAACAAACAAAACAACAATCCTACCTCATTCATGCCCTAGATACCTATTAAGATAAATTCTGCTTTCTATATTAAAGAAAGTATTGTGGCACCTTAGACAAAAGATTCCATGTCTTATGGGAGATTTTGGAGTACAGAAACAATATTAGAGGCTAAAAGAAGATAAATTAAGACTATTAGAAAATAGTATTTTAGAAAGATCTCACTGGGGGTCTCGTGAATTTAGTGTTTTTCATTACAATTATCCCTCAAAGTCCCACTTAAACCTCTTGAAGAAGTCATCTGTAGCTACTCCAAATTCCCACTGATTTCTGATATTTATTTCTGAATAATGTTTATTGTTCATACTACATGATTTAGTACAACCATAGCTTTTTTTCAGTGTCCTATCACTATCAATGGTATCCTGAAGCAGATAGTAAGCTCTTGTAATTGTTTTCCAACTAGATCACTACTCCTGCTGCAGATGACCTAGAAAAACCTGTAGTTTCTTCCTCCCTCTCTGCTCCTACCAATTTTTTTTTTCTGGGAAGTCCAAGAAATAATGAGTCATAGCATAATAGACTGACTTGCTTTTTTGCATGATAGAAAATGTTGATGGTGGGAAGTTTTGGGAAAAAATACAAGTAGTTGAATGGAGCAAGTGGTCACAAAATTAAGTGGGTGTTTTTTTTTTAATCCCATATCATTTAGTTTCCTTCAAATCCCACTTTTAAGAAAGTGGTTTGTGGTTAATGACAATTTCTCTGGTCCTCAGCTTCCTCACTTATAAAATGTGACCCAGCTTAGAAAATGTCTATCTTCCCTTCCAGTCTGAATCCCTAGGAAAAAATGTTCTGTCATGGATAGGGTACTAAATTTAGAGCCAGAGGAACCAGGTCATAAGCCTGGCTCTATTACTTCACATCTATTGGACCATAGAAAAGTCACTTAATTGGGTGGGGGGAGGGTTAGTTTCTTCATCTGTTCCATGAGTTCCATGCCCATGAGGGATTAGATGATCTTTAATGTCCCTTCCTGCTCTGAATCCAATGGTCTCCTACTGAGTTACTTTGTATCTGCTATTAATCATCACACTTACAAATATTTATTTGATGACTAAAATATGTAAGGGAATGTTGTCTCAGGGGTAGCTTTACACCACCTAGGTCTTTGCTATTCTTTACTTTATTACAGTGACTCTACTTCCATAAAAACAGTCCTGAGAAAATGAAGCTGAGCCTGAGTAAAGTTCTGTTTAACAAGAGAGTAAGACGACAACAGAAAACAAATTCCCACTGTTGGTGCAGTCATTGTAGAGGAAACCTCAAAAGATTCATTGGACTGTCTTGACCTCTACCTCTGGAATTACTACAAAGTAGGATACACAGACAGGAGGAAGTCATGGTCAGGTAATAGGAAGGTATCCCTACCCGGAGAAGAAATTAATTTCTACCTGATTGCCCTATTTCCACCTAAAGCCCTATTGATCCTTACTAGGTATTACAAAGTGGGAGACCTTATTGCCTAGACCAGCACAGTGAATAAGGGATTTCCCCTGTTATTCAACTATATTTTCATTCTCTCCTGGAAAAGCATTTTTTTTCTTTCTTTTTTTTTTTTGTGAGGCAATTGGGGTTAAGTGCCCAGGGTCACACAGCTAGTAAGTGTTAAGTGTCTGAGGTCAGATTTGAACTCAGGTACTCCTGAATCCAGGGCCAGTGCTCTATCCACTGCGCCACCTAGCTGCCCTTGGAAAAGCATTTTAATGAAAAATTAAAAGGAATGAACATAGGATTTTCAACGTAGAAAACATTTAATATTGTTATAGGGAAGGGGCGGCTAGGTGGCACAGTGGATAGAGCACCGGCCTTGAAGTCAGGAGTACCTGAGTTCAAATCCGGCCTCAGACACTTAACACTTACTAGCTGTGTGACCCTGGGCAAGTCACTTAACCCCCATTGCCTCACTAAAAAAAAATATATATATATATATATTGTTATAGGGCTAGGTTGGATTTTGAAACAGTTAAAATATTCATTGCGATTGGGAATGGGAAGTTAAATAATTTACTTTCTGTCTAGTTAGGTGACTGAAACGAAAGGTATATACTTGGTTTTCAGAATAGACATGGGTGGAGGAGGAAAGTGAAAGGGAAGAGGTATATTTTGGAAGATTTCCTACTAAAAAGAGAATCTTTTGAAGGCGGCAAGGATGAGCAAGATTTAACATAAGAGGCCATTAGGTTAAGGAACTGAAAGTCACCAAGTTTACCATGAGATCAACTTTTGTGCTTTATAAATTCTTTTCTGTTTTAAAATTAGTAATTTTCTCAGTGTGAAAGGAAGTGGAATGTCAGGACCGTAAATCACTAAAATAAGAAACAACAAAAGCAGCTATTATGACTTCACTGAGGGGCATTAAGAGAGCATGCCCATATTCTTCTATCCAGCCCTGAACAAGCACAACATTTGGTTATTTCTGAAGCACTGAATTGTTCACTGACATCAACTTCTGTTTCCTGTCTCACCAGGTTTTTACAAGATTCATCTCAATGCAGTCTATGCCCCTGAGATAAAATGTGGCACAAATCATTTGTCTAAGAAATTTTTTGATTTACAAGTACCACTTCCATCAGGGTCAGTATGGAGGAGGCTGCCAGAGGCATAGCTGTAAATATGCAATTTATGTAATCTATAAAAAGGAAGGCAATTGAAATTCAAAAGAAAAAGAAATGAGTGATGACAATAACAACAATGTGAATAAATTATTCATTTGTTTCATTAAAAAGACTCATTGCCCTTGGAACTTAATTCCCAAACACATTTAGAGAGTTCTTTGTGTTCTAAATGGAGTTGGTTGGATACCGATAGACCTTAAAAACTGTGGGAGCTTGGTAAGAGGGCTAAATTTTCAGGGTCTCAGTTTCCTGATTTGAAAAATTAAGGCATTTAACTAGATGAATTCTGAAATTCCTTCCAGAAACACATCAATTATCCTATGTCATAAAAGCTTCATCTCCCAAAGAAACGTAGGCCAAAAAAAGGCAGTGAGGGTTGTGTGTTGGGGTGTTGGGGGGTGATCAGGGAGGACCTTTGTGTTATAAATGACTACATTGAATGCCAGATTTATTTACTAGTAACCTTTGGCAAATCATTTTATCTCTTTGGTTTACATTTTTTCATCATTGTTAAAAGAAAGGAAGCCAGGCAATATGGTAGCATGGGAGGTCCTCTAGGAGCAAATTGCAAAGAAGATAATTGAAATAACCTGCCACAAAGTAATTCTTAATTCAAAAAAAATAATGTTCAACTTATCATTCTAGTGCTCCTAAACATGCTGAATTCTTAGCCATCAACAATACAACCAGTGGGATATAAGAGAGTGGCCAAGAGTGAGTTAGTGGGTAATATATACACAAATACCTCCATATACATGGAATCTAAAACAATAATAGCTAACATTTATATAATGCTTACTCTGTTCCAGGCACTGAACTTTAAAATTAGTACGTGATTGGGTCCTCACAACATGTAGGTGCTATTATAACTCCCCTCCCCCCATTTTTTATTTTTTACAGGAGAGGAAACTGAATTAAACAGAGGTTAAGTGATTTATTTAGGGTTACCCTGCTGGTAACTGTCTGAGGCCAGATTTGAATTCAGATCTTCCTGAATCTAGGCCTAGTGCTCTCTATCCACTATATTTCCTAGGCATCCCTAACCCAAATTCCACTTCTATATATGTCATAAAAATATATGTCAAAAATACACATATATGTATTAGAAAGATTGGAGTGAAGGGGAGAGACAAAAAATAAGGTGTGGAGCATTGTGCGACATGGCCAATTTTTGTGATATGTTGATCAGTTCTGTGAGTTCTTTTTTTCCTTTTTTACTCTTCTTTCCTTTTTAAAAAAGCCTTTGTTACAAGGGATACATAACTAGGAGGAAAACAGAGTAAAAGAGAGACATATAGAAAATCTGAACAATGTAAAAAAAATCAACAAAATCTACAAAAATTAACAAAATGAAACAAAATGCTGAAGAGATCACAAGTAAATTGATTTTATTACTACTTTGCATGTGTAGGTACATATGTGCACTCGTAGTTCTTTAAAAATTGTACATGACAAGAGTTGTTTCTTATATAATCTGCTATTTATATTTTAAATGTTTATATTCATCAATGATCTTTAAATTCACAGAAAAAAGTAAAATTTAATAACAAGGAAAAGGAAATGGGGCAGCTGAGGAAGGATAGGGGGAACAGAAGGCAAGATTAAGAAGGAATACAGAGATTAGAAATGCAGTTACAGGGGCAGCTAGATGGCGCAGTGGATAAAACACTGGCCCTGGATTCAGGAGTACATGAGTTCAGATCCGGCCCCAGACACTTACCACTTACTAGCTGTGTGACCCTGGGCAAGTCACTTAACCCCAATTGCCTCACAAAAAAAGAAAGAAAGAAAGAAAGAAATGCAGTTACAGTTGTTTATACTGCACAATAGGATATAGGAAGCAGGCAAAAAGAGAGAAAATGATTGAGAGAAGTGACCCAATTTCCAAAACTACTTAAAGTTTTGCCTCCCAAAAAACAACAGTAACAACAACACTGTCTCAAAGGATGATTTCCCAACCCTTTTGCCAACCAGCCCTTGAGGTCAGTTTTGGAAGAGAAGAAAGTTATTCTTGGTGAGAAAGGATACTACAATGATGGAACATAGTCTCAACTAAAGTGATGACCTATGTGGTCACCCACCTGTAATGAACTATATAGACTTTGCCAGGCCTTGGTGAACTACAATAGCAAAATAGGAAGGATTCTCAGAAATAAGCACACTTACGGAAAATACTCTATTGAAAGTTAAATGGAATGATTAAAATTTTGTAAAAAGTTATCTAAGTAGGGAGCAGCTAGATGGCAAGGTGGATAAAGCACCAGCCCTGGATTCAGGAGGACCTGAGTTCAAATGTGACCTCAGACACTTGACATTTACTAATTGTGTGACCCTGGGCAAGTCACTTAACCCTCATTGCCCTGCAAAAAGAAAAAATGGCTTGAGACACTATTACCCTGGGTAGGTCACTTAACCCTCACTGCCCAGCAAAAAATGAAAAAGTTATCTGAGTAGGAAAAATGAAAAGAAATTGAAAATAAAAGAATAAATTTAATAGAACATTATCTCAAAATATGAAATTGAAGCAAAATCACCTGGGGAAGATAATTTACCTTTATAACCATGTCTACCACCACCACCACCCCCCGCCCCGAAATGATGATAGAGGACTTCCCTGGACCTTTGAAATACTTCAGAGGAAGATTGTAGAAAGTGTGGAAGAAGCATAAATAAGGGCAGAATTTAAAAATTTTTAGGGAAAACCATATTAAGAAATTAAAGAATTTGCAACAAAAGAGTTCATAATTGCAGATTCTTTAGAAAAGAATATAACTGAATTGGAATGTTAAAATGCAGAGAAAGAAGGAAAAATAAGGAACCATCTTTAAGATGCATAGGAAGAAAAATTTTAAAAAAGAAGATAGTATAGGAAGAAATAGAAAAAGAAAACATCAATGTCGTAATTCTGTAGTCTGACCACAACATTGAAGAATTAATTTTGTTGGCAGCAAAGAAAAAGTATTTTCTATGCTAAGGAGAACCAATAAGAATAACATTAAATTATTTCATATTTGTGATAAATAAAAGAAAAAAGACAACTTATGTTTTATTAGCAGATCATAAATTATGAAGTGGTTATCACATTTGATATTCATATCTAGCAATATAGAAGAGTTTTTTATAAGGCCCTGGTGACGTGCCATATATCAGATTATTGAGGGAAAGTCTAGCTGAGTTTAAAGAGCTTCATCAAAAAAGTTGGCTTCAGGGTGATAGATTTTGGGACACCATGATCTAAGTCATGGCAGAGACCTATGGTGAGAAGCAAACAGAGATTATCTAGTCCAACCTTCTTGTTAGAAAGCAAAGAGAGAGGAAGGAAGGAAGGAAGAGAGGGAGAGGGGGGGGGGGGAGAGAGAGAGAGAGAGAGAGAGAGAGAGAGAGAGAGAGAGAGAGAGAGAGAGAGAGAGAAACAAAAACAAAAAACTGAAGAGATTAAGGCACTGGACTAAAGTTATTCATGTAGTAATTGGCAGAGCTGAGATTTAAACTCAAATTTTCAAACGCCAAATCTATTACATCTTTTCACTGTACTGAATATCCACCATTTAAATCACAAATCTTTCTATTGTAATAAAACCAACACAATAAATTGCAAGGTTGAAATGGTTTCTATTATCACCATTTTTTCAGATGAAAAAACAAAAGCACAGATTGGTAAATTACTTGCCCTAGGTCAGACAGACTTAGTAGTAAAGTCAAAATTCAAACCCAAGTTTTCTGACTCAAGATACAGTGACGTTTCTAGTAAAACTATGTGCTCATGGAACCTTTTAAAATACTTTTGACTTATATATCCTGGGTCCTAAAATAGCATTTGAACCTGACTCATTTTTGACAAAGGTAGTAGTTAAACATTTTATCTTCAATAAAACAAAATATTTAACTGTCATTATAAATGACCAATTTAAGGTTTGAAACTCACTATATACTTAGTTTTCAATTAGTGCAAATAATAAATCTCCTGAAGTGGTCAGGTTATTTGCATTCATACTCCATATTTCCAATGGGCTGACACCAGTGACCATGTTTTACCCAATTATAACATCAAATATTATATAGCTTAATGTCTATGACCACTTCACAGGAATCATCATTCCTATCAACCTTTGAGGGCTTAAATGAATTATCCACAATCACTTCAGTATTAAGTGTCAGGTCCTTTTCTGGGTCTTCTAGGTTCCCCTGGACCTGCTTTTCAAGGGAACCTTCTACCTACTATAAGAGATTTTGAAATATTTTGTTTAGGCATAGTATTACATTAGTGATTTCTAAAAGAAAAGTGTGAAATCCATTGGCTATGTATTTCAAATCAGGTAAAATCAATTACTTTTTACTTAAAGAATGAACAATCCTTTGAACATAAATTATGAAAGGACATTAAAAAGATAATTTTAAAAATAATTTAGTAGTTTTAAAAATTATTATTAAACAGATAATGCTAAGAGATTTTGTCAGAATACTCAAAGACAATAAAAATCTCTTTCATTGTTCACAATATCACACTAAAGACATTTCATCAGAAAATATCTAAGAACTTTAGAGCATTTAAATATTACTAGAGAAAATGGGCGTATGTCAGCACATAAGGGCATTCTCCTTTTTAAATTTTTTTTTTGTTACAATGAGTTTAGCTATTCTTCTCACAGGAGAGGTCACCATTAACTAGACAATGGTGGTTACATTTTTTTTCTCTCTCCCTCCATTAGTTTAGGATCCTGGCATTGCCACATTTAGAAATCTCTAACTCTCAAAAACAAATGGCCAAATCACATGATTTAATTACTCAGGGGTTCTAATAAAGGGGTGGGGGAGTAGGGAAGAGCTCTACTCACAACACTGGGACATCAAAAGATCAGATTTTCTGACAAAATTTAATTTTATACTCAACATTCCCATTCTTCTGTAGAGAATTAGAATGTTGGTATTTCTTGGCTGGTGATCACTTGATAAGATCACACAGATAAAATAACATTCCTCATTTTTCAGGCATAATTAAATTCAACAAAAGCAAAATTCAAAATAGATAAGATTAGTACACAATGGGTAATTATGTGTACTGAGCTCTGTCTCACAGCATACAGAGCTTAATTAGACCTTAAGGGACAGTGCATCCTTGCTAATCATATGTGCCAGTCACTAGTAATGTTTCCTGCAGAAAGTTACAATAGCTTTTCAGTTACTGAATATCATTGAGCTATTCTTTTTTCTTTCCTTGCATGGACTTTCAAGTTTTTGCATTTAGCTGAGATTGGTTGATATATATCAATAGTCTAATAACATCACTCATTATCAGTTACACAAATGTAAGAGATTTTGAATGTTCCTGAACAGTGTTAAACACACAGAGACTTAGTTAGACCTATATAAATTCATGGAGGACTCATTGAGAAAATTAATTTGGAGGGTTTTTCACTTACTACAATGAAATAGAACTTATTTCAAAATAATGAATTAAGAATAGTAAATTATTTAACTTCATTGAATATGTCATTTCAATTTTCTGGGGGCAACAACAATTAGTTTAAATGAGAAAATCTCATTCTCTTCAAAACTCAGGAGTCAATGTGTCCATTTCTGGAGGTTGTTTCAATTAATAAAATGATAAATATTTAACCATGCTGAACAGTATTTGTAAATTCAAATGAAATTACTAATGCTACATTCTGAACTATACTTCTTGAGCTGTATTGAAAATCTAAACATATATGTCTATATTTTCTGAATAAATTTCTTTAAATGTCATTTACTTTAATGCTTATATCTAAGGCATAGAGGCATGTTTGTCATAAAAGGATGCTAGCAAAATGGAAAATAGTGTAAATGAGTGATGTCAATCCATGCACTGTTGTGATACTCCAGAAAGCAAAGATTAGATAATCCATGAGTTTGAAGGAAAAACGAGCCATTGAACATGGTTGCTAAGCATTTGCTATCCCATTTCATTACTCACATGCCTTTCCAAAACTGAATTTTAGGATATGAGTCAAAATAAAAGTCAGTCAAGCCACAGTGTAATAGAAAAATTCCTCTCCACTTTTCTCTCTCTCCACCCATGGTCACAAGGATTGTTTTCTTTTCTTTTCTTTTCTTTTTTTAAAACAACATGAATTAAGTTAGAGTTTCCACTAAAGTTCTATCATGCCACCTTGTGGAATGGGTAACCCTGAGTTGTCCAAGGCTATGCCAGTGGAATACCAAGCAAAGGTGTAAAAGTGTTCATTTAAGGCCCAGTTATTTATGATGTCTATCTGTTGTCAGAGAACTGGCCTAGCTAAGTTCTGAAGGACTTATCAACAAGTTGGCCAAAGGGACAATTTCTGTTGACTTTTTCTCCTAACTCACCAAAGCCATCTGCAAACAAAGAAACTTGTTATGGCATCACAGATTACTTTTGCCTACATACATTCTATTTTCCATCACCTAGTGAGGAGTTTTCTACCAAGGAGATGCTTCCACTGTTGTGAACTACTCCTCTGACTGTCTAATTGCTACCTGGGACCAACATTTCATGAAGTCCCCAGGCCATCCATGGTCATTTATCTCCCAACCTCACTCCTGACTTTCCAGATTTTCCCACCTCCTACTCAGTAATTTTGTCTTGGGGACATTTGCATAGGGGATTTCTTTTTCCCCTCAAATTGAACCCTCCTATTTACTTTTTTTTTATGAGATATTTTATTTTTTCCGTTACATGTAAAGATAGTTCTCAACTTTTGTTTATACGTGCTTTACAATTTCAGATTTTTCTCCCTCCCTCCCCTCCCTCCCCCCTCCCCCAGACAGCAGGCAATCCGACACAGGTTACATCTATATATCTCTATACATATACATATATATATATACATATATATATATATACACACACATATATATACACATAATAACATTAATCCTATTTCTGCATTAATCCTGCTACAAGAGAAAGAATCAGAGCAGTGATGCAAAACCTCAAAATAGAAAAAAAAAAAACAACAGCACCCAAAACAAAAGAAATAATATGGTTCAATCAGCATCTATACTCCACAGTTCTTTCTTTTTTTTTTTCTTGGATTTGGAGATCCTCTTCCATCACGGGTTCCCTGGAACTCTTCTGTACCATTGCACTGGTGAGAAGAATATAGTCCACCACAGCAGGTCAACACCCAATGCTGATGATACTGTGTACAATGTTCCCCCGGCTCTGCTCATCTCACTCATCATCAGCCCACGAAAGACACTCCAGGCCTCTCCGAACTCCTCCCGCTCACCATTTCCTTCAGCACAACAGTACTCCACCGCATTCATACACCACAACTTGTCCAGCCATTCCCCAATCGATGGGCACCCCCTCAACCCCCAACTCCCCGCCACCACGCAAAGAGCAGCTACAAATATTCCTGTACATGTGGGTCCCCTTCCCCCCTCCATGATTTCTTTGGGCAAAAGACCCAAAAGTGGGATTGCTGGGCCAAAGGGCATGCACAGCTCCATCGCCCCCTGGGCATAATTCCAAACTGCTCTCCAGAATGGCCGGATCAGCCCACAGCTCCACCAACAATGCACCAGTGCTCCAACCCTCCCACAGCCTCTCCAACATTTATTATCTTCCCTCCTTGTCATCCCAGCCAATCTGATAGGCGTCAGGTGGTACCCCAGAGCCGCTCCAACCTGCATCTCTCCAATCACTAGAGATTTAGAGCACTTTTTCATATGGGAATAGATAGCCTTGGTTTCTTCATCAGAAAACTGCCTGTTCATATCCTTTGACCATTTCTCAATTGGGGAATGACTTGGATTCTTATAAATTTGATTTAATTCCCTATATATTTTAGAGATGAGGCCTTTATCAGAAGCACTGGCCTCAAAAATTGTTTCCCAGCTTTCTGCCTCCCTTCCAATTTTGGATGCATTGCTTCTGTTTGTACAAAAATTTTTTAATTTAATATAATCAAAATCATTCACTTTGCATTTTATAATATACTCTATCTCATGTTTGGTCAAAAACTGTTCTCCTTTCCAAAGATCTGATAGGTAAACTATTCCTTTCTCTCCTAATTTACCTATGGTATCACCTCTTATGTCTAAATCATGTATCCATTTTGACCTTATTTTAGTATAAGGTGTAAGATGTTGGTCTAAGCCTAATTTCTGCCATACTATCTTCCAGTTTTCCCAGCAGTTTTTGTCAAATACTGAGTTCCTATCCCAGAAGCTGGAGTCTTTGGGTTTATCAAACACTACATTACTAGTGTCATTTACTACTGCATTTCCTAAGCCTAGCCTATTCCATTGATCTACCACTCTATTTTTTAACCAGTACCAGATAGTTTTGATGACTGCCGCTTTATAGTAAAGCTCCAGGTTTGGTACCGCTAACCCACCTTCCTGTGAATTTTTTTTCATTATTTCCCTGGATATTCTTGATTTTTTGTTTTTGCAGATGAATTTTGTTATTATTTTTTCTAGCTGTATAAAATAATTTTTAGGTAGCCTGATTGGTATGGCACTGAATAAGTAAATTAATTTAGGCAGTATTGTCATTTTTACTATATTAGCTCTGCCTATCCATGAGCAATTCATATCTTTCCAATTATTTAGATCTGATTTGATTTGTGTGAAGAGTGTTTGGTAGTTGTGTTCATAGAGTTCCTGGGTTTGTCTTGGCAAGTAGACTCCCAAGTATTTTATATTACCTACCGTTACTTTAAATGGAATTTCTCTTTCTATCTCTTGCTGCTGGACTTTGTTGGTCATGTATAGAAATGCTGATGATTTATGTGGATTTATTTTATATCCTGCTACTTTGCTAAAGTTGTTAATTGTTTCAAGTAATTTTTGACTTGATTCTCGAGGATTCCTTAAGTATACCATCATATCATCTGCAAAGAGTGATAGTTTTGTTTCCTCCTTGCCTATTCTAATTCCTTTAATTCCTTTCTCTTCTCTGATTGCTAAAGCTAACATTTCTAGAACAATATTAAATAATAGGGGTGATAATGGACATCCCTGTTTCACACCTGATCTTATTGGGAAGGCCTCTAATTTATCTCCATTGCATATAATACTTGCTGATGGCTTTAGGTAGATACTGTTTATTATTCTAAGGAAAGCTCCCCCTATTCCTAAACTCTCTAGTGTTTTTATTAGGAATGGGTGCTGTACTTTGTCAAAAGCTTTCTCTGCATCTATTGAGATAATCATATGATTTTGGTTGGTTTTCTTATTGATGTGGTTGATTATGTTAATAGTTTTCCTAATGTTGAACCAGCCCTGCATTCCTGGTATAAATCCCACCTGGTCATAGTGTATTATCCTGGTGATCACTTGCTGTAATCTCCTTGCTAATATCTTATTTAAGATTTTAGCATCAATATTCATTAGGGAAATTGGTCTATAATTTTCTTTCTCTGTTTTTGCTTTGCCTGGTTTTGGTATCACCACCATATTTGTGTCATAAAACGAATTTGGTAGAACTCCTTCTTCACCTATTTTTCCAAATAATTTGTATAATATTGGAATTAATTGTTCTTTAAATGTTTGGTAAAATTCACCCGTAAACCCATCTGGCCCTGGGGATTTTTTCTTAGGAAGTTCATTAATAACTTGTTCAATTTCTTTTTCTAATATGGGTTTATTTAAGGATTTTATTTCCTCTTCAGTTAACCTGGGCAGTTTGTATTTTTGTAAATATTCATCCATTTCATTTAGATTGTCAAATTTATTGGCATACATTTGGGCAAAATATTTCCTAATTATTGCTTTAATTTCCACTTCATTGGTGGTAACATCACCCTTTTCATTTTTGATACTGGTAATTTGGTTTTCTTCTTTCTTTTTTTAAATCAAATTAACCAATATTTTATCTTTTTTATTGGTTTTATCATAAAACCAGCTCTTAGTTTTATTGATTAATTCTATAGTTTTTTTGCTTTCAATCTTATTGATTTCTCCTTTAATTTTCAGGATCTCTAATTTAGTGTCTAATTGGGGATTTCTAATTTGTTCTTTTTCTAGCTTTTTAAGTTGCATGCCCAATTCATTAATCTCCTCTTTCTCTTTCTTATTCATGTAAGCATTTAGAGCTATAAATTTTCCCCTAAGCACGGCTTTGGCTGCATCCCATAGATTTTGGTATGTTGTCTCATTATTGTCATTCTCTTGGATAAAGTTATTGATTGTTTCTATGATTTCTTGTTTGACCCATTCATTCTTTAGAATGAAATTATTTAGTTTCCAATTGATTTTCATTCTACTTTTCCCTGGCTCTTTCTTACATGTAATTTTTATTGCATCATGATCTGAGAAGGATGTATTTACTATTTCTGCCTTTCTACATTTGACTATGATGTTTTTGTGCCCTAATACATGGTCAATTTTTGAAAATGTGCCATGTACTGCTGAGACAAAGGTATATTCCTTTCTATCCCCATTCAATTTTCTCCAGACATCTATCATGTCTAACTTTTCTAGTAATCTATTCACCTCTTTCACTTCTTTCTTATTTATTTTTTGGCTAGATTTATCTAATTCTGAGAGGGGGAGATTCAGATCCCCCACTAGTATAGTATTACTATCTAATTCCTCTTGTAACTCATTTAACTTCTCCTCTAAGAACTTGGATGCTATACCACTTGGCGCATACATATTCAATATTGATATTACTTCATTATCTATAGTACCTTTAAGTAAGATGTAATTTCCTTCCTTATCTCTTTTAATGAGATCTATTTTTGCCTGCACTTTGTCTGAGATAAGGATTGCTACCCCTGCCTTTTTTATTTTAGCTGAGGCATAATATATTCTGCTCCAGCCTTTTACCTTTACTCTGTGTGTATCTCTCTGCTTCAAATGTGTTTCTTGTAAACAGCATATTGTAGGGTTCTGGTTTTTAATCCACTCTGCAATTCGCTTCCGTTTTATAGCAGAGTTCATCCCATTCACATTCACAGTTATTATTACTGACTGTCTATTCCCCTCCATTCTATTTACCCCCTTTGTACTTTTCCCCCCTTCTTTCACCCTATTCCTCCTCACCGACGTTTTACTTCTTACCCCTGCCTCCCCCAATATGCCCTCCCTTTTTATCACCCCCCTCTCTTTTCTCCCTTTTCTCCCTTGCTTTTGTCCTCCCTTCTATCAGTCCCCCCCTTTCCCTTCCCCTTTTGTTTCCCTAAAGAATGAGTTAAGTTTCTTTATCCCAATGAACGTATATGTTATTCCCTCTTTGAGTCAAATCTAATGAGAATAGGGTTGAAACCATGTTCCCCCCTCCTTTCTTTCCCTCTATTATCATAGGTTTTTTCCACCTCTTCATATGATATAATTCATCCCATTCCACCTCCCCTTTCCTCTCCTCCCCATAGACTCCCTTTTTATCCCCTTAATTCTTTTGTATCATCACATCAAAGACAATTTATATTTATACCCTCTATATAAAGTCCTTCTCTCTGCCCAAATACATTTAGAGTTCTTAAGAGTTATGAGTATTATCTTCCTGTGTAGGGATGTAAACAGTTTAACCTAATAGGGTAACTTTTTTTTTCCCCCTCTGTTTACCTTTTTAAACTTCTCTTGAGTCTTGTATCTTGAGATCAAATTTTCTATTCAGTTCTGGTCTTTTCCCCAGGAAAGATTGAAAGTCCCCAATGTCATTAAATGTCCATCTTTTCCCCTGAAAGAAAATGCACATTTTTGCTGGGTAATAGATTCTCGGCTGCAATCCAATCTCCTTTGCCTTCCGGAATATCATATTCCAAGCCTTGCGGTCCTTTAATGTTGAAGCTGCCAGGTCCTGAGCAATCCTGACTGTGGCTCCATGATATTTAAATTGCTTCTTTCTGGCTGCTTGGAGTATTTTCTCCTTCACCTGATAATTCTGGAATTTGGCTACAATATTCCTTGGAGTTTTCCTTTTGGGGTCTCTTTCAGGAGGTGATCGGTGGATTCTTTCAATGATGATTTTATCCTCTGATTCTATGATATCAGGGCAGTTCTCCTTAATAATTTCCTGGAATATGGTATCTAGATTCTTTTTCTGGTCATGGCTTTCAGGCAGTCCAATGATTCTCAAATTGTCTCTCCTCGATCTGTTTTCCAGATCAGTTGTCTTTCCAATGAGGTATTTCACATTTTCTTCTATTTTTTCATTTTTTTTATTCTGCTTGACTGATTCTTGGTGTCTCATGGATTCCTTATCTTCCAACTGTCCCACTTTAATTTTTAAGGCATTGTTTTCTTCAGTGAGATTATGCACCTTTTTTTCCATTTGGCTAAGTGAATTTTTTAAGGTACTGTTTTCTTCAGTGAGATTATGCACCTTTTTTTCCATTTGGCCAAATGAATTTTTTAAGGCTTTGTTTTCTTCAGCTTCCTTTTCCAAGCTGCTGATTCTTTTTTCATAGTTTTTTTGTTTTGCTTTCATTTCTCTCCCCATTTTTTCTTCTACCTCTTGCAATTGATTTTTAAAATCCTTTTTGAGCTCTTCCAGGAAGGCTTTTTGTTCTTGCGACCAATTCACCTTCCCTTGAGAGGCTTCAGATGTAGACAATTTGAGGCTATTGTCCTCATCTGAATTTGTGTTGGCTTCTTCCCTATTGATACAGAAGCTCTCAATGGAGAGGGCTCTTTTTTGCTTCTTACTCATTATTGCAGCTTATTTATTTATTCTTTAAGTTGAGGTCTGCTCTGGGGGCACCAGGGTCCCTGTTTTGGGCTTCTTGTGTAGGTGTATAGGTGCTGTGTGACCGGGCTTTTACTCTGAGGCCTTTATGGTGTGTGGAGATCCCCCGCCCTGCACTTCCTGTCTGATTGTGCTCGGCCAGCCAGGCGCCAGACCCTGGCGTCTGATCCCGCCGTTCGTGGCCCTCTCGGCCGGTGCAGGTAAGTTTTTCCACTGTCCCTCTTGGCCACCAGATTTTTGAACCAGGTTCCGGGAGCCTCAGTTGTTCGGCTGTGGCCGGCAGCTCCTGCTGACTTGCCCCGACCCCCACGGCGCTGGGTTGCTGCCCTGCGCTGGGCCTCCCTTTTGCCTGAGTCAGACCGACCTTTTCCTGAAGTCTTCTAAATTATCTCTGGTTGGAGGACTGTGTCTCTCTGTCTCTTTGCAGGTTCTGTAGTTTCAGAATCTGTCCAGAGGCTTGATTTAATGTTCGTTTTGAGGGAACAGAAGGAGAGCTCAGGCAGCTTGCTGCTTCCTCTCCGCCATCTTGGCTCCGCCTCCTATTTACTTTTTACTAACTATTTACTAGATCAAAGGTGTCAAATATGGCAATATTCTAGAATACAGCCGGAATCAGCTTAAAATATAATTGAGAGGGCAGCTAGGTGGTGCAGTGGATAGAGCACTGGCCCTGGAGTCAGGAGTACCTAAGTTCAAATCCGGCTTCAGACATTTGACACTTACTAGCTGTGTGACCCTGGGCAAGTCACTTAACCCCAATTGCCTCACCAAAAAAAAAATAAAATTAATAAATAAAATATAATTGAGAAATATTTGACAAAACAAATGAAAATGCAATAAAATATAAATAATATCACCTATTTAAAATAAGTCAATCCATGGTCAGCAGGATCCTTAGGTAAGGATCAAGGGCCCCAGTTTCTGTTTAAGTTTGATATAACTGGACTACATCATTAATTTTATTTGTGTAGGGAGCTCCGGGGGAAATTGAACCTTCTCTGCCAATTCAGGTCTAAAATTTTTTCTGCAACTAATAGACTTAGAGTGTCATCTAAAGCACCAAGTGGCTTGCCTAGGTTCACATAGCCATTGTGTGTCACAGTCAAGACTTGAACTCAATGCTTCCTGGTTCTTAGGTCAACTTTCTATCTTTGCTGCATATAGCAGTAAAGAAAAAAATAGCATGGATGGCACATTTTAATGAAGGAGAATAAATATGAAAATATAAACTATTGGCTGGGTAAGCAGATAATAATCTCAATGAGAAGGAATGGGTAAGGGTACGACATACCTCTTAAAGAAGAAAGGATTTGAATAGGATTTGAAGGAAGCCAGACATGTCAGGACTTGGACACTAAGAAGAAGGAGAGCATTCTCAAAACAATGAATAGGCATGGAGTTAGGAGACAGTGTATTCTATGCTAGTAGCAGAAAGAAGGACAGTCTGACTGGATCATTGAGTATGTGGAGATGAGTAAAGTATAAGACTAGAAGAGTAGGAAGGGGCCATGACGTGAAAGCTCTAACAGCCAAATAAAGTATTTTGGTTTTGATCCTGGAAGTAATAAGGGGTCTGTGAAGTTTACTAGATGGTGTGTCTGTGGGGCTGTGAGCATAGTCTATCATGTACTTTTAGGAAGCTGGGTTTGTCAGCTTAAAAGAATAGAGACTGCTGGGTAAAATTGTTGCAGGGAAGCCAACCAGAATTATATTTTAATAATTCAGGCATGAGGTGCCTTACAGAGCCCATCAGAAAAAGTTACACTATAGCTAAGTTGAACTTCATTAATAATCTACAAAGAAAAGAAAACAACTTCCAGCAACTAGGAGCTGAATTCCCTCTTTGAAATGTAGGCTCTTTAATACTGAACCTACTTTCTCCTGGACTATATATGTTGGAGAGTGTGTCATACATTTTGTGTGTTATGTTTTCAACCAACTATTAGTGATCATAGGCAACTAGATGCCTCAGTGGATAGACCACTGGGTCTGGAGAAGAGAAAAGGTCCACGAACAGAAAACTGGTGGACATCTATAGATGGTAGGTGATCTGGAGAAGGATCCAGCAAAGGAGACAGAGGAGTGTTCGGATAGGGCAGAGGGCCAGGAAAGAGTAGTGTCCTGAAAACCTAAAGAGAAGATAGTGATCAACAATGTTTAAGGCTGCAGAGAGGTCAAGGAGAATGAGAATTGAGAAAAGGTCATTGGAAAGTATTAACCTAATCAGTTTCTTTTTAAAAAAATAAAAGTATTTTATTATTTTCCAGTTACATGTAGAAATAGTTTTCAACATTTGTTTATATAAGATTTCAAATTTCAAATTTTTCTCCCTTTCAACCCTCCCTATCCCCCTGCCCTAGACAGCAGGCAATCTGATATAGGTTATATATACATAATAACATTAAATATATTTCTGCATTAGTCATGTTATAAGAGAAGAATCAGAACAAAAAGGAAAAACCTCAAAACAGAAAACCAACAACACCAAAAACAAAAGAAATAGTATGGTCCAATCAGCATCCATATTTCACAGTTCCTTTTTTTTTTTTTCTGGATTGGGAGAGCCTTTTCCATCATGAGTCCTTTGGAACTTTCTTGTACCATTGGATTGGTGAGAAAAATCTAGTCTATCACAGTTGATCAACACATAATGTTGATGATACTATGTGTAATGTTCTTCTGGTTCTGCTCATCTCACTCAGCGTCAGTTCATGCAAGTCTTTCCAGGTTTCTCTGAACTCCTGTTCATCATTGCTTACAGCACAATAGAATTTGATTACATTCATATACCACAACTTATTCAGCCATTCCCCAATTGATAGGCAACCCCTCAATTTCCAATTCCTTGCCACCACAAAAAGAGCAGCTATAAATATTTTTGTACATGTGGGTCCTTTTCCCTTTTTTATGATCTCTTTGGGGAAAAGACCCAAAAGCGGTATTGCTGGGTCAAAGGGTATGCACAGCTTGATAGCCTTTTGGGCTTAATTCCAGATTGCTCTCCAGAATGGTTGAATCCATTCACAGCCCCACCAACAATGCATTAGTTTGTTCCAATTTTTCCACAGCTTCTCCAATATTTATTATTTTCCTTTTTTGTCATTTTAGGCAATCTGAGAGGTGTCAGGTAGCACTTCAGTGTTGTTTTAATTTGCATCTCTCAAATCAACAGTGATTTAGATCATTTTTTTCATATGGCAAGATATAGCTTTGATTTCTTCATCAGAAAACTGCCTGTTCATATCCTTTGACCATTTTTCAATTGGGTAATGACTTGGATACTTATAAATTTGATTTAGTTCCCTATATATTTTAGAAATTAAGCCTTTATCAGAAGTACTGACCATAAAAATTGTTCCCCAGCTTTCTGCATCCCTTCTAATTTTGGATGTGTTGCTTCTATTTGTACAAAAACTTTAAAAAAAATTTTTTTAGTGAGGCAATTGGGATTAAGTGACTTGCCCAGGGTCACACAGCTAGTAAGTGTTAAGTGTCTGAGGCCGGATTTGAACTCAGGCACTCCTGACTCCAGGGCCGGTGCTCTATCTATCCACTGCGCCACCTAGCTGCCCCTACCCCTTTCATTTTTGATACTGTCCTAATCAGTTTCTATAAGCAAGGCAATAAACATTTACTAAGGGCTCACTTTGTAAGAAGCTGTATTAAATGCTCAGGATACAAATACAAACTGAAACAATGATGTTCCCTACCCTCCAGGAGCTTAACTTCCAGGGAAACTTGAAATGGGTTAGACACTTACTAGCTGTGTGACTCTGGACAAGTCACTTTACCTCTGTTTGCCTTCATCCACTGAAGAAGGAAATGGCAAAACACTCCAGTATTTTTGCCAAGGAAATCCCATGCACAGTATGGCCCAAAGGGTTTCAAAGACTCAGACATGACTGAACAACAACATTAACAATTGACACTTTCCAAAAGTGAACTAAGTGTGATGAATTGTTATTTCAACCAAAATGAAATAGTGTGGTAAGGGGAGGACGCTGTTGGGGCCTCATGAATTATAATATGGAATATAGAAAATATAGACAATGTAGAAAAGCCAACTCCCAATCACTCAAGGTTATCTTTAAACTCTTAAAGGAAAAGTAGAGGCCATATTCCAAAACCCCAGATATCACTGAGTAGGGGTTGACAGGGCAACCAAGAGAATAATAGGAAGTTGGTTTTTTTCTTCTATATTGTCTTTATTTTCTATACTCCATATTGATTATAATTGCTCCTCAGCTTTGATTTTCAAAACTTTTGTCATTTTTTCAGGTCCCACTCAAATACTACACCAGAAAGAAAGATTTTGCTCATCCTTGCCCCCTCCATTCAGGCAAAAACAATCTCTCCCATTTCAGAATGCAACATTTAGTACAGCTAGAATTCTCTGACTTTTCTTGTATTCTAGCTACTTGTTGATCTTTCAGTCAATGATTGTATACTCCACGAAGAAATGTATATTGTCTTATCTTTTCTTCTCTATATTCCTCAAAACATCCCCAAATCTTTTCTGGGTTTCTTTTTGATTCTGAGATAATTCTAGTAATGTTTTGTCCTATGTCATTATGGCAAAAAAGTGACTTTTTTTTTAAAGGATATGCCTGATTATTCATTTAGAAGCATGCAGAAAGGTTTTCATTAAGAACCAGGTAGGGGTCAGCTAGGTGGCACAGTGGATAAAGCACCGGCCCTGGATTCAGGAGGACCTGAGTTCAAATCTAGCCTGAGACACTTGATACTTACTGGCTGTGTAACCCTGAGCAAGTCACTTAACCCTCATTGTCCCACAAAAATAATAGATAGATAGATGAATGAACAAACAAACAAATAAAAACATATATAAATGAATAAATATATAAATAAGAACCCAAGTGATAGAGTATCAGTCATGGAATGATCTAACTATCCATCTAAAAAGATGTTTATCACTAGAAAAGTGGTATTTATAATTTTTTTTTTGGCATGGCAATGAGGATTAAGTGACTTGCCCAGGGTCACACAGCTAGTATATATAACTTTTTAAAATTTTTTGGGGGGGTATGGAGAGGATGGTGGGATAGAATAGAGCAGGGCATAGCAATTCATAGTGATTAAGATGATGAAAATAACCCTGGACTTTTAGTCAGCAAGTCTTGATCTGAATTCTGATTCTGTTCCCTCCTTTCTGTGCCAAGGACCCTGGGCTTGAGGGTAAGGAAAATGTGGAGATTCAGCTTTATGTTCTAGAAAATGAGAGGTTTGGACTATATGATCTCAAAGGTTTCTTCTAATTCTTAAGGGCTGTGATCTGTGGCTTTGGACGTAGGGTCTATAAAAGTAAAACCATATATCTTTTTCTTTTTCAGGGCAATGAGGGTGAAGTGACTTGCCCAGGGTCACACAGCTAGCAAGTGTCAAGTGTCTAAGGCTGGATTTGAACTCAGGTCCTCCTGAATCCAGGTTTAGTGCTCTAGCCACTGAAACATCTAGCTGCCCCCGAAACCATGTATCTTTTGATATAAGAAACTAATGCCTTGTTAGGTAGACCAAACAGGAGGCAACCAGGAATTTACACATGCGCCCTACAATGTACACTCTGTGATTGTTTCTTTATCAGAAATTAATATTCATAAAGCTTTTTAGCAATGTAGTTGAAGGTTTATAATAGTTTATTTTTAAATAAGTGGTCATATTCCCACATCTATTTTGGGGGCTGAGAGCGTCTTCTTTAATCTCTTGTAAAGAACTTCCTATAGCTCATTCTTGTTGCCTTATTTTCTCCATTTACCTCTGCTTCAAAATCCATCTGTGAATGGTTTTCTCTCTGCTTTGCCACTGCAATTCCCCAAACATCTGTTCACTTTTCCCTTTGTCCCCCAGCAAGAATCTATCTCATGAAGTAATATTAAAGGGAATGGCCTTCATCCATTATCATTAGAGCTCTCTGAGTAGAAATGTTTTCAAATAGCCAAACTATCTAGGTTAAAAAATGACTCATTAGATGAGATGTGACAATTTCTGGCAAGGCCCTTTCCTTAAATAAATACAACAATCAGAGTTTGTAGCCTAGAAAACACACAGTAGCAAATAAAACCCACAACACAATTAAACTACTTGCCTCCCTTGTCAAATATGTGATGTTTCTATTAGGCTCACAAAGTGGCTTCACAAGCCATATATCAACAGCCCTCACTGGGAAGAAATCCTCGCTTCAACGGATTGGCCTTTGGGTGGTAGAGCTCTGTCTGTAGGCAGGGAGGGATTTTTTGTGAGAGAGGAATTATCCTCTGAGTGGATTTGTTGCTGGGATTTTGAAGGGAATCTTAACAGATCATTAGGCTAGGTAAAGTCACAAGCAATAGGTCATTTTGTTTGGTCCATTTAAAGAAAGGCCATCTTGCTTAATTAGAAATAGCCACAGGAAGGTGAGAAAAGGCAAGAAGAGAAGGATACAAGAGCAACAGAGACTCTCCAAACCAGAGTATGAGGCAATATCTCCACACGGGGTTAACCAAAACAATTTTAAAGCCTGAGGCATGACAAGCTGTCAAATGAAAACCTTCCACTCCAACTAATTCTCACTCATTCTTGATCATGTCCTTCTATAAGTATTCCCTAAATCTGCCCCAAACTTTAAGACTCTTTTGCTGACTCAGATTACTTCCATTTAACAAACATTTACAAAGTAACTACCAAGTAGTAGACACTGTTCCACATTAGGGTAGACACTGTTACACACTAGGGATACAAAGTCAAATGTAAAGCAGTCCCTACCCATAATGAGCTTACCTTATACTACTAGCTCTCTGTTCTTTGCATATTTTATAGATATTCCTGTCTACTTGAATTGTCGATTTGTTATACCACATTGTTCTTTGTGCAGTGAGGAAGTATCATTGTTGTCAATAAAAAACACAAGTATTGAATGTAAAAGCATGTTGAGTTTGTGTGAGGAAAACAGGATTATTATATGTCACTTCAATTATTACTTTTGTTTAACTATGGGGTATTCAGGGAGGACAGCCCCTCTGGTGTGAAGACTTTCTGAGCCCTTTTCAGAGCTGCTCATCCACCTTTGGTGTCCACCTGATTCACCCAATTCTCCCTGTGGCTCCAAGGAGCTACAGCATGTACAGCCGCCATCTATACCCCAGTAAACTATGTCAATGCACCAGATAAACCAGAATATGTGTAAAAACCAAGAGGCCTCAGACCTGTCAGCGAGTTATGGGAATGCCTACTTCAAGTATGTAAAGACTTGTTTTCAGCAAAATGGAACTGAAGCAATCACTGTGGAACACTTATATCTGCCAGTCATTTATACTTTTGTCCTGCCATTGGACTTGGATGACTCAGGAAGGGAGATTGAAACTGATGACTTTGTGCAACTCTGCCTCATTCAAATCCAATTTACACATAAGTCAAGAAGACACCAGCCATTGTTCTTTTTTTTTCTTAGCCATTGTTCTTTAAAGATAAAACTAAGGACAAATAACAACTTAACTAAATTTTGTGGTTTGGGGAATGTCTAAAAAAAGGAGAAATAGATAAATTATTTTAGTTAAACCCTCTAGGGGTTATATTTCTGGAGTTCCCGTGTGTGTGTGTGTGTGTGTGTGTGTGTGTGTGTGTGTGTCTTATACCTGAATAATTATATTTCACATATTATAACTGTCTCTTATTTTATGATATGTTTCTGGATATTTGTTTCTGTCTGGAAAGCTTAGACTATAAATTCCTCAAGTCCTCAAAGAATATTTGATGCTTTGGTAACAAATTCTGATGTTATAATAAAATCCCTAATTTTGAATATTTTTATCTTCCTTGAAACAATAAGTCAGTTAGAATACACAGAGGGAAGTATAGGGAAAATATAATGTGGAAGTGAGTAGGGTGTACAAATTTGTAATCTAGCAGACATGCAATCCATTCTTCCTGATTATGCAAAAGGCTTTCATTATAACACAGTCAAATTGGTTAGGTAACAGATTTTTAAAGGTGAGTTCAGTTTAGTTTGGGTAATAGGATATGAAATAGGCATTAAAAGATTTTATTTTTATTGTTTATCAACTTGTATTCAGTATGTATTAGAGAAGCTTAAACGGTTCAAGGTGAGGGGGCAGCTAGGTGGCGCAGTGGATAAAGCACTGGCCCTGGATTCAGGAGGACCTGAGTTCAAATCCAGCCTCAGACACTTGACACTTACTAGCTGTGTGACCCTGGGCAAGTCACTTAACCCACATTGCCCCACCAAAAAACAAAAAGTCAAAAAAATAACAAGTTTCAAAGTGAGATAATGCTAAGCTTTCCATTGGCTCATTATCTTGAATATCAAGGACAGTGTTTTGTTTTGTTTTGTTTTCAGTTGGCCAACACTCAGTTAACAAGCATATACAGTATCTAAAAGTCCAGTTCTAAACACTGCAGATTTAAAGAAAGGCAAAACAACAACCACAATAATCCGTCCTCTTAAGAGCTGTAAATTCTAATGGAAGAGAAAACTTTTTAAATATATGGGTACATACAAGATTAAATCTAAAAAGGGGAAAACATTAGCAGTTGAGGGAAAGAGGCAGAAGCAGACTTCTGTATAAGGTAGGCTTTGTATAGAGTCTTGAAGGAAGCCAGAGAAACTAAGAGGTAGAGGTTAAGTGTTATAGCATTCTATTCATGGAGGATAGAGAGAGAGCAAAGGTATGGAGATGAATTACCATTTTTGAAGAATGGCAAGTAGGTCAGTAGAAGAGTTTTTGGAGGGGAAGAAACTATAAGAAGAATGGAAAGGGAGGAATGGGGGGAGGAAGAGGGGAAAGGAATAGTTATTTTTAAGTACCTAATATATGCTAATCACTGTGCTAAATGCTTTAGAAATATTGTTTCATTTGATCTTGAATGGGCAAGGTTGTGAAAGACTTTCAGTGTCCAAAACAATGGTTTATATTTGATCCCATAGTTAATAAGGATCCCCTTAAACTGTGTATCTGTTCTCTCATGTTGCTCTGGAAATGAAGTACCACTATTAACAATAGAATATCCAAGTATGTCAGAATTAAGTTGGATATGGAAGTATGTTGCGTTCCTGTGGGGAAAACAGGAATATCATATGACTTGATATTTATTGAAATTCAAGGAGAGACTTAAACAGGGTCAAAGCTAGACTCTGGATGAGGATGAGGATGAGATGACCAAGAGAAGTGGTACCACCTTGAGAAAAGAGGGATCTCATCATCTCAGAGTCACAGAATCTTAAGAATTATGAGACTGCAGAACTCATCAAAATTCCAAAATAAATTTTCTTTACAACATTCCCATGAAATGGCCATCTGAACATCATCAATTAAGGCTAAACCATTCTCTTTAAGGACAGCTTATCTCCCTTTGGGGCAGCATGCCATGGGAGGGAGCAGAAAGTGGTTTGTTACTTTACCAGATTGGTCTTAGATCTGTCCTTTTCAATTGAGATCAATAAGTTTGTCCTTTTAATCTTTCATATACATAGTGTCCCAAAAGTTTTAGTGAAATGTTAAGCAATTAAAGCTTAAAATATTTGTAAGTCACTTACTCATATTTAATAGGATCATAAATATAGGAGGGTCATATAGAAGCCATCTAGACCAAAGCTTCTTAAACTGTGGGTCTCAACCCCATATGGAGTCAAATAACTGAAGGTGGGAGTGATGAAAAATTTGGCAACAGTAAACTTATGTATACCTATTTTATATACCTCTATAACCTAGATTGCATAAATACTTGGGGCGGGGTGGGGGGCAAAATAGGTCACGAGTTGAAAAAGTTTAAGAAGCCCTCATCTAGTTCAACCTCCTCATTTTACATGTGAGATATCAGATATTAAATTATTTGCCCAGGGTCACACAGGTAACAAAAAGCAAGGCAATTTCCTCTAGAAGCCAACCTTCCAATTAAAAAGTTCAGATGTGGGGGTGGGTGGTTAGGGGTCAGATTCTACTAAGGACGAAAGGTTTATTTGAACATTGGAAAGGCGTTGGAGGCTGAGCTATTTGACTATGGTCACAGAGAAGTAGAATTTGAACCCAGCACCTCTGACTCCAGTACTCTTTTCACTGTATAGCACTGGCTCCATGTTCTTCCTAACTCTTCTCAAGTTGAAATGCTCCCAGTACTTTCAAACAACCCTTATATAGCATGGTCTATATCCTTTTCACCATCTCTGTCACTTTCATCTCAACATATTCCTGATTGTTAGTATCCATCCTACTAAATAATCTTCCAGATCTTCTAACGTGGCAGAATAAAGCAGGCATATTGTCTCCCTGATTCTAGATATGATGCCCTTTGAATGGAGTCCATTATCATAGTCATTTTTTTTTACTGCATCATCATATTGCTGATTCCATTTGACCTGTACTCAAGCTCAAAGGATACTATTGGATTTCTCATCAACTAGGTAACTGTTATGTCCACAATAATGCATTAAGCACAGATTATGTAAGGGCTCCTCAGTAAATACCTGTTAATACTGAGTTGGAAATTTCTGATCACAATGACTAAAATGTTGGTGATTTGATTAGAAAAAAGGTTCTCCCTAGTGTGAAAGGCAAAGTGACCTTGCAAGATTAAATGAACCTGTGCAGCTAGGTAGCACAGTGGATAAAGCACTGGCCCTGGATTCTGGAGTACCTGAGTTCAAGTCCAGCCTCAGACACTTGACACTTACTACCTGTGTGACCCTGGACAAGTCACTTAACCCTCACTGCCCCACAGAAAAAACAAACGAACAACAACAACAACAACAAAAAAGATTAAACGAACCTCCCATGTGTTGTTTTTATATCCTGGGTAAATACTTGATAAATTCTCAATTGATTGAAAGTCACACAAGTCAAAAACTGACAGAGCATGCAAATAATCACTTCAAATATAAAACCCTACCAGAAAAGATTTCCACAGACTTTCTACTATGATTAAATACTTTAATAATAATGATCAATATTCCTTATAACAAATATAAAGAATCACAATACTATTTCTCTCTTTGGTCTCCATATCACCTTTGGATGGTCCTTTTTTTGGGGGGGGGGAGTGTATAGACCTGTTATTTCATCAATGTCTACAACTCCCAGTGTGAAAAACGTTTCAATTAATTCATATTCCCAACTTGTTTGTAATTTACAGACTTCCAACAGTTAATTTTAGCCATTTTGTGTATGTTGTGCATCCATTTGAGTCTGATTAAGCCTATGGACTCATCAGAGTTTATACATATGTGTGTGTAATATGTATATTATATATACACATATATAATATACAGGATTACAAATGGAACTAATTATATTGAAACACAACTTTGTACCTATTAAAATCAGTAATTCTATTTTAAGACAACTGACGCAGTTGTCTGGTTTCCCTGATATGTTAAACACCCTTTAACAATATAGCTTTAGAGGTAGAATGGATCATAGATGTCGTTTAGTCTAACACTTTTCTTCCATATATGAGAAAATTGAGGTTCAGAAAGTATCAGGTAGTGTCCCACTTAGGATTAGAACCCAGGTTATCTAATTATAGAGCCTTAATTCTTACCCTGATTGGGCAGCTAAGTGGCAAAGTAGAAAAAGTACTGGCCCTGGAGTCAGGAGGACCTGATTTCAAATATCAACTCAGATACTTACTATCTGTGAGCCCCTAGGCAAGTCACTTAACCCCAATTTCCTTAAACATCCAGGGCCATCTCCAGTCATCCTGGATATATGCATATCTTGCCACTGGCCCCAGATGGCTCTGGAGGGATGAGTGAGGTTGGTGACTTTGCACAGCTCCCCCTGAAGTAAACCCAATTCACTGCAAATCATAACATCACTCATGATGTCATGGTCCTCTTAGAGAATGGACAAACAACAATAACTGTTGTCTCATAGATAATATATTTGAAAGGCAGCATTTGAACCTGGACCTTCTTAACCTGACATCTGGCCTTTTCTCTAGTATACAATCTTTCCTTCCTTTGAGTTTTCATAGGGAAGATAGGTAAAGATTTTGATTGTGATTTCATTCCCACATGAGGAATTACTCTCTACCAATGTAGTCCAGCAGCATCATTAAGTCATATGACAAATAATACAGCCAGTATGTATCACTGGTGGGAATAAAGTCAGGTCTTCCCAGTTGGTAAACCAAGGTACTAAGTATTCTGCTCTCTTGGAGGCTTTATAGCCAATATAATACATGTATAACTTGTGGTTTTTCAATACTCATAAGTCTCTATTATATGCAGTGAGGAAGAATGACTTGCATTGTTTGGGATCTCAGTAAGCATTAATTGATTGAACTGATGAAAATTATTGTTGTATTCATTATCATTTTCACAAACAAATTCAAGTACTGCAGATGGAAGCAGGGAATTGTCACCATAAACAGCTTGGCAACACATTCCTTACACATTTCCAAATCTCCCCAAAGGGACGTCTTCTGCGCCTTCTGTTTCTTAGTGCCTGAGACAGCACCTTTGACTTATCCATTAAGAGAAAATGGAAAATTAAAAGTATCCAAGTGAGGTGCAAATGAGTTCAGGAAATGAATATTACATATGTAAGCACCCTAGTGTTCTCTGACCAAGTCGTACCAAACTATATTTGAAAGAGAGTAATAGAAATCAGTTTGTTTTCCTACAGTTTAAAATACAAATTAGAAAGTTTTTGAGGTAATGTTTCCTACAAAGGAGTATAACATGGCAAGTGAAGTTTCTACTGGGCACCAGAGGGCATTAAGCTCCTTAGAACAACTAAATATTTGAAATATTAGTTTAGTCTAATCTAGGCCCAGTGGCACAATCTAGAAGAAAGAAGAGACAATGAAAGCCACTGTGTCAATTCAAATGAACATTTTTTTCCAGAATATGGGACCCCTGCACCAATGAACTTTGACAAGGGCACTTAACCAAAGTAATAAAGGCAAAAAAAAAGCCAGAATTAGTTTGAGGGTGAGCTCTGGAGTAACAAAGACCTAGGTTCAAGTGTTGCTTTTGCATATGGTAGCTATGTGATAAGGATTACACAGTGTCCTGGACATACCTCCAAGACGCTCAGTTTTCTAACCCAGGAAATTAAAATATGTTCCAATGGCATTGTTTTCAACAATGGGATTCTTCCATACTGTTGGAATCATAGGTTCAGATGTTCTTGTTACCCTCTTACAAAAGAAAACTGGCTGAATGCAAATGAAAACAGCACAAAGCAAAAGGATAAATCTATGCTTCATTAAAGGTTATTGATGTTCAATTGTTTTCAGTCACATCCTAAGCTTCATGACCCCATATGGAATTTTCTGACAAAGATACTATAATGGTTTGCTAATTCTTTCTGCAGCTCATTTTATAGATGAGGAAATGGAGGCAAACAGGGTTAAGTGACTTGCCCAAGGTTCCTCAGCTAGGAAGTATCTGAGGCCAGATTTGAATTCAGCAAGATGAATCTTCCTGACTCCAGGTGTGACACTCAATACATCATATCATCTATTTGTCAATCCAGTTGGATGGAAAACAAAGAAGGAAAAGGGAGGAGGAGGGGAGAGAGAGGAGAGAAAAGAAGTTGCTCAACCTCCCAGTTCCTTAGGCATCTCTCTAAGATAATCATTTGCAGAGTGGTGCTTAATTGAATTGGTAGAATTCTTATCTATTAGTTTTCTATAGGAAATAATTTAGAGGCCTGGTCCTTAAAACAAGCAAAATATAGGATAATGAGAAGGGAGTAGAAATGAAATGCTCATGTAGAGGATGAGTAAATACTGGGTTATGTTGGATAAAGCCTTATTGGAGCAGAACAGAGCAGAGAACCAAAGAAAGCAATAGAAATCAGTTTGTTTTCCTACAGTTTAAAATACAAATTAGAAAGTTTCTGAGGTAATGCTTCCTACAAAGGAATTATAACATGGCAATTGAAGTTTCTGCTGGGCACCAGAGTGCATTAAGCCCTCTGGTCAATAATATAATGCAGCTATTGCAAACACACAAAAAACATAGTATCAGAAGATGCAAGAAATAAAATAATTTTTACTTTACTTCCCCTTTATAGTCAGTGACCTCTGATCCCACAAACCTATTATTGTAACCAATTATGCTCAATAACTCAATAGGACCATGTGAGAAAATAGGATCTAAGGGGGAGAACTCTAAAGGGTATGAAAAGGGTATTTCATTTATAGATGAGAAGGCTCTAAGTAAGCTAAAGATGTTATTCAGGAATTTGCAAAGTTCAGCATTCAGAACATTGAAAGAATAAATGGTCTTATGGTGACAGACCACAAGAGATATAATCTAGATTTAAGGAATGAATTCTCAATAGAAAGTATCAGAGGGTGATTAATCAAGGCATATACTTCATTGATCATCTTCTAAGGTGGGATAGGCATCTTTCCACTTAGGTCCATACTGAAGAAAAATAAATTAACTAGACTACATCCTTTTCTGGATACTTTCAGCACTACAATAACCTTCCTTCTCTATTCTTCACTCCATCTTAGATAAATTAGAAGTAGATTTTCATTCATTTGACAAACAATTATTAACTGGTGTATGGGGTATTCAGAGAGAACTAGCAACTCTGGTGTGAAGGCTTGTCGAGCCCTTTTCAAGGTTGCTCATTCACCTTTGATATCCACCTTTCACCCAACTCTCACCTGTGGCTCCCAAAAGTTGTAGTATGTGCAGTGGCCCCACCCCCAGTAAAACCATCTCTACACATGGGCTAGACCAGGTTGAAGGCAATCAACTCTGTCAGTGAATTAAAGGGATGCTTCCCCCAGGTATCTGATGTCTTCCCCCAGTGGAATAGGTGAATGAGAATAATTTGTTCCAAAGCCATGAAAGTGGTTGAAGCAGGTTTTGTGCAGTACTTAGATCCTAGTCAGATATCAGACACCAAGCTCACCTACTACATCCCAGGTTTCTGCTAGTTGCCCTGAATTTTGTCTTGGTACTGGATTTTAATGACGCAGGAAGAGAGAATGAGGCTGATGATTATTTGAAACTCTGCCTCACTTTAATCCAATTCATGCACAAGTCAAGCCATCACCTCATGATATCATGGTATCATGAGAATATGATACCATATCCTCCTTGAAAATGAAGGGCAAACAAGAACAACAATTAAATACTTATTGTTTGTCAGGTAGTCCCCTAGGCAATAGCAATGTAAGACAAAATCAGTCTCTGCTCTCAAGAAGCTTATAAACATAGACATATTTATCAAGTAAGATCTTTGCCTGAAAAGTATATCATTTTTTCCACTTTCAGGAATGAGGAAAAAAACACAACAAGGAAAGTTAAATCCATAACAGGATGGACAAAAAAGGAAAGAGTATGGGCAGGAAAATCTATGGAACCTGTGAATGCATTGGGCTGTCGATACATCATCAACCACGCCCCCCCCCCCAACAAAACAAAACATCGGCTTTTTAGAAATGCTGTAGAATCATTAAGACCTCCCTGCTTAACAAGAGAAGACTTAACCTTTCAGACAGAAATTACTATCGAATTGCTTGCTCATGAAAGAGAAAATGCCTGAAAAAATATATTGGACTTAATATATTCAAAAAAGGAATTCAAAGAATGATAAAACAGAAACAGAGTGGTACATGATTTGTAAATAGAACACTGATAAGAAATGAGGCTGGTTGTCATTTTTCATCCATTTTAGCCCTTCATTTACATCTTTTTTTTACTGGTAAATTTAAACATTTTCCCCTGTAGCATTGATTTGGAAATGTTAATGAAATGATAAATACAAATAAAACACATTGAGATCTCTGTGCTTAATTTATGACTAATCTTCTATTACTTTCATCACATTTAGGAAAGATGACCAAGAAGTTTATATTAATAATGTTTTAATTAATGTAACCACACAAGAGGGCTACTGTTTTCAAGGGCCTAGTCATGGGTTGCCTTATTATAGAAACAACTTCACAGGAAGCACTCTTCTCTTTTCTAATGACTGAATCATTAATAACACATGGGATATCCCAGACTTAGAATGAATTTGGATTGATAGGAAACAGCAATATAGTGAGGCTTTAGCATCAATGCTAAAGGTATGTACAGAAATAGATCCATTTGAAACAAAATGTTTCACGAGACTTTCCAGAATCACAGATTAGAAAAAATGAGAGGCACCTGAGATGACTTGTAGTCAAACCAATAGTTGTTCAAACATCTCTTCTACAACCCCACAAAAGATTTCACTTTAAGACTTCAGGGGATGGGAAACTATACTTTTTCATGGCAACCCATCCCTTGTATGAATTTCTAATTTTAGCAATTGTTATTATGAATTATAAATTATTATTATAAATGTATTTATTAACCTAAATACATGTCTCTTCGACTTCTAATTATTAATCTATGTCTTGGCCTCTGGGGCCAAGAAGATCAAGTACTCTTTTACACAATAGCCCTTTATGTGTCTGAAGGAAATTCTCCTTTCCCTCCCATCTTCTTTTCTTCAGGCTAGCATTTTCAGTATTGTCAAATGAGCTTTATGTAGCATGGTCAACAGCTACCTTCATTCATTCATTCAACAATTTCAAATAAATAATAGTAGAGAAAGGTGCCTTATTGATTGGCTCATACCAGGAAAACTTCCAGTGCTTCTCTGTTGCAAACAAAGCTAGCTATTAATTTACAAAATACTTTTGATCATATTATATCATATCTATACTTTTAAAAGGATTTTTAGATGTTTATTAAATTGAATGGAGCTGAATTGAATTGAGAACTACTCTTTTCAAACTACTTACCAGCCCTGGGTACACAGGAGGCAGCTGTGATGCACTGTCAAGGTTGCTAGACTAGGAAGGAGTTGGAGGTCCAGGATTTGAAATGTGATTCTTCTACAACACTCTGGTTCTCAGTTTCTGTTTTCTGGAAAATGAGGGAATAGAATGAGATGATCTTTAAGACTCTTATCCCTTTTAATCACAGGTTCCTATAGATGCTCAACATAAATATTTAGAAGGGATGGATCCGGTAGCAATAGGATGGCCACCTGCAAGAACAGAATTCTAGTGTAAGATCACTTCGAGTGCATTAAAAGATCAATATGTGTTAACTATATGACAGAGAAGATAAATATATAATTCAAGTTTAGATAACAATGACAGAAAAGGGGTACTGAATTAGGGAGAAGATAGTTCCACCCACAGCTATGCTGATTAATGTTTAACAACAGGCTTTGGGAGAAAAATGTACAGGGTATATATTTAAGGTTAATTTGCATTATTGACATTTTCTCAAACACTTTCTTAAATCCACACAGCAAACAAAACAATGAATAAAAGCAAAGAGTAACTATAGTGAGGCATTAGCACCTATAATAAAGGTATATTTTAAAATGAATTATTAGAAAAAAATTCTGGTGAGACTTTCCTGGATCACAGAATTTGGAAAGATGTGTTGCTGTTTTTTGTCCCTCTTTCTCAAAGAGTAACATGACAGCAGGGAAGTGATGTCATGTCTTGTAATAAATTACATTAAGTGAAGCAGGGCTCTGCAAAGTCAACAGCCCAACTCTCTCCTCCTTAGCCATCTGGGTCCATTGGCAAGATATAGTTCAGGATGACTTGGAAATGGCACCTATGATTTGGGAAACTTTGGCCTATTCAAGCTATGGTCTTTCCGAAGTCTAAGATTTCCTCAGGCACCACCCATTCAGTAATTAAGGCTAGGCAAGATGTTAGGCAAAACAGGACCTCTTTTACCACGTCAAAAATAAACAAATGGCTGGCTGGCTGGCTGGCTGGCTGTCTATCTGGATGGATGAATGGATGGATGGATGGATGGATGGATGGATGGATGGATGGATGGATGGATGGATGGATGGATGGATGGATGGATGGATGGATGGATGGATGGATGGATGAATGGATGGATGGATGGGTGGATGGGTGGATGGGTGGATGGGTGGGTGGATGGGTGGATGGGTGGGTGGGTGGGTGGGTGAATGGATGGATGGATGGATGGATGGATGGATGGATGGATGGATGGATGGATGGATGGATGGATAATTCTGGTAAGGGAAGACCCTCAGGGTTTCTGGTCAAAACAGAAACAATTGCTATTTACACTTACTCTGAGCCATCAAGAGGCCAAAATAGCAATAGGAAAGATGGGAGACACTTGTGAAATCTTCTAGTTCAAATCAGGGAATATGTAGCATTTGCCATTTTCTGAAGTTCAATTGCTCATACAATGGATAGGAGCTAGCACATTGCTTTTTCTACTTCATTTTGCTGGGATAAGACCATACCTCAAGTATCATGTCCAATATGAATATTTCATTTTAGGAATGTCCCTAATAAGATTGATTACATTCAGAGGAAAGTGATTGTGAAAGTGAAGGCAGAAAACTATGCCATAGGGAGTTGATTAAAGGATTCAGGGATTTTAGATATAAAGAAGAGAAGATTTAGGGGGATATATGATAACTGGGCCAAAGTATTTGAAGGACTGACACATGTGAGTGGAATTGGACTTCTTTTGCTTTGGCTCCAGTGTTGGACTAAGAATACTTATATTTTCCTTTATACCACTTGTGTCTAATACCATGACCATAGTAGATAATTACTAAATGCTTACTGATGTGGACTGAAAGAGTACGAGAGCTTTAGATTAGGAAAGAAACATGGAGATCTGCTATTTCAATAGGATAATTTTACATGCAAGGAAACTTGGACCCTGCAATGTAAAAACAAAACAAAACAAAACAAAACAACAAAAGACTTGTCAGAGATTTTATAGGTAAGAAGTAGCTGAGCTAAGGGGTTCCCTGCTGAAGGGTGGTTTGAACTAGGTGACTTCCATTATACCACGACACATGGGGGTTCTGTGCACTAGAAATACAAACTTATTCTTTAGGGTTCTCAATAACAAGAGTATGTAGTACAAATACAAACATTTAAAATAATAGCTAAAAGAACCCAATCTAGTATACACAAACCTTTTGCTATTTTCCTGTTTATAAGGGTTACTTTCTCCTCTCATTTGTCCTTCATAAAACCATCCACATGTATCTAACGGCCTTGTGGTTGGAAAATGGGCCATGCATTTAAATTAAATTAATATATGGCATGCTTTCACCCCCCGCAGTTTGTCAATTTTCACCCCAGGCACTGCCTTATTTCCAAATTTTGTGAGTAACAATACTTTGCCCATGGTAGGGGCTTAAAAAATATTTGATGAAGGAATTTGTTGAATAGATTCTTTTTATTCATTTACTTACCCAGGGAGAGGAGCAGTAGAATTGGCTAAGTTGGGGTGCATTTAATTACTAAAACTATCCTTTGGCCAGTTCATCCCATAGTTTAATTTATCTTCCAGTCCCTTTATTTCATTGTCTAGTAATCTGACAGTAGCTGAACTTTAATTTTAAAGTATTTGGTGGGGGGAGGGACAATGAGGGTTAAATGACTTGCCCAGGGTCACACAGCTAGTAAGTGTCAAGCATCGGAGATCAGATTTGAACTCAGGTCCTCCTGAATCCAGTGCCAGTTCTTGATCCACTGCACCACCTAGCTGCCCCAAAAGTATTTCTGAAGAGCTTTTGCAATTCACCCCTGCAGTAAGTCAGTTTAGCATCCAGTGTTCTTGGGCACTTGGGGTGTACGTTAAAAAAAAAAAGGTCTAGTCCCTGCTTAGATTCTGATCAAAAGACCTATTTTGATTATATACAAATAACCACTCTATTATTACATTTCTCCCAATGATCTTCTGATGAGGCTACCCCTGCAATGCTATGTTTAAATTCCAGTACTTTCTTCTAAGAAGGAATTGGGGAGGGGGGATCCATCGCAGAAAACAGCCTCTTGGTTAAGGGAAAAGAAAACATATTTTAAAGATGAAAGAGTAAAAAAACCCACTATGTTTGTTTTGGAACATCCAGACTAAGAGTGGAAACAGAGGATGTTTATACATGACATAAGAAGCATTTAAAGGAATGAAGAATTAAATGTACAAAATACTTTTTATCCCTTCCTTGTATCAAAATTTGGACTAACAAAGTAGATCTTAGGATCATAGATGCTAAATTTGAAGGGACTTCAGAGATCATCATTATTTCTGCAAATGAGGAGAATAATACTGAGAGATAGGTAATGTATTTGCCTAAGAAAATCCAGGTCCTTTGATTTCAAATTTATATCCCCTTTCATTATAATAGAAGATGAAGTTTCTTTCTTCCTTGACCTATTTTGGTGATTTTTCATTCTTTTTTGATAAGCTTTTACTACATGTCTCAGTATCTTTTCAAGGTCCTCCATTCACTAGGTCTGCCAATCATCTCCAGTGTTGGCAGATTGGTAAGACAGAGTCTAGCAACTTGGTCTTGCAATGAGAGGTACAAGTAGTTGAGAAAATACATCTTGAGGAAATTGGAGATGGGGTGGTAGAGTGGAAAATGTTTTGTATTCAGAGTCAGAGGAACTGAATTCAAATCCTGTTCTTTTCATTTGTTACTTTTGTTATAGGCCTGGGATACCTCAAACGTTTTCTGGGATAAATCAAAGAACCTTCTCCTTGAGAAACTAAACCAAAGGACAGACACACCTAAAGAGATAGGTGGTACTGGATCAGGACTGTTAACTCCAGGACCACCACCCTTCATTCTAGTTTCCCCCACCCCTTTGGGAGATAAGATTAGGTGTGGCTGATGCCTTTGTGGCATAAGGGGGCGAGAGATGGCTTGAGAGATCTGGAGTCACCCCTCAGCCAACTTTCCCTAGCCACCAACAGTCAGGGATGGTCCTCCCCCAATAAGGGAACTTTCCACAGTCAGATGATCACCTCATCGGACCACCATCAGTCCTCTATAAAGGTATCTGACTGTCTCCTGCTGAAGGACAAAGGTATCTCAGAGAGCTATGTCTCTGTGCCATGCCTTCTCCCCATCAGAAGTCCAAAGACTTCTCTCTTGGTTTCCTTTCGCTAGCACCTAAATAAACTATTATTTTACTCTAATTGGATTTGTGTGCATGCAAGAGGGTGTTATACTTTAAAGAGGAATTCCTAAAGACCCCTACCCCAAAACCCTTTCAATTTCCCCCATGATACTTGCATAGCTGTGGAAGGGAAAATCAGTTAATCTTTCTAGCCCTCACTTTCTTCATTTCTAAATTACAGTGGTTGGGCTAGATGGCTTCTAAGATTACTTCTGGCTCTAAATCTATGAGCCTCTTAGTATATTTGAGTATATTTAACTTGAATGTTTTTTTTTTGGGGGGGGGGGAGGTGACAGGGGACTAAGGAAAAGATAAATAGCCCAGACTATACTTTATGCAGTAGGGAAAGAGATATGGGGGAAACTTTCAAGGACTCCATTACTTTCTCTGCCAATATCAATTTCACTTCTACCTTCTGTCTTCCACTACCCACCTCCTTACTGATCATTGAGGAAGACATCTGTGAATGTGAATACTAAGTCCATTCTATCCCTCTTCTAGCAATCTGAATTTCCAGAGGAAATGTTGGGCCTTCTTTATGGAAAGCCTAATCTCCTCTGCTGTTTGGAACAACACATAATTTATAAAGTGGCTAATGGCTTAGACAGATGTTAGGTCAAAGCTGAATCCCTTCCTTATAGGAGGTTACAGATATGGACACATTAAGTAGACATCTAAGTTTTCACAGACTAATGAAACACAGATATTCCTCTCAGCCCTTTAGACACATAGTATAGAAACCTTCTGCATGGTGTCAAATCAATTTGCTGCTTGAGAGAAAAGGGAAAATTAAAAAAAAAAACTACTTTCACAATTAGCTGCTCAAACACGTTGTTTGATTTCCCTATTAAAGGATTACATTCATAAGTGGCCATCTCTCCCTCCCCACCCTCTTTCCAGGAGGAAGTAAAAGATAGGTATTCCAGGGTGTAAGCATCTGGTTTCTGTTTCCAATTCTCAATCGTGTTTGGCTAGGAGTTATTATGCATTGGGTTATGGGAGCCTCAAAACAAGTAACCAAAATGAATCACTTTGTGGAAGAACAGTTACCTTGAAACCTCCCCTTTGACTTTAGAAATGCCACAGGCCTCTAGTTACAACCAGGCCTGGAGCTTTCTGGCTCATATAATTCTCTGGCTGGGAAATAGGTAGACAGAGTCAAGACTGTATCCCACTGTGACAAGGGCTAGAGTGATTCATCATGATGAGGGGAAATGGAAACTTAGGCAGAAGTAATCACTTTCAATTAAAGGCAGCTCACAGACTTCAATCTTCTTGGATGGGCCAGGCTGCGTACAGCTTGGAACTGCTCAATAATTACTAGTTGCAAGGCTCATTGCTTTGGCTCTTATCTGTGGTGACACTTAAGGGTAAATATTTTAGGCAATAAGATAATGAATAGTATGTCTGTGAAGAGGGAATCTTGGACCTCCTGGGTTGAGCCCAAATCCATATAGATTTACTGGGAGGCCTGGATATGTAGTTAATGACAAACCAGATCCCAAATTGGGAATATGAAATTCTTCTAGGGGAAATTTTGTATTTCCCCTGCACCTGTGAGAGGTGAGGGACTCTCTCTAGTTAAGAAGGAAGCAAACTTAAAAGGACTATGAATGATGATTGCCATGCATTGCATTTGAGGTAAAACTCAATAAGCAATTAGATATATAATGGCCTTCTACTATGAATGAATCCAAGCTGATTTGGGAATCACTTTCATTTCTGGAAGAATGAGTTGTTAGGAATCCACAGGAACAAAAACTGTTGTGCTTTGACTATGTGAGAAATTAATATAAGTAAAAAACAAAGTGGTATTGACCTTAAGAATTGTTTGAGAGAGACTGCAGGGGACCCTTTGCTGGTACTGGGTGAAGAACCCTGCTGCAATTGTTCATATGCAATTCTTGGTCACAGTTGCAGGACAAAATGGAGAACAAGCTCTTGCAGGTTCAGGGAAAAATGAATGTTGGTCACAGTCCCCAGGCAAAGAAGAGCATCAGTGCTTGGGACTGCAGGAAAAAAAAATCACATTTCCAGGATCATGAGGAATCCTAGCACTTGAAGCTACAAGGAAACAAGGTCCCTTCCTGGGTAAAGACCAGAGAACAAGAAAGGAGAACCATGACCACACCTCTCTTTGGATCATAGCACCTTAGAAGCACTGGACATTTAGAAATTCCCAGATCTAGTTCTGGAAAAGAAGCACAAAATTCATGAAGCTTGTGACAAAACCCTATAACATAAAGTTAAAAGTCAATGAATAGGGGACAGCTAGGTGGCGCAGTGGATAAAGCACCTGCCCTGGATTCAGGAGTACCTGAGTTCAAATCCAGCCTCAGACACTTGACACTTACTAGCTGAGTGACCCTGGGCAAGTCACTTAACCCCCATTGCCCCTCAAAAAAAAAAGTCAATGAATAGGTTGGAGGAATGAGTAAACCAAAAAATCAAAACAAACAAACAAAAACCTGACCCTAAAGAGGTATTATGGTGACAGGAAAGATGAAGACACAAACCAAGTAGAAAATAACTATGTTGAAATATCTACAAGAAAAGCAGGGAAAGAAAAAAAAATGTGTATTGGACACAAGCTCAACAACAATGTCTGGTTAAGGCCAAAGAATTTTTTAGAAATCAAGTAAGAGAAGCAAAGTGAAAAAAATTGGATAAATGAATGAAAGTGATGCAAGAAAATTTTGAAAAGTAAAAGAGAAAGAAGAATCCATTGAAGAGAACTCATTAAAAAGCAGAATTGATCAAGTGCAAAAAGATGCACAAAAATTCACTGAAGAAAATAATTGTTAAAAAAAAAGCAGAACTGGCAGATTTTTAGGGGGGGTGGGAGAGCAGAAGGGTATACAAGTTCACTGATAAAATAATTCCTCCAAATGTGGAATTGGGGAAATGGAAGCTAATAAATCCATAATACATCAAACAACAAAACAAAGTCAAAAGAATGAAAACACAGAAATATGTAAAATAATTCATTGGGAAAAGCAGTGACTTGGAAAACAGATTGAGGAGAGATCATTTTAAAATATTTGGACTTCCTGAAACCCATGATAAAAAGAGTCTACACATCACATTTTAAGAAATTATTGAAGACAACTGCCCTGATATCCTAAAATCAGAGGGTAAAATGGAAATTTAAAGAATTCTCTAATTCCCTCCTCAAAAAGATACCAAAATGAAAACTTTCAGAAATATTATGACCAGTTTTCAGCTTTCAAATAAGCTAGAGAATGATGCAAGCAGCCAGAAAGAAACAATCCAAATTGTGTTGCATCACAGTGAGGATGACACAAGATTTAATAACTTCTACCTTAAAGGAAAAGAGGGCTTACATTATGATAGTTTGGTAAGCAAAGGATCTTTGAATACAACCAAGAATAAAATACCCAACAAAATTTAGTATAATCCTTTGGGGGCAGGGAAATGGATATTTGAGAAAATAGAGGATTTTCAAGTATTGCCAATGAAAAGACCAGAATTTATTAGAGATTTGACTTTTAAAGAATCAAGAAAAGCATAAAAAGGTAAACAGAAATCATAAGATATTCAATAATAATAAACTGTTTACATTCCTATATATGAAGATGATACTTTGATTCCTAAGAACTTGATCATTGTCTGGCCAATTCGAAGGAATGTACAAAAACAGAGGTCATGAATGTGAGTTAAATATGATGGGATAATATAAAAAGGGGGTAGTAAAGAAGGATGCTGTGGGAGAAGTTAGAAGGAAGAACAGGGAAATCATTTCACTTAAAAGAGGTATGAAAGGAAGAGAGCTTTAAAAGTAAAGGGGAAGCTGGGGGAGTTGGCATGCAGCATTCAAACATTACTCTCACCAGAATTAGCTCAAAAAATAACATATACAATCAGTTGGTATGGAAATCTATCTTACCCTACAGGAGAAAAGGAGGGGAAGAGAAAATAAAAGAGGTGTGGGGTGGGATGATAGAAGAGCTAAAAATTATGCAGAAACAGTGATCACAAACAAAGTAGATGTTGTGGGGACAAGTACAAAGAGAGAGAGAGAGAGAGAGAGAGAGAGAGAGAGAGAGAGAGAGAGAGAGAAGGATAAACAGGGAGCAAATAGAATGCAGGGAAATGCACAGTAGTCATAACTATGAATGTGAATGGGATGAACTAACCCATAAAATAGAAATGGATAGGAGAATGGATTAAAATACCAGAATCCAACAATATGTTGGTTGAAAAAGAGACACACACATAAAACAAAAATAAGGGACCACAGCAGAACATATTATGGTTTACCTTAAGAGAGAGAGAGAGAGAGAGAGAGAAAAGCAATGGTAGCAATCACGATTTCAGACAAAGCAAAAAACAAAAATAGATCTAATTAAAAGAGATAGAAAAAATTACATTTTCCTAAAAGGTATCATAGACAAAGGAATAATATCAGAATTAAACATAATGTCGCCAAATCACATACCAGATAAATTCTCAAAGGACAAGTTAAATGAGATATGGGAGAGTAGACTTTGACTTTCCCATCTCAGAAGTAGGTGAGTCTAACCACAAAGTAAACAAGATTTATGTTAGACATGATAGATCCCAGGGGCAGCTAGGTGGTGCAGTGGATAAAGCAGCAGCCCTGGATTCAGGAATACCTGAGTTCGAATCCAGCCTCAGACACGTGACACTAGCTGTGTAACCCTGGGCTAAATAAATAAATAATAAAAACAAAGAAAGATATGATAGACTTGTGGAGAAAATGCAATGGGAATAGAAAGGAGTATACCTTTTTCTCAGTTGAACATGACACCTTCACAAAAAGTGACATAAGCAAATGAAGAAAAGCAGAAATATACATACATCTGCTTTAGACCATAATGCAATAAAATTTGCATTCAATAAAGGACAATAGAAACATTAATTAGAAACTAAAGAATCTAATTCTAAATAACTAGTGGTTTAAATAACAATCATAGAAACAATAAATAATTTCATTAAAGAGAATGGCAACAATGAGATAATATACCAAAATCTATAGGATGCAGCCAAAACAACAATTAGGAAAAAATATATATATCTAAAAACTTACATCAATAAAAAAGAGAAAAAAAGATCAATTAATTGGATATGCAGCAACACAATAAAACTGAAAAAAAATTAAATACCCAAATAAATATCATATTAATTTTTTTGAAAATAAAAGGAAAGATTAATAAAAATAAAATATCATTGAGCTAATAAATAAAACTAGGAGCTAGTTTTAAGGGAAAAAATAAAGTAGATAAAATATTGGCTAATGATTTAAAAAAAGAAGGAAAGAAGAAAACTAAATTACCAGAATCAATAGTGAAAAGGGTGAGTGTATTACCAATAAAAATGAAATTAAGCAATTATTAGGAGCTATTTTGCCCAATTATGTGCCAATAAATCTTATAGGTGAAAGGGATATTTACAAAATATAAATTGTCCAGATTAACATAAGTGTATGTAGAATACTTAAATATACCTCTTAGAAAAGGAATTTGAACAAGCAATCAATGAACTCACAAAGAAAAAACAAAAGAAGCACTAGGACCAGATAGATTGATTAATGAATTCTACTAAACATTTAAAGAAAAATTAATTCTATACTATGTAAACTATTTGAAAAATGAGAAAAGTTTAACCAAATTCTTTTTTATAGTACAAATATGATTCTGATACATAAGCCAAGAAGATAAAATGAATGAAAGAATAATATAGACTTAGATCCCTAATGACTATTTTTTTTTAGTGAGGCAATTGGGGTTAAGTGACTTGCCCAAGGTCACACAGCTAGTTAAGTGTCAAGTGTCTGAGACTGGATTTGAACTCAGGTACTCCTGACTCCAGGGCCAGTGCTCTATCCACTACACCACCTAGCTGCCCCCCTAATGACTATTGATGTAAGAAAATTTAAATAAAATATTAGCAAGGAAATTATAGCAATATATCACAAAGACCATGAACTATGATAAGCCAATATTACAGGACTGGTTCAATGATAGGAAAACTATCAATGTAATTGATGATAACAATAAAACAACAACATTTTAAAATTATTTCATTAGATACAGTAAAATATTTTGACAAAATAAAATATTCATTCCTATTAAAAATACCAGAAAGCATGGGAATAAATAAAGCTCTCATTAAAATAATAGGTGCTATTTTTCTAAAATGATCAATAAGCATGATCTGTAATGGGTCTAAATGAGAAGCCTTCCCAATGAGATCAAGGTTGAAGCAAGGTTGGTCATTATCACCCAATAAATCAATATTGTACTAGAAATATAACAATAAGAAAGAAAAAATAAATTGAAGAAATTACAATTGTCAAGAGGAAGCAAAATCATCACTCCCTCCAGATGATATGATGGCATACTTAGTCATTCAACTAAAAAAAGAACCACTTCAAATGATTAACAATTTCTGCAAAACTTCAGGATATAAAATAAACTCACATAAATCATCATAATTTCTATATATTACTAACAAATTTCTGCACAAAGAGAAAGAATAATTCCATTTAAAATAACTGCAGACAACATAAATATACTTTGGAATCTAGCTACTAAGACAAATACAGGAACTACTTGAACAAAGTTACAAACATTTTTCAACCAAATAAAGTTAGATATTAATTGCTCATGGTTAATCTATCAATATAATTAAAATGGCAATACTACCTAAGTTAATTTATGGATGTATCACCATACCAATCAAACTATCAAATTTCAAACTGTATTACAAAGCAGTAATGAACAAAATAATCTGGTACTGGCTAAGAAATAGAATAGTGTATCAATGAAATAAATTAGGTACAAAATACATAGTAGTAAATTATGTTAGTAAACTAGTGTTTGATAATCCCAAAGATTCAAACTTTTGGGACAAAAACTCACTATGTGATAAAATTTGCTGGGAAAACTAGAAAGCAGTTAGGCAGAAGCTAAGTATAGAACAACATCCCACTACCTATACCATCATGATGTCAAAATGCATTCATGACTTAGAAATAAGGGGTGATATCATAAACAAATTAGGGGAGCATGGGGAAATTAGCCTAATAAATCTATGGTAAAAAGAAGAATATATTACCAAACAACATAGGGAGAACCCTAAAGTATGTAAAATGGACAAGTGATTAAATTATATAGATTTTGCACAAATAAAACCAATGCAGCCAAGATTAAAAAGAAAGCAGAATTGGGGGGGGGGTGGATTTATAGCAACTTTATCTAATGACGGCCTCACTTCTCAAATATATAGAGGAGTGAGTCAAATTTCTGAGAATATGAGTCATTCCTTTATTGATAAATAATCTTAGAATATGAATAGGAAGTTTTCAGATGAAAATATCAAAGCTATACATAGTAATATGAAAAATGCTTAATTATTTCTCAGAGAAATGCAAATTAAAACAACTCTGAGTCACCACCTCACACCTATCATATTGGCTAATATGACATAAAAGGGAAAATACAAATGTTGAATGGAACATGGGAAAATTGAGACACTAATTGGTAGAGTTGTGAACTGATTTAAATGTTTTGGAAAGCAATTTGGAACTATGCCTAAAGGTCTAGAAAAGTGAAAATGCTTTGACCCAGAAATGGCACTCCTAGGTCTGTATCTCAAAGAGATATCGGAAAAAGACCTTTGTAGCAGCTCTCTTTATGCAGGCAAAAATTGGAAACTGAGGGGACACCCATTAACTGGAGAATGGCTGAAAAAAATTGCTGTATATGATTGTGATGGAATACTATGATTCTATAAGAAATGATGAACAGGCAGATGTCAGAAACACTTGGAAAGATTACATGAACTGATGTAAAGTGAAGTGAGCAAAACAAGAGCAATACCGTACACAGTAACAGCAATATTGTTCAGTGATAGATTGGAATAACTTAGTTATTCTGAGCAATAAAATTATCCAACACAAATCCAAAATATGTATGATGAAACATGCTATCTACCTTCAGAGAAAAAACTGATGGAGTTCAAATACACATTGAAGCATACCTTTAAAAATGTATATATTTTCTTATTTGTATCTGTGTTTTCTCATGCAACATGGCTCATATGAAATGTTTTGTATGACTTCATACATGTAGCTTCTATCAGATTTCTTGCCTTCACAAGGAAGGTATAGGAGAGGGATAGAGATGGGTGTTTGGTATTCAACTCTTTTTTTCATAAATGTTTAACAATTTTAACATGTAATTGAGAAAAAATAAAATTTGGGTAGGGGCAAAGAATCATCTGTGGGGTTTTCCCTTACTCCAATAGGATCTATTACAATTAAATATTTTTTAAATTTTATTTTGGGGGCATGAGTGGACAGAGATTCCCTATATACAATAATATGTAAGCTCCTTGATGGCAGTGGCTCTTTTTTTGTCTTTCATACTACCCATAATTCTTAGCACTGTATCTGGCACATTACAAGTTCTTAATAAATGGTTGTTGAGTGGTTGATTGATGTCTGCTAAGGTTCAGTGAATGTTCTAGACCATGAAAGTTGTTTGTGTTGGTGTGGATCCTCTAAGTTTCATCAATGCAAAACAAGAAAATACATGGGTATAAATGAAGTGTGTGTACTCTTGAGATTACAGCATCATAGTTTTAGAACTGGAAGGGATATTCATTTTGCAGATGAGAAGAGGACCTGAGAAGTCCAATAATCTGCTTGGTGTCACACTAACTAGGAATTAAATCCGGGTCTTCTAATTCCAGCCCCAATACTCTTTCCACTGTACCATGACATATATTCATATCATTAAGATAATCAATTATGTCAAATGGAAGAAAAACATTCTTGAATGACAAATTAATAGTTTGTGGCTTATTGGGGTGATTCAGAGACTCTCCACATCATTTGGGAGTGTTTAATATTTTTTTTCTGCTCCAACTGACTGCAGAAAGATATCAACAAGAGGCCAATGTAGTGAAAAGCAGTTTTGATGTTCTTTTCTAATGCTTGGATGAAATATATTATGTAGTATGGCTCCATTAATATTGCCACCTCTGTGTGAGATTGACTTTAGCCATCTATAGTATGATGTTTTAGTGATATCATGTGTATTATTACCATAAGACCTAGAAAGAAAACCTCAAGAGCTCATGATATGCCATACATGCTTTCAAAGAACTCTATGAGATAAAATATTACACTGATCTTAGGTATTTGTCATGGACATTTTCTCTACGTCTTGTTGATATAGTAGATAAATGATTTGAGAATTCACCTAGAAACAGGAGCTTCTTGTTCGGGAAATTTCTGCCAACCCAATGCATTTTTGACTTAATATATGGACTTGGTGTTCCCAGAGATACTGAAAAAGTGAGCTGTTCTTTTCTCATGTATAGCTGTTAAATATCAGGTACAAAATGTGAAAACCAGGTCTTTTGACTCCAAATTCAGCATTTGATCCATTAGTTCCCCATGCATGACTATCATCCTGTATGAGAATAGGAAAAAAAAACAGATTTTAAACAATTTATGATTTTTGAACTAACATTCTCTTTAGAAGCCAGTCTGGCTATTGGCAAACAGTAATATTTGATAAGAAATAACAGAGAATGGAATATTTCATTGCTTAGAGGATCCCATGCTATTTTCTTACCCTTCCAACTTAAATAAACCTTTGTGATTTTTACCTAGTTTTTTCCTCAACATATCTATTCTAGGTCTCATCTGTCTCACATGACTTGTGCTTCCTTAACATACCTAGAGATTAAATGTGGACAATTACAGAGTGCTGTTCCTGTTCCAGAATCTTCTCTTTTTTCTCCATTTTTTTTTTTTTTTGCTAACTGAACAAGTCACTTAACCCCAATTGCCTCACTAAAAAAAAAAAAGAAAGAAAGAGAAATAAGAAAAGGAAGGAGGAAAGAAGAAGAGAAGAAAGAAAGGAAGGAGAAGGGAAAGGAGGAGGAGCTGTAGAAGGAGGAAGTAGAAGAGGAGAACATAGTGATTATGTCACTGATACTGAAGGCAACTAAAGTTATTTGGTATATATATCACTTCTTTTTTTTATTGAAGCAGCCAATGAAATTGCATCTCCCAGATTGGAGTAACTCATTTTAAAATTAGAATCTTAGACAAAGTATTGCCTGGGGCATTAAAACGTTAAGCCACTTGTCCTTGGTTATAAGGCATGTGTAAAAAGCATGACTTAAAGCCAAATCTACTGAATTAAAAAAAAAAAAAAACATCAAAACAACAACAGCAGCAATAACAACAACAACTAGGCCTCTATCCACTATGCCACAAGGACTCCTGACAGAGTCCCTTCTCCAATATAAACACAGCATATGTTTAAAGCATAAACAGCTCCCAGTGGCAAAAACACTTTGAATTCTGGCTTATCTACTAGACTTTTAGGGTAGTAGTAATACTGTCTAAGCTTTTCACTCTCCATATTAGTAAAATGAAAGGTTTGCATTAGTTGACTTCAGAAATGAAAAAAAAAAAGGTTTAACCTATGCCCATTATCATCCACAATTCCATTTGTAGGCCAATCTTGTTTGTGATAAAAATTATGTACTTACTTTGCCAAATAAAACACATATTTTGATACTCTTACAGACGGATTACATTTCAGCAGCTGCAATAATAAATACCCTTAAAAATCTACCTCATAATTTCTATGATGGCAATTAGGTAGCAAAATGGATAGAATACTTGGTCTGGAGTTATGAAGACCTGACTAGAAATCTGTATTACCTTGGATAAGTCATTTAACCACTGCCTCGGTTTTCTCAACTACAAAATGGGGATAATAGCAGCACCTATTTCCCAATGTTATTGTGAGGATCAAATGAAATACAGTGCTGAACATAGTGCCTGGCACACAGTAGGTAATGTATAAATGGTAACTATTACTTTTTAAAAACTGCCTTCTCCCTCCTCATTCCCATCCAGAGAGTAATGGTCACCAAAGCCTAGAGTTGCTAAGCAACCAAGAATGTTCTAGAATCTTCATCCCTTTTCTGGTGAAGTCACTATCAGAAAAAATACAGCATTTCAGTTCATTTCCATGATAACATTATTACTCTGAAATTTTAATATTAATCCTCCTTTCCCACCTGTCCATCTTAATATATGAAACTTACAGTAGAGTGAGAAAATTTTAAAAGAAAATTTAGTGATTTTTCTTTTATCCTAGTCAATAAGTTAGTCAACAACAATTTATTAAACATCTATTATAAATTCCTGCCCTCCAAGAACTTCCATTGGGGTATACAACATATACCCAGAGAATTAAATACATTAGATAAACATAAGCATATAATATATGTGTATGTTATATCTACATGTTATATATAATATTTATAAATTAAAAGTGATAGAGGTGACACCGTAGCAACAAAAAGGGTCTTCTGAAAAAGATGTAGTTTTTTTTTATATGAGCCTTAAAAAGAGCTATGGTGTTCAAAGAAGTAAAAGTGAAGAAGTGTTGCACTCTAGGCGTAAGAGACTGACATTGCAAAGGCATGAAGGGAGAAAATTGAATTCCCTTTACTAGAACCCCAAATGTCCTAATTCTGCTACAATTTAGTGTGTATAAGAGGGAACAATGTGTAATTAGCCTAGACCCAGATTTCCAAAGACAGGATGTCTTTTTTAGGTTGCAAGTCTATTGTAACAAGTTTTACAGAAAGGTGCTATGGGTTGGGGGCTATCCAATTTGTATCTGGGAAAATGTGATTTCCTTGTTCTTAGAAGCCTGAAAAGCTGATTTTGTTAAGCTTCTTGAAAGTCAATTAGGCCCTGCCAAAACAAGTTTTGATTAGTTAAATTGAAGTGAATTAGAAACACATGTGTTACATTTCCTTTAACATTTACATGAGTTAAAAATGAAGAGAACATGTAATTGGCAAAATGCATGTTGGTTTTTTTTGCTGTACAACAACAGCAAACACAGTTTAAACTTTCGAAGCCTCAGTGGAAACGAAAGCACATCTGTGTTTTCCCAAGTCTATTGTTTTGAGGCAGCACAAACCTCTGTGGTTTGGCAAATAACGGGTCTTTCAAGAGCTTTGTTTATGGGAAACTCAGGATTGGAAATAAAGATAAAAAGAGATCCATCTCTTCCCTGACTGCTTTCTGTATTTGCATCTGGGAGCCACGGTGGCAGGATCAACACTGGCAAGAAAATATACTCTGGCCTATTCCCATTTATATTCTGGGAGTATGAAGACAGAACAGTGCCATTTCATTCTCTCTCATTGACAAATATGCTTATATTGGCCTGTTGGCTCTACATGTTTGTTGGAAATTTCCAGACTTGAAATGCAGGGACTTCAAGAGTGAAACCTATTTTTCATCCTTGTAATGGAACTGTTGGTATGGCAAGGCAGTAGCATCAGTCTCAGCCATGAGAATTCTTTGGGTCTGAAATACACTTGGAAAAAAATAACTTTGCTTCTATTCTGACCGAGACCTTTCAGATTCTCTTTGGCTTATAATACTTTGCTTTTTGAAGCTTTTGAATTGTCTCAGTAATGGTCAAGAAGAATTCAAAACATTCCTAGTTTTCTGCTTCTTGGTTTTAGGATACTAGCAGACCACACTTGAGTCTGAAATTAATTGAATTATTTAGTTCTCCTTAGATCCTGACCCTGAGTGTTTGTACATATTATAATGCCCGGAATTTTTCCAGTATTTAACATAGAAGTGATTGCATGAAGGCACTTAATATTTCTTTCTTATGATATCAATGATGATGGTGGTGGTGGTGGTTAGGGTATCTTTAAAACCCAAAGGTATGCGAATCATTAGAATGTAGGTGGCATTCAAGTTTCAGTTTTTAAGTTTTAGATAAGAAATTTTGCACCTCTTATCGCATACGAACCTCAATAGTATGAAGAGGAAAAATTAAGGTAATTAGTCAGATGATGGTGGTCCAAAATTTGGATAGTGATAGTGTTTCTATGTGTTGTTAGAGAGAGCTCTAGAAGGAAACTCATATTTGAGACTGCATTATTAACTGAATGTTTACAGAGATTCAACACCCTTCATATCAGTTTGCCTTAGAAATATAGCCTAAGGGGCAGCTAGGTGGCACAGTGGATAAAGCATCGGCCCTGGATTCAGGAGGACCTGAGTTCAAATCCGGCCTTGGACACTTGACACTTACTAGCTGTGTGACCCTGGGCAAGTCACTTAACCCCCATTGCCTCGAAAAAATAATTGCTTTGGGGAAGCTAGATGGCTCAGTGGATAGAGTACCAGCCCTGGATGCAGGAGGACCTGAGTTGAAATCTAGCCTCAGACACTTAACAATTACTAGCTGTGTGACCCTAGGCAAGTCACTTAACCCCAATTCCCACATGCACACACAGAAATACAGTCTAAGAGAAATCCTGTGCATATTCATATATTCAACAAACATTTCATTACTCATATAATATTAAAACTGGAATAGAGATTAATGATCACCTAATTTACCCACCCATCCCCATTTGAGAAATGATGAAGCAGAAACCTAAAGATCAAGGTGTCAGGTATGAAGGATTATGCAATATTATCTCATTTTATCCTCACAACAAACCTGGAAGGTAAATATTTGTATTGCCCCCATTTTACAGTTAAGGAATCTGAGGTTCACTGAGGTCAAGTAACTTGCCTAGGGTCACATAGATAATAAGTGTCTGAGGTTGGATTTGACTTGTAGTCTTCCAGACTCCAGTTCAAGTGCTCTATGCTCTCTTCCACCTAGCTACCTCTTAGAATCATTCCTATTCTTGCCTTCTATAGAGCACTACTTTCACCTTTTATTGTGAAACAATTATTCCTGTCTTTGTCTTCTATTTATTAGAGGTTATGATTATTCTTTTAAAAAAAAGAATATGCAAGGTACTGTAGGAAATACAAAGAAGAACTAGGTACTGGACTCTGATGAATGGTAGAATTAAGTAACAGGAAGATAATAGAATCCCAAGCTTCAGAGGGATATTAGAAATTATATATTCCAACTCCTGATCAGGATTAAATCACTAGCCAAGGTTATATAGCTAAGAGATATCAGAATTTTGTTTCTCACCCAGCATATTTGACTATAGAACGCTTTTTTTCTCATGCACCATGAACAATGAGATATATACAAACAATCTTAACACAAGGTGCAGGTGGAGATGGGAGAGGGAGGAAGGTAGAGAAAAAGAGAGCAACAAGGTGACAGGCAAAAGGAAGAAGAAAAGGAGAGAAAGAGGCAGGGAGAGTAGGAGAGTGGTAAGGAGGAAAAAAGAGAGATAACAATTAGAATTTGAGTTACTGGCTAAGGCTTCATGGAGGACATGCCATTTGATCTGGACTGGATAATGGGTATATCCTAGATGGAGATAGAAGAAAATGTTATTCCAGAAAGAAGAATAAATATGAATAAAGATGCAGGGGCAGAAAAAATATAGGTCATATTTTTGGAACAGCAAGAAATATTGTTTTCCATGAAATTCTAAATAGCCTAGGATAAACCAAATGAAGTCAACTTGTCTGTCTTCAATGTTCTATGTAGTCAATTTTTTTTTGCAAGAGTACAAGGACAAAGGGATTCCTTACACCTCCACCAGACAGAATTCAAAGTATCCCCTTTGCCTATACCCACATAAAGTCACAACTGGTCTTTTGACTACTCTGCCAGACTTTCCCAGGGAATCACCACATTAACATTGAATTTCTGATCAGGCGTTGTGAGTCGGTCTTTTGCTGAAAAGGCAAAAGAACTTTATTGTCTTATTGACTGAAATAGTTGGCCTCTTTGTACTGTGGGAAAATCTGCTGAATGCCGTTGGATCTCTGATGCTACATTCAGCAGCAACTGGCAATACTGCATTCAGATGGATATAGTACAAAATGCTAGACCCCATCCAAAATGTATTTCTTAGTGGAGATGAGATTTCAAGGCATGGTATCACTCAACAGTGGTTTATTTCTGTAATGTTGACCATCTCTGGGATTTTTTTATCTCCCCCAAAATCAAAACTATACAGTGTTGTTTTGAAAATTGCTGGGAGTCACAGGGATGGGCTCCTGCTTTTTTTAATGGCACCCAAAGGCAGAGGTTTCAGCCACATCTCCATATCTCCCTCATGGCATGGATCCAGCTTAGCTCTCTCTGCTAAAATATGTGTTTTTATTAGGTTTGACTTCAGTACAGTGCCAGTTGCAAAAACAGATTGGAGGTGGTATATTCAACAGTGACACCACAATGACCATGAGCTGAGCTCCCAGGAATGTATCAGGTAGCCACAAAGTATAATTCTGGCAATTACTAAGATGATATTTTGAGAGACTAGAGGACTGTGGTGATGGTGGCATGTTCTATTTTTTCCCCTATTCCCTCCAAAAGGCTCTCTTTAAAGTTAAATGTTTAATTCTGTTTAACTGGTTCAAGAATACAGGACTAAGATTAAAAGAACAAAACCCTTCATTGGGAGAATATCCAGGGCTCCTATTATCAAGAATATTAGTAATACTTCATTCTTGGATTGACCATGGTTCAAAGTTTCTTTACACTGGCAAAGTGAAGTACACAGCCGCTTATCTCATGCAACTGTAGGATCAGTCTGATGGACAATATCTTCCCCATTAGGCCTTCTATGGTATCTAGGATTCTCATACTATTCTCTTCTTTGGGCTTTACTGTTTTCAAGAGAAAGAATATATAAAGTCATTATAAGCCATACATTTGACTCTAGTTCAATATCTACAATGTCTCTCTCTCATGCCTCCTCTACTCTCCTCCAAAACAGTCACAATACTATTTGGTTTCTCTGCTTCCAATCTTTCTCCCCTCCAATCTTCTGTTGCCATAAAACTCTTTGTGAGTCCACAGAACTCACCATTTTATTCTCATTTTCAAAAATGTTCTAGATCCAAAACTGTTCTAGATCTGTAACCTCAGTGATCAGGGCTCCCTTACCGAAAAGGCTTGCCCATCCTGAGCAACATTTGTCTCCCACATGCTCTCCCACAAGTACTTCACCAGGGATCCACCTGCAGGGATGGCAGCCTTCCTCTCATTCTCTCAGCATATACTTCATGTAAAACAAAGGAGCAGGCAATATGTCCAATGACTATCCCTTTCTCTTGCTATGGAACTAGTCCATCTCTCCACCTCCAAGCCTGCTTTTTGGTCACACTAATTTTAATGTATTCTAATTGCATATATACTTCATTGTCCACAAGCTTTGTAAGCTTTTGGTTAGGGGGTGGCAGGGCTGTCAGTTCATGATGGAGATGCTTTGTTTTGCCCCATGCATACTGAGGACATATGACTGAATAAATAACAAAAATGATGGTAGGGAGATGATGGCCTTTAAGCATCTAAAGGGGGTAATATTTCAACTGGTATTTCTAATCTCAGGTGTAAGGACCTGAGATATCAAAGTGAGCAGACTGCTAGACATGGAGTCAGAAGGCTCTGGGTTCATAACTTTATCCTCGGAGGGATATCAGTTTCTTCATCTGCAAAATGGGGACAAGAATAGCACCTACTTTGCAAGGTTGTTTAAAGTCTCATATGGGAAAAAATGTATGTAAGTGCTTTTGCAATTCTTAAAGCACTATAAAAATATGCCCTATTTGGTGTTTGTTTTGTCAAAGAATGGATTTGGAATTTCATTTTTATTGGGAACTCAAAGTGAATAAGCTTCTTCCACCATGGACTGATATCCAACTTAGAATATTAGAAATTTGCCTAGGAAACAGAAACAGACTTGGACAATATCACAAAACTAATATGTATTGGTGGCAAGATTGGAAATCAGCTCTTCCTGTCTCCAAGGGTGACTCTATCTACTATGCCACTGTGAACTTTTAGAGGAATGTTACCTATGTGCAGATATTAAAATATATTAAAAGGTGGGGTTCCTAAAATCTCTAATAACTAACTTCCAACATATAATATTTCCATGCCAAATAGCACTGCATCACCAACTGTTCACCTAGTATATTATTAGCCATACAAATATGTTTGTTTTGTTGCTGTCAATTTTGTAAAATAATAATCTCCAACCTACATCAACTATGGGTTACAAAATCCTAATAAAATGCGCAGAGTTAAGAAGTTTCTAATGATTATAATGGAATAAAAAAAGTTAGAATTGATCCATGGTTCTCTATCTTTCTTTGACATGCTGTGGACCAGCTACCACATACCAGGCATTATTTTTTAAATAAGGAAATTGCCTTTGACAAGAGGGACCACAATGGCGCCACATGAGATGGTGCATTGGACCATGTCAATGAGCCATACAATAAAGCATGAAGCCTTATTGTGTGAGTTAGCTACAGAGTGTGGATTATTAATGTAGCTTCAGCTTTTTAAATCACACATTTTTTTCTCTATATGTAATCATAAGAATTGAAAAAGAAACAAGAAAATAGTACCTTTATATTATCAAAGCTATAAAATTGATTTGCTAAGTTAAAGCATCCATTCCATTATGAGTAATTAGCAAGTTGTCCTTATTTAAATAAGGTTAGAATAAAAATAAATATATGGATTCCTAATGTTTTAAATTTAATCTAATAGAGAATAACTTTATCACTTTTTTTCTAATAAGTTCCTATGAGCCAATGCCAGAAACAGAATCATGAGACAGATTATTATACTCAACAATTGCACAGCACTTTAAATCTTGCAAAGCACTTTAAATACAGCATCTTATTTAAGCCTTATGACAACCTTGTTAAGTACTGCAAATTGTTATTATTTCACACGTTGAAATGTAAAAATAAGATAATATACATGAACAAATTATTAGTATTATCATTTCCATTTTACCACTGAAGAAACAGAATCACAGTTGTAAAGTACTTACCGGATATCACACAACTAGTATCACAGGTGGGATTTAGACCTGGTTCTCTTCTGAATCCAATCCCAGCAATCTATCTTCTACATCATACAGTCTTTCTGGATTACAAAGCCTAAGTTTTTAAATGTTCTACCTTATATTTTCCTTGTACCATGTATATGAATAATCTGGTCAAATATTTATGATGCTAAGCTACTTTTCACTTTCCAGAGATGTTTAATACCTTTAGACCAATTTTCAAATTAAACATCTGTATCCAAAGTTTTTTTTAAAGAATTTTAATGAAATATCTATTCCACTATTTTCATTCCACCAACCAAGCAATACAAATGTTTGGTTGTAAGGACATCAGGATTAATTTTTCTTGATGTATGCCATAGTTATATTTACTGCTATGTATGTATGTATGTATGTATGTATATGTGTATAGACACATTTGCTTTGTGAATGAATGAATGAATGGATGAAAACATTAATAAGTACAAACACAGTACTAAGTACTGGAGATAAAGATTGTAGAAAATAATAGCCCCTGCCCTCAAGAAGTTTATTTTCTAATTGTGGAAACCACAAACACAGTGGAGGGTGGGTCATTTTAGTCTGAAAATGTACAAATGTCAAGTGTGCTTTGCACTACCTCTATCAGGGTCAGGCTGCTACATTTTCCCCCTCAGAGATCTACAGTGCCTGGAGGAAGTGGCTTTCTTCTCTACACTATCACCTTGAGATTCCACCAGCAATGTTCCCACCATCGTTAAGTACCAGTGACCAGTACCTTGGTTTGATTTAAATGATTAACTTTAATTGGCTTTTATAACTGAGTATTTATTTAAAAATTAAAGCAAGGAAAAAATGCATAAATATTTCCCCTCCTGTATTCTCTCCTGTATCATCTTGGTCTATGGGGCGGGAAGGCTCAACTTATGTCAATTTCCACATAACACCCTTCCCACCAAGCTAACATTTAAAGGTAGCATCATTGCCAAATAGGTCCTTCTCTCAGCTACCACTGGGTTGGTGTTAGGTCTTTCCCAGAAGGAATTCTTAGATCCTCAGGGCATTGAAGTTTCTGACTGAAAATCTAGTTTCTAGACCTGTTAGAATTAAGAAGGGCTTACTGAACCTTTTTGGCATGTAAGGTGAAGGTTGCACTCCTTTCACCCATCCATGATAGTGAAATAGCCCCATGATTGCTGAGGCAAAAAGGAAGTTGCTGAAATTTACAAGTATTTTTCAGTACCACCAAAGCCAACCAAAGAGCCTCTTTACCACATGGCTAACTTACTAGAATGAGTTATAGAATATTCATACATACTCTGCAGTCTCTCTAAGGCACTTGAACTTTATGCCATCACAATTCCTGCAGAAGTAATAAGTAAGCTTGCCCCTATCTCTACAAGGGAAGCTTCCATTTTAAGTACTCTGCACATGTTCCAGAGCCCATTATAAAGGTATTACAAATGATGTTCGTGATTGTTTTGACATTTCTATCAGAAAACAATGAAAGAATTAATTTGATTCTGCTTGATGTTTTCAGAACTGAGAATGTGGAGGAGGAAATGATACCTGGCCATGTAGCAAGGAAGCCTTGGAAGATGTAGACAGAGTAGAGGAAATAAAGTCAGGCAAAGATGGAGCTATAGTGGAAGTGTTGCATAAGGGACAGTAACCAATCAGGAAAGTGAGGTCCCAGGTCAATAGTTCCCCCAGAGCATGGTCTCTGGTATGGGCAATGAAGTTCTTGGCTGGGAGGCTATGGAGGACATGGACAGGGAGAAAAGTATAAGATATGAAAGGAAAAAACTGGAATCCAGAATCATAGGACTTAGAAGTTAAAGGTATCTTAGAGAATCATATTTTACCACTCCTTCTTTGAAAGCACTTGGAAAACCAAAAAAGTACTTCCACACACATATGATACAATTAGGAACATTTTAACTTTTTTTTAATATTTGTAGAGCTATTAAGATGCTGGATTAATAAGTGCTTGTTAAATTGAAGTGAATAAAATATATTAGACATCCTGTAATATGTTGCTATCCAATTCGGTAGACTCATAACCATTGTTGTAAGTTAGGCGTTAAGGAAGGCTAATTAATTCTTTCATGTTACTCAGATACTTGATGTACAAAGCCCATGACATCATTTTATAACCAGAATCTATGTTGGACACTAATTCTTGAAGGGAGTTAAAAAGAAAATGTAAAGGAGTAGAAGGGAAGGGAATAAGCGTTTAAATAATGCTTACTTTGTAAGACATAAGCACTTTTTTCACAAATATCTTATCTGGGGGGCAGCTAGGTGACACAGTGTATCCACTGAGTTCAGTGTACCCACCTGAGTTCAAATCCTGCTTCAGACACTTGACACTTACTAGCTGTTTGACCCTGGGAAAGTCACTTAACCCTCATTTCCCTGCCCCCACCCCAAATACATCACAAATATCTTATCTGATCCTTATGTGAGGTATGTTCTGTGATCCTCATTTTACAGTTGAGGAAATTGAGATGTGAATGCTCAGGGTCATATAGCTAGTAGGTGTCTGAAGTAAGATTTAAGCTTGGGTCTTCCTGATTCCAGGTATGGTGCTTCAACCCACAGAGTCACCTGCAGCCTCAAAATAGGCTCCTATAGACTTGCCTGAATGCTTTAGACAATTATTTTCCTGAAGACAATATTTTTAAAATAAACTTCCTTTGATGCATGAAATTATGTAGCTTAATCCTCAGGTAGAAGTCATGCAGACCATCACTTGGTCAATTCTTTTTTTTTTAATTAATAAAGTATTTTATTTTTTTCCATTACATGTAAAGATAGTTCTCAACCTTTGTTTATACAAGCTTTACAATTTCAGATTTTTCTCCCTCCCTCCCCTCCCTCCCCCCTCCCCTAGACAGCAGGTAATCTGATATAGGTTATATATATATATACATACACACACACACACACATAATAACATTAATCCTATTTCTGCATACTTGGTCAATTCTTAAAGTCATTCTCACTTGGTTGCACCTGTCTGTAACTTGACCTGTGCTAGTCTGGCCTTCAAAAATCCAGTGTCTCTTTTATCTCATAATGACAGATAAGAAAATAGCTTTAGGGGGCAGCTAGGTGGTACAGTGGATAAAGCACTGGCCCTGGATTCAGGAGTTCCTGAGTTCAAATTGGGCCTCAGACACTTGACACTTACTACCTGTATGACCCTGGGCAAGTCACTTAACCCCCATTGCCCTGCCAAAAAAAAATTAGCTTTAGTAGAAAAAAGGAATTGCAGCTTATACTTACATTTATACTTATAATGGGGAGATCAGAAGAGTTCTTCTTGGAGAAATGAAGAAGAGAGAAGGGAAAAGTTTTAACATACATACAATTTCCTTCATCCAGAAACCATGAACATGTAGGGCAGAAATTTATGAGGGTCCCATATTCTTACTTACTTTACCTAAGAAGAGAATTCCTGACAGAGGACTCTCTCAGATCCTCAGTAAAGGGATAAGTGTTCTGGCAGGAGCATATGACAAAAGGGGGCATGTGTTTGCCTATGTAGAATTATGGACAAAATTCCTAATCTTCAACATCATGTGAAGAAAAGGAGAGTTTTAAATTTCCTTGTCTTTCTAGTATTTACCTTTTAGCCAGAAAAAGTCAGTTTGCTGAGCACCAATACCCCAGGAACTTGTCTCATGAGCAACTACAAATACCAGTATATGGAGGAAAGGGGAGTCTTAGTAGCATACCTCTTGGAGAAAGAATACAATTATCACAAGGATCAGTGAATATGAGAGGTAAAGATTAAAGGCATCAGATGAAGAAAAAATATATGTGGACCTTCTGAAAACTTGATACCATGATAAATTACTTCAATAATTTTGCTCCAGTAGGAGCTTGCTAATCCAGCAGTCTCAAAGTTAGCTTGATCCTAGGGCAGGATGATGTGGGGTATGTTTCTGTGTGTGTTAGGAGTGTGTATAAGGAAGGAGTCAGTTTTCATCCAAGAGCACTATGGGTTTGGGAGAGACTAGGGATTCACCAATCTGGCAGTATTTGATGCTGGCACCCCAAAATTCAGGCCCGTCTCAGGATAAGTAATTTTAATGCTTTGTGGATGATTATTACCTGTTGTTGGACTCCCATGTGATCTTTCCAAGTATCTTCATTTTCTTTGGGGTAAAGGCTGTCCTCTACTAAATCTTTTACATCGATTGCTTTTTTTAAAAAATGTACTCACAATCATTTTGTCTGTGAAAAGATATATTTTCCAAGATAAAAATTTGGATTGGGAATATGATGAGGCAAATATAGTAATTTTTTAGCCATCTCCCAAGGTTGTATTTGATCTATTTGAGCTAAGTACTTAAGGGACCCTAGACCATGGACTACATATCCAATCTGAACCTACAAACATTTATAAAGCACCACTCAGGACACAATTAATAAAAAGAAAAATATAGTACCTTCCCTCAACAAGGGAGAGACGATACATTAAAGAAGGCAAGAAAATAGGGAGGGAAGAGGGATGGGCCACCAGGGGCGTACCCAGCACACGAACTTCCTCTACAAGGAAAGGTACTGGAAAGAGTATGATAAGACCCCTCCAGGCCTCTATAGAGAAGGAGATGAAACTGAAGGAGGTGGAATCAATCAAGGATTGAGTTGGGAACATTGTGGTGAATTTAGAAGTTATGAGCTTATTTTAGGAGAGACATTAAACTCTGCTGAGGTGAAACCAAGTAGAAAAGCAGATATAAGGTGGAGTGCACATAGAAGTTATAGAATTTAGAAAAGAAGCTCATGGCCAATAAAGTGATTTTTGAAAACAACATATAGGATGTGGTTATACAATTATTATTGTTAATATTGTCTCTATTTAACAGATGAAGATACTGAGGTTCACAGAAGTTAAATTATTCCTAACTGGATGTCCCAGAGATATCTCGAACACAATGTTTCCCAAAGTGATGTTTTTATATTTCTAGAAAAGCTCTTGTCTCTACGAAACTGTCCAATTTCTGATGAAGATCCCATCATCTTTCTACTATTCTCCCAAGTTTATATCTTTGGCATTATACTGGACTCCTCACAATCCCTCACTCCAGTATATCTAATCAGTTGCTAGATCTTTCTTTTTCTGCCTTCACAATACTTTCCCCTAACCTCCTCATTTAAATTTAAATATAATGCTCACTTTAACAGAACACACACTAAACTTGTTATGTAGAGAAGATTATTGTGGTCCTTATGCAAGGATGAAATGAAAAATCATGAACCATTCCATAAATGTAAAGAAAAAAATATATATACATATATGTATATTAAACTGTTCATTGTTAGATCTCCTTAAGAATCATTGCCTTCCCCAATTTCTCAAACACATAGAGAACTGAGTCAGATTTGTTAAAGTAGGAAACATTCCCCAATTGATAGATGATCAAAAGATATGAAGTTTTCATTTGAAATAATCAAAGTTACCTATAGCCATGTTTTAAAAAAAATGTTCTAACTCACTATTGATTGGAGAGATGCAGGTCAAAATAATACCTATTGGATTGGATAATAGCATGGCAGAGAAAAATAACAAATGTTGTATGGGATATGGAGAAAATGAAACATTAATTCACTCTTAGTGAAGGTGTAAACTGTTTCAAACATTCTGTAGGGAAATTTGGAACTATGGCCAAAGGGCTATAAAACCATGTATACTCTTTGACCTAGTAATACCACTACTAGGATGGTATCCAAAAAGAAATTTTTAAAAAAGTTGAATTCAACTGGGGAATGGTTGAACAGATTGTGAGATGAGATTATGAGGGAGCACTATTGTGCTATAAGAAATGATGAGCAGGATACTATCAGAAACATCTGGAAAGAAATAAGCTGATGCAAAGTGAAATGTACTATATACAAAGTAACAACAGTATTGAAAGATGATAAGCTATTTATGACTTAGCTATTTTTAGCAATACAACGATTGAAGACAACCCTGAAGGATTTATGAAAAATACAACTCAACTCCAGAGAAAGAACTGACCCATGTTTGGCACCATGTTACTTTAAATGATACTACCTTTACATTAATCTTCATATAACACAAAACACTGAGTTGGTTGGGTTGTATAGCTTTACCACTTTGGTTCAGTGTAATCCTTAAAAGGTCAATCTGATTAGTTAAAGAGTAACATCTTCATGTTGTAATAATTTCTTAGTGTAAATGGAAAATATCTGCTAATATATAAAATAGCTGATTATAAGAAAGTGAATGTATTAATCTTTTGTAACAATAAGAAAAACTTTTATTATAAGATATTGGGGTCTCCTTATGAAGGTTTGTAATTTCTCCCTATAACTATCTTTAAAAGATGCTTATTTTATTTGTAATTTATTGAATAAAACATGTACTTCCATAACATAGTATAAAGATGATTGCATGTGAAATAAAATCTATTATGATATTCCTTTTAAATAAATAGTAAAGTTACTATATAAATTTACATGATTATAATGTAATAGAACTACTGTTCTATAGGACATTACAAGCTTGATGATCTTAGAAAAATATGGATAGACTTAGACAAAAAAATGGAGTGAAATGAGAAGAACCAAGAGAATGTAGTATACAGTAATAGTGATATTTTAAGAACAACTTTGAATGAATAAGTTATTTTGGTTATTATAAATACCCAAATTGAGTACAAAGAACATATGAAAGAAGACACTTTCTGCATTCAAAGAAAGAACTGATAAATAGAAGTACGTATAAAATGATTTTACAAATATGAAATATGTATATATATATATGTGTGTGTGTGTGTGTGTGTGTGTGTGTGTGTGTGTGTGTGTGTGTGTGTGTGTCTAATGGTAGCCATCTCTAGGGAGAAGAGGAAGGGAGGGGAAAAATAAGAAAAAAATGTATGTTGTTTTAACCTTAGTGTTAAAACAAGAAATATGTTCTACCTGAATTTAACCTAATAGACATGTATTGCTATTTAGTAGCATCTGAGAATACTCAGCTTTTAATCAATTTGTAAATGAAGCATCATTTCTAAAGAATTATCTCTGTGGTGCAATAGGAAATTGTGGTTTTCTTTAAAGCTCCCTCCCTACCACCGTTATTTGGTTTTGAAACCAAAGAGTTGGCTGAAAATGATTCAAAGGAAATGTTTTAATTATTTTTAAAGGAACTGAAATTCTGTCCAAAAAGAAAGAATTTTATTAAATCACATGAGGAAACTAAGTTTAACAACCAGCCGATATTTTCAAAGCTTTTAAAACTAAAGGTAGAAAATGTCCATAACTTTCATCTAGGAGGTTATAGGTCCTCTATGATGAAGAGGATTAGTTTCTGATTTATGGAAACTAGGAAGATTAAATTAAACAAAACTCTTTGCTGATTATAGCTTTTTGTTCATGGTTTTCTCAAATTTTAGGTTTTTGGAAGAAAGGAAATTAAATGTACTTTACTCCAAAAACTTAATGTGTAGGCTAAGAAAGATAGAAAGTGACTTTTTCAATGGTACACAGGTAGTAAGTTGCAGAGTTAAGACTCAGATGCAGAGTTATGATTGGAAATCTGGTGTTCTTTTTACTATAATACACTTTTCTCTATAATAACTTTAAGGGAATCTATTGAAAATGTTGACAATTATATATGTAGAGGTCCAGAATCTGTCATACTATTTGTCTGAGGACAGAAATCTTTTTGGTGATGGTTGTTGTCCTCTTTTAAGTTAGCAATAGATAAAATGAGTTGGTTCAATAGCTACTGATGACATTATTGACCATGGGGTGGTGTTAGCAATCTATGGGTAGGCCTTCAGAGAAGCCAACTTGCATGCAAAATGGGGAGAAAATATTCAATTTGCACAAACATTAGGTTGTTTTCTGACCACCCAAAACTGACCTAATTAGACTCACCCTCACTAGACTCAGTAAATCTTTAGCTTTTTAGTTTCTCTATGGCCTTAAGGACAGGGCCTATATTTATACATCTTTGAATGTTAATGCCCAGTACAATGTGATTCATGTAATACTTGCTTAACAAATGTTTACTGAATGGATGGATATCTAGCTAAAAGATGGATGGATAGTTGCTTAGCTGTTAAGATTTCTGAGTTGATTAGACCATGTTTTCTCTTATCTTTTCTCTTACTTCTTGAGCATTTTATTTTAGCTGTAATGATTGGAATGACACCACCTGCTGGAGACTTACTGTAGCAAAGCTCCACCATGATGCGAAGGTCTCTGAGGGCAAGACCATGCATCTTTTCTTTGGCGTCAGGAAGTGACGTTTGCTTGTGGGAGGAAGAAAGGGGAGTCTGGCGCTCTGACTCTCTCTCTTTCCTGTGGACTCTGGCAGAGAGCGGAGCTAGTAATGCTCTCTCCCTTTAATAGATAGAGGAATTTAGGCCTTTCTTGCTTTACAAAATTCTTATTCTCCTTAATAAATGCTTAAAAGTCTAACTCTTGCTAAAGCTTATAATTTATTGGTGACCACTCATTACATATTTTAGACAGTATAGCTAGAATTTTAGCCTTTACATAGCATATGGTGTTACAGAAATATTGAGTGACAATTCTATTTTTTCCAAATGGGGGAACAGCCAGAAATTTTTCTTTCAAGAAGATTTGGGTTCAAATCCTATCTCTTCTATTAGTTGGTTGACCATTGTAAAGTCATTTAAATTCACTGAACCTCAGTTTCTAGAGGGGATATGAATGTAGCACCAATCTCATAGGGTTATTGTAAAGGGAAAACATAAATCTACATAATGCATGTTGCAAAATAAAAATAACTCAATATACACAATAAAAGAAATAGTATAAGAATAACAAAAACAATGATGATGATGGTGATAATTATAATATCTAAACCATCTCTTCCTCTATTCCTCTGACTCACTCTTTCCAATTAGGCCTGAATTGGTATTTTCAGGAGTCTCACTTATGAGATGAATAGAGATTACTCAGCTAAGCAAGGGCTATTTGGCAATGATACTATGGACTTTATCCAAATTAATTCTAATTAGGAATGTGCCAAGTGCTTCAAGATGGATTTGGAAAATTATTAAAGTGGAGGATCCATGTGTTCAAGATAAGAGATCCACATAGGTGAGAAAGGTAAGTCACTCTTTGAGACACAAACTTGTATATGTGCTGATGTACATACTCACACACACACACACGCACACACACATACACACCTCTCAAGAAATAAAACTACTTCAGAGTTAAATGCTTTCATTATAAGAGCTAGCTGATGCAGTGAATGGGGTGCTAGACCTAGAGTCAAAAAGAATTGAGTTGAAACACAGTCTCATACACTTGCTAGTTATGTGACCCAAGGCAAGTCACATAACTTTTCTCTGGCTTGGTTTCCTCGTGTGTAAAATGGGAATGGAAGATAATTGCACCCACCTCCCTGGGTTGTTATGAGTATGAAATGAAATATTTGTAAAATGCTTTACAATTTTTAAAGTGTTATAAAACCCCTCTGATTATAGTATGTTTTTAAATAAAACCTCAAAGGATATATGAAATCTCCAGATTAATTTCCTAATCACTCAATCTAATAAACAATAGGCATATTTAAAAATATACCTTTTTACAGTTTTGTTTCTACAGACATAGCAGTAAATCTTTTCCATCAGTTCAAGTAAGGAAAGGAAGGAAAAGAAAGAGGTCAGTACACTTTTACAGGATGAATGGATAAAGACACCACTATGCACTGACTTAGGCAGGAAGCCCAATCAGATAAACAGAACTATCTCTATCTGCAAAAGGAAAAGTATGTCCAATCAATTTAGGCTAATTTCAATTGGACAAATATTTCAGCTTTCCATTTCTAACCTCTTACAAAAAATCAAGTCAAATGAAAAATAACATAAGAAAAACTAACAACAATAACAATCATTGTCCCCACATCCTAATTCCATTCCTTGAATGAAGCACACTGAAGGGTTTGCCAACAAATGTGTAAAAGGTTTGCTATTCTGGGGTCTCACTTGGTCACTTACAAGGTCAAGACATATGGAAATAGGCCACAGGAAGCTGATATCAGATAAACACAGGAAGTAATTATTCAGCAGGAAAGGTTGCAGGAAATGGATTGTTTTCTGCCTTCTCTGGTGTTCCTTCAGTTTTGAGGCATCAGCAGTAATGAAGGAAATAGATTTGTAATTGCAGGGCAGCCATTGTTTACATAGTGTTGACACCAAATGTCATTCACATTATGTGTTTACTTTGTAAAAGTGATCTAACATTTTGTTGGGTTGAAATACATTTTACAGAATCCCAATCTGTCAAAAGTACTGAAATTCATACTGACTTTTAGGGAGCAAAACAAGGAAGAGACATTCCATCTGACAAAGGAGAGAGGAATTTTAAGCCTAAATTCTTGAAACCTCTCTGATGAAAACAACACAGAAGATGCAAAGCCACACACAGAAAGGAGGAAAAGGAACTAAGAGATTTTAGCTTATGTTATAGTAAAGGAAATTGCATCTCCTCAGCTGGCCAGCCCAGCATTAGAAATGATGTGTGTGTGTGTGTGTGTGTGTATAATCATTAGGAAATGCACAGTCTTGGACTCATGTAAAATTAATATTCTAATTATTTTATTACTCAAAGATATAATATACTTCAGAAGCTTCATGTTTGGCCAACATTAGATATTTCCAAAATATATTTGCTATTCTTAATGTCTCAAACTCATATCTCAGAATTGTGATTCAACCCTAAAAGGAAATATCTTGTCTTTTTTGCGTGTGTGTGAGGCAATTGGGGTTAAGTGATTTGCCTAGGGTCACACAGCTAGTAATTGTTAAGTGTCTGAGGCCATATCTTGTCTTTTGAACAGAAAAATACAGGTAGTATTTTTTTAAAAAAATAAAGAGGGTAACATTTTGACTTCAGCAGAAGGGAGAGAAGAGACACCCCCAAAGTACAGTATTGTCTTTCCCCATGTTTGATGATTTCCCAATACCATATAGCAGAAGCCTCAAGCTGTCCATCAGCAAGAGGGCATCCTCAGAATTCATGAGTTCTTCTGAATCAGATTAAAATTTAAATGTTAAATGTTTAACAAAACAAAGAAAAATAAAATACAATGTAGATAATATAAATTTGTAGTTTTCTAAGTCAATATGCTGCCCAAAGGGGAACCACATTTCTATTGGAGTTCAATACCAGTTCTGTAGGTGTGTGTTACCTTAAGATAATGCACATAAATGCTCTGGGTTTCAGTTTTTTCACCTATACAGTGGGATGGTCAGCAAAACAGTCAATATTCATTTATTAATGGAACAGACACTGTGCTAACAGCTGGGGATACAAAGAAAAGCAAAAACAAACCAAAAACCAAATTAAAGAAAAGACTACACCACTGTTGCTGTCATCTAGGAATTCCTATCTAGAAATGTACCTTAATGGGGGAAGCAATATGCAAATCACTGAGTACAATGTATATCATATAATAACTGTGTGTGATGTTTGCACTACAGAAGAAAATCTCAAAAGAAAAGCACTAGGGGCAGCTAGGTGGTGCAGTGGATAGAGCACCAGCCCTGGATTCAAGAGGAACTTGAGTTCAAATGCGGCCTCAGACACTTTACCCATACTAGTTGTATGACCCTGGGCAAGTCACTTAACCCCAATTGCCTCAAAAAGAAAAAAAAAAAAGAAAAGAAAAGAAAAGAAAAGCAGTAGTGGCAGGAGTTGTGGGTGGAGCACCAAAACAGGTTTCTAGTTGAATGTGGGATTTATATTGAGCCCTGAAAGAGGGTGGGGAAGCTAGAAGGTAGAAATAACAAAAGAGCAGATAGGTCAGGAAAAAAAAAATGTAGGATGTGAACACCATAAAAAATAGTTCCTCTTTTTTTTTTTTTTTAGGTAACATATAGCCATTGGAGTTTACTGAGTAGGGAGATGACATGATCAGACCTTGTTTTTGTGAAATTTCAGCAGCTTCATGGAGGATGAACTGGAGTGGAACAGACACGAGGAAGTGAAGTAATCTATAAGGCAATAGTCTAGAGGAGAGACAATAAAGGCTTGATTTGGGGAGGTAACTTTGTAAGTGGAGAGAAAGGGACATTTTTGAGAGTCACTATAGAATTAGACATGTAGATTGAATGTGCAAAGTGAGTAATAATGGAGAGTTGAAGATGAAAACAAGGTAACAACTCTGGATGACTGAGGGCACATATGAACAGGGGAGGGTTTTTTGGGAAATGTCAGCAATTTTATTTTGTACATGTTAGGTTCAAGATTCCTAGGAGACATCTGATTGGAGATATTTAAATTTTGGAGATGTTCAAATACTGGAAATGGCAGAGGTGTCATCCTGGAGGTTAGGAGAAAGGCTAGGGCCAGGCAAGTCATCTTCATAGAAATGCCAACTGATCCCATAGAGACTGATGAGATCCCTAAATGAAATGAGAGAAGAGAGCTAAAGAGAGACATATAGTTTGGAGATGAAACCCTGATAAAGATCCAGCAAAGCAGACTGAGGATGAGTAGGATCACTAAGAGAATGCATGCCATGAAAACCTAGAGAAGAGAAAGTATAGAGGAGCAGAAGGCAAATTAATAATATCAGAGTCAATATCAGAAAGTTAGGGATGAATTGAGAATCAAGGGAATGTCCATCAATTGAGGAATGACTGAAGAAGCTGTGTTATATGATTATAGTGAAATGGTATTGTGCTATAGGAAATGACAAACAGGATGATCCCAGAACAACCTGGAAAGACTAATGAACTGATGTATAGTGAAGTGAGAAGAACAGGGAAGACATTGTACATAGTGATAGCAGTATAGTTTGATGAGCAATTGTGAATGACTTAACTACTCTCAGCAATGCAACGATCCAAGACAATTCCAAGGGACTAATGATGAAGCTTACTATCCACTCCCATAGAAAGAACTGATAAAAAGAGCACTTGTGGATTGTATATATATAACCTGGTTGCTGTCTTGTGGAGGGGGGAAGAAAGGGAAGGAGGGAGAAAAATTTGGAACTCTAAATCTTATTAAAATGAATGTTGAAAACTACACTTACATGTAACTGGAAAAAATAAAATAAATGTTTGTTGCAAAAAAAAAAAAAAGGTAGGGATGAGGACTGAGAAAAGCTCATTCACTGCATTTGGCAATTAGAATATCCCATACAACTTTGGAGGGAGCAGTTTCAGTCCAGTGATGAAGTGGGAAGCCACAGTGCAGAGGAGTTAGAAGCTATTGAGAGAAGGAAAAGTGGAGCTACATAGTATACATTTCTTTCTCAAGGAATTTAAATGAAGAGATGGGAGAAAATGGAGGGCAGACTAGACTGGGAGGCATCTAAGTTTCTATCCAGAGCAAAATCTATGATACTGTGAGAAATTTGTTAAACTGAAAGAGTCTATTTGTATATAATTTAATTCAATGATCATTTCAGTACCTATAATTGTACACAGCACTTGTTCTAGAGACCAGGGGTACAATATCAAAACCAAAAACCCCAAACCAAACCAAAATAACAATAGCAGCAGCAACAATAACATTCACTGCCCTCCATTAACTTACATTCCCTAACGTAGGGAACTGTGTGAACAAAGGCATGGGAATAGAAAAGCAAAGTATATATATGGCAAATAAAGAGAAGTTCTATAGCAATACAATGATCCAAGACAATTTCAAAGAACTCATGATGGAAAATGTTCTCCACCTCCAGAAAAAAAGAACTGTGGATTCTGAATGAAGATTTAACCATACCGTTTCTACTTTTGTTTTTGTTTTTGTTTTCTTTTTTGAGGTTTTTACTTTTTGTTCTATTTCTTCTTTCACAACATGACTAATGCAGAAATATGTTTGATGTGATTGTACATATACAACCTATATCAGATTGCTTTCTGTCTTGGGGAGAGGAGGGAGAGAGGGAGAAAAATTCGGAACTAAAAATCCTATGAAAACAAATGTTGAAAACTATCTTTACATATAACTGGAAAATAATAAAATACTTTTGTGATTAAAAAAAGGTCTATTTGACTGGTAATTATAGTACATAGAAGGAAACACTATAAGAGAAGATGGCCAGAGTAAGTTGACCTCCAGATGGTTTTAAACAACCTTGACAGAATTTATTGAAATAGCAAATAGTGTTGAATCAGATACTTACTAACTGTGTGATCCTGAGCAAGTCATTTAACTCTTTTAACCTCAATTTCCTCATCTATAAAATGAGTTGAAAAAGAAATGGCAAGCCATTCCAGTATTTTTTCCAGGAAGACCCCACATGAGATCATGAAAAGTTGGACATGACTAAAAATTAACCAAACAAAAATATTTGAATTTTTAATGTTAAAGCAAGTCAAATTCTTCTAAAACATATTTTAAATAATAAAAAGAAATATATCATTCATTTTTTTCATACAAGGATATTTGAGCATATCTAGGTTTATTTATTTATAGGAATAGAACCAAATTTGTGTTTATTATTTCTTTGTGTATTAAGTATATGGTGAAGTCTGAGAGTGGTATGATATGTGGGAGTATGACAACACAGAAAGGCTGGGATGGTCTCAGTTTACCACATTCCATAGGCCTACTTTACTTAGGGGGAGAGGGACAGCATTAAAAAAGTTTTGAGCAGAGTAGTGACATGACCAGTTCTTTGTATTTAAAAAAAAATGTGTCAAGCAACCATGTAAAAGATGGGCGGAATGAAGCTAAACCAAGAGGCTATTGTATTATATGTAGATGAATAAGAGAATGGCAATAGTGAGTAGGGGCATGGATGTAAGAACGGGGATGTGGAATTAACTGGTCTTTGCAAATGATTGGATGCAACAGGGAAAAGAAAGGACAGTGTCAAAGAGAGCATCAGGGTTTCAAACAGACAATTGAATGAATAATGGTGTCACTGACATAAATGGCTAAGTCAGAAGAAGAAGCTAATTTTTTTCATTAATGCTTTAACAAAGATCAGTTATTAATAATGTTTTGGTTTTTTAAAAAAAGAACTGTGGAACATAGATGCTGAATGAACCATACTATTTATTTTGTTTTTGGTGCTGTTGTTTTTCTATTTTGAGGTTTTTCGTCATTGCTCTGATTTTTCTCTTATAACATGACTAATGCAGAAATATGTTTAATGTTATATAATATATAATCCATATCAGATTACCTGCTGTCTAGGGGAGGGGGGAGGGAGGGGAGGGAGGGAGAAAAATCTGAAATTGGAAAGCTTGTATAAACAAAAGTTGAGAACTACCTTTACATGTAACAGGAAAAAAATAAAATATTTTTAAAAAAAGGAAAAAAAAGAATGTTTTGTTTTTAGTCATGACAGCTGACTGAAGGAACAAAGAACAAGATAGGTAAGTTATGAAGGTATAGGACTTACAGCAAGCTTTGAATAGGTTGAGAACATGTGTCACTTGGAGAATTAAATTATAATGGAAAATAGGAGATAGTACAATGGCAGGGAGGAAAAACAAGTTTACTGACAAACATCATTGAATTTATTAAGAACAAGATCAATTTCCTTTGAAGGTAATGCCATAATTGAGATTTTGCTTAAAGTTTAATTTTGCCTAAAGTTGGTTTTAGATTCTACAGATAATCTGGAAATAAAGGAAAGTAAGTTCTTCTTTCCTTCCTTCCTTCCTTCCTGCCTTCCCTCCTTCCTTCTGTCACATTACCCTGACTGTAAATGTAAATGATATGCTATTAAGCGAGATAAAAATTTTAAGGAAGGAATTACAAAGAATTGCCTTTATAATGATGCTTAAGATTTGCAGTGTCTCTTAGTTTGGTGTGTGTGTGTGTGTGTTTGTGAGGGAAAGAGAGATTTTCAATGGTTCAGTATGTAAAGACGTGGTTTTGAATGTTACCTTATGTTGTAAGTTATGACTGAATCTGGGTGGTATATCATTACTTTAGTGGGCGCCTTCAGGGTTCAAGTGAAGTGTGAGCCCTGAGGAACTTTTTTTTTCAATGCTAGTAGCATGGAACTTGGGGGGAGTGAGTAGAAAGCCCAAACCTAAGTCATTAGAACAATATGTTTCCCATTACACAGAATTGTTCTATAAGACAAGCCAGACAATACCCCGAGGTTGACATGGTGAAATACTTACACTGTCCTGGATTTGATTATAAAAGTGTTATGCTTCCTTCAGGTAGGCAGCTTGTTTGTGAATACTTTCTGATTAAATGACAGACCTGGGGCTTGATTCTAGCAAGGTCAGAGTTGCAGAGTGACTGCAGTAGTGTGGGAGCTAATTCCATTTTCTAGATTTTTTTTTCTTTGAATGGATTGTGTTCTGTGCAGCATTTATTAGGCAGACAGAGTTTCTTGGTGATCTGCTCCCAAAGCTCTAACTTTAGCCTCTAGCTATCTTTTAAAGATTCTACAAACCTTTTGCCTCTGGGTCCTTAGTGCTTGTTTGTGACTTTCAAAAAGTTTTCCTGCAGATAATGTGTTTTCTGTAAAAATCGATAAAGGAAGCTTATTAGGTAATGGGTCTAAGTGAGGAAACTCCTGCTAAGGTAAAGTTGCTTTAAGTAAGCAGCATGAAGCAAATCACTCTTGGCTTTGTCATCATAATTTCCCTCACTTACTTTCAAGAAACACTGTCATCATATAGCCATTCTTTCCTTTTCTTTCTTTTTTTTTTCAGCTACACAAGTTGTTGGAAGAGGAATTTATTTTCTGTTTTAGATTCAAACATAAAGAAGTGGCAAATCAGGAAGCTGAATTTGTGTGTGGCAGGGAAAGGTGATGAGGAATGGGGTTGCGGCTGAGAAATATTCCCATTCTCATCTTCTCTTCCCATCTTTCTCTGTTGTGTGTGTATCTTTGGAGTTGACTCTACTCTGGACCCATTTTATTTCTAGGGCTATTTTCTTAATCTCTTCTAACTGGTCTTTTCTACTGTATCTTTTAAAATTAATCTCAGAATCTTCCAACTGCCTTTCCTTATTGGCTTCTCATACTGCCTTCTTTTCCTCTCTTCACTTATTGCATGAGGATGCCAAAATTTTGATAGCTGATTGGCTTCTTTTTTCTAAATTATAGGCATGACAAATAATATAGTAAAAAGGGCAGAGTTGAATTTAGGGAATAAAAGGAATACCTGGGTTCAAGTGTGACTTCCGATACATATTGACTTTGATACTGGACAAATTTCATAAGTTCTCAATGCCTCCAAATAAGATTATAGGTCTACAAGTCAGTCAATCATTAAACATTTATTAAGTAATTACTAGATACCAGGGACTGTGTTAAATACTAGAAATACAAATCCAAGTAAAAACAAAGACAAAAGGGGCTTATATTTTAATGGAAGGACATTAACTATAAAGGAGTATGAGGAAATGAAGTCTGAAATATTAATGGAGTAGGAAGTCTTTGGCATGACTTTGCAAGAAAATGCAAGATGTTTTCACAAAAAGATCAGTGGTACTATATAGTTTGGGAAACATGCACAAAGTTATATGGTAGAAAATAATGCTTCAAAGGTATGTTGAACTCCAATTGTGGAGCCCATTAAATGCCAGAATGAGCTGAAACTGAACTGGAGTCATCTTTTTTTGACTTCCAGTCATAAGACTTGGGTGTGGTAGACTAATCCTTTAACCTTCTATCCCTCAGTTCCCCTATCTACCAAATGTGAATAATGATAGCTATACCATCTTATAATTGTTTTGTGGACCTTTACTTACTTCTCTCTCTCTCTCTCTCTCTCTCTCTCTCTCTCTCTCTCTCTCTCTCTCTCTCCGCCCCCCCCCACTTTGGTGGTACCCCTAGAGGAGGTGATTATCTCTTTGCTGGCAATATGCTGTCCCTCAGACCCCTCATTGACACCTAAAACTTTCAAGAAGAGAACAAAATATTTCATTAGTTATCAGTCAGACCGCTATCAAATGAAAGTGATGTAAACCAAGAGATACTGACAAAAGAATATAAAGAAAATTCAAGGGCCTGATCTTGAAGCCCCATATTGGTTGTGGAAATAATAAATCAAAAAGTTACCTAGCAGATCCAGGAAGTTTTGGGTTTACAATGTCAAAGGAGTTCTAGAAGTGCTATATGCAATAAACAACAACAACAACAAACACCTTACTAAACAAACATTATTCACCATGCTTTCTTTATAAATTGTAAAGTCATTGTTAAGAAAGCAGCTCAGCAACCATCAAGATCACCAATTCAAATGCTGAACAAAGGAAAAAATAAAACAAGTAAAATGCCTGTCTTTTGAGTTAAATTAAGCCTCACACTACTTTAAAAAAAAAGAATTGCGTGGAATGAGCTTTGTGAACTTCAGAATAGCAGTGTGTGAGTTATTTTATTATCTCTAGGTAAAAATAGGACCTTTAAAGACTTCTGAGCAATGAATTTCTCTAATATTTGTTCAGAAGATTCATTGGACTTTGACTTTGAAATTATATTGGAGCTAGAGAAAAAGTAGGAGGCAAGGATAACTTAAGATGATAGCAATTGAATATAAAGGAAATGATGGAAGTGTGAGCTATGGTGAAAGGAGAAACAAAAGCATACTAGAGATGATTAGATTCAGGAGGTGAAGTTAAGATTGGAATAAAAGAGTGTTCCCATGTCTTGAGTTTATGTGAATGGAAGAATAGTTTGTCTTTTCCAAAACTGGGAAAAATAGGTTTTATTTGGCCAGGTGGTAGTGGATAGAGGGAATTAATTAAATTTTAATCAGTTTATATTTGAGGTAGTGGTAAAAGAAGGGAATGAAAATGGCCAGTACATAGTTGATGATGGAGACCTGGATGCAAGAAAAAAAATTAGAAATATGCATTTGTAAGTCCTCTACATATATAGGCCAGAATAAATGAAGCTATGTGTTTAGATGATAGCACCAAAGAGGCAGAAGAGAAAGAGATGAAAAAAGACCTAAAATACAGAATTGTGAAATTCTTAAACTCAGGGTACTGGAGGCAGCTAAGTAACTAAGAGAGGAGAGGGGTGAAAAGGAAGAAAGGACAACCTAGAGAGTGTCATAGAACTAAGAGTATCATGCAGGAGATAGTCAACAGTGTCAAGTGATGCAGAGCAGTCAAAGAGGGTGGACACAGAGGGGAAAAAGTTATTGCAAATAAGGACATTAATATCCTTTTGAAAGAGCAAGTTCAGAACAATGGGGAGGAGAGTGAGATGAAGACTTAAAGGCACTGAATATAAACTAAAATTTCTAGAATTTTGGCAAGGAATGGGGGAGGGGAATAGGATCAGGAGTGGGGGCAATAATTATTTTTTTTTTTTTAGCACAAGGAAAATCTGAGCATTTCTATAGGCAGAAGAGAAAGAATTTGTGAAGGAGAGATTAAAAATGTTACCATCAACAGATTAAAAAATTCCCACCCTATTACTTAAGAAAGGAGGAAACTATGGGATATTTTAAAAAAGTATTTCATAAAATGAATATAAAATTTTAAATAGATTTTGGTGTTTAAATGGTAAAGTATCAATTATTAAGAAAATAAATTCATTTGACTTGCTTAATTTTATGAAGGTTTTGGATATTATTAGAGCTATGTCATGTACATATTTCTACAGATTTATGACCCTCAAATTTCTATTTCATAATTTGGCTCACTCATTATTATGTTTACCAAAAAAAAAAAAAAAGTCCAGCCCTTATATGACTAAGACTTATTTCAGCCTGCCTTCCAATTTTTATTTATTTATTTAATTATTTAATTTTGCTGGGCAATGAGGGTTGCTCAGGGTCACAGAGCTAGTAAGTGTCAAGTGTCTGAGGCTGGATTTGAACTGAGGTCCTCCTGAATCCAGGGCTAGTACTTTATCCACTGCACCACCCAGCTGCCCCCATCTTCCCACTAAGTCAAAACTTTTTTTACCATTTGTTTTTTATAACATTCTATATTTCTTTTCTGAAGATAATAAAAGGATGACTTTGACTATACTTACATGATCACAGGGTCATGACCGAACAGCTGAACAACAACACAGAGATGAGCAAGCACCTTTTTTTTTTTCCAGCTCCAATAGTTTTGTGACTATATGTGTTTATGTTGACTATCCAGTCTCAAAACTTCTTGGTCTTTTTTCTAGATACATGTTTTCCCCATTATCTCTCAAGAATTGTTGATGATAGGTCAATCAACCCATACTTCTCAAAAACACAAGTCCTTGCTTCCTGCCCTAAATATCAGAAAATATTGTGTGTATGAATATTCAGAATGACCAAATTGAGGCATGATGGCAGTGATAAAATAAATTGAAAGGCTTTGTCTCACGTGAGAAAGATGTGACTTTTTGATCTTGAGGAGGTCTTGATGGTTGTGCTCAAATAAAAATCCTATCAGACTACTTCCACATTTGAAATTATTATACACCTTCAGGTTTTCAGGGAAGTCCATTTGGCATTTAAAAAGATAACATTTAAAAGTTGACTTTTGCTTCTATGACACTATGGGATAAATTTAGCTCAAGTGTCTGATTTCTGAGTGCCATAGAATGTCTATATATTATTTTAAATTCAATTTAACCAATATTTATTATGTGTTTGCTATGTGCAAGGCCATGGACAAGGAGATAGAGATACAAATAGAAAAAAAAAGTTCCTGTCCTCAAGGAGCTTATCTTCTAGATGATACATAATCATTCCACAATGTAGAACACCAGCCTGGAAATAATCTTTATGAACATAATTAGGAAATGACTATTTTGACAGATGTATTATTAAAAACAAGCAAAACCTTATGCTTATATCCTGATATCATTTAACAAATGTTTCTATTAAGTTCCTATGAACTCAACCTATTCATACTCATTAATAATTGTCAGTTTAAAATATTGCTGTATCTCTATAAGTATTTTTCCAATTTTACACATCTTACTTTTTCCAGAAGAAACTTGGGTTTAATAATTTTTTTTTCTTTTTCTCACTGGGACAAATGTAATCAAGGGACTGTGTTTTACATAAGGTGTGAGTGTTTATGTGTGTGGTAGGGTAGACTTTGGAGATGTGGTTTGATTGGCATAGGAAACACCCTCTATTTTATAGATAAACTATTACCTTGCAATTTATAGTCTAATATACTTGCCTGAAATACTGAGATGTAAAGTAATTTGTCCTTGATCACATGGATAAAATGGATGTGTGTATCAGGAGCAGAACTTGAAGGAAACTAATTCTGATCCCCTATCCATTATGCCTATCAATTTGATATGATCCACCATAATAAAAGGAAAAAGCTTGTAATTCATACATGGCTAATGTCTCTTCTCTTTGTAAGAAAATGTCTTAGGGATTTTTCCCCCTTATTTTCTTCCCAATTGAGGATGTATTTTTTTTTGGTGAGGAAATTGGGGTTAAGTGACTTGCCCAGGGCCACACAGCTAGTAAGTATCAAGTGTCTGAGGCCAGATTTGAACTCGGGTCCTCCTGACTCCAGGGTCAGTTCTCTATCCACTGTGCCACCTAGCTGCCCCCTAAGGATGTATTCTAATATAATGTTCTGCTAGTTATAATTAGACTTAAATGTAACCAATTTGTCAGAAAACAAATAAATCTTTCATTGGAATAGCCAAATTGGTCATTTAGTTAATTAATGACTCATCTAAAGAAGTTTCCAAATGGTAAGAATGTGAGACAAATTCATTCTGTTTAGCTTCCCTCAGTCTCCTGCTTTCACAAACTCTTACACATACATTGACTTGTTCAAACGAAGTAAAGCTTAGTTGTGCTAAGCAATTATGTCAAAATTCATGGCTTCCCACTTCCACACACTTGACTTGTACCATCTTGTCCTGCATAAATCTATCTATTCTGTATATTTGGAATCTTTATGTTGACAGAGTTCATTGAATGCCAAGATTTCCTGATGAATGAATTTGTCACCAGATTCTAAAGCCTCACACTTTGCAAGTCCATCATGTGGGCCCTGGGAGATTCCAAAGGTAAATATTTCAATGTTGAGTCCTGTTTATTGCTCAGTTTGCTCAAGTCATTTCATGAAGTATCATCAATAGGAGCATTTTCCTTGGTTTTCAACTCCACTGACCCCAAGACCATGTGTTCATCAATGTTAGCTCAGAGTCAATTAAGAAAACTTTGAAATAGTGGATGCTTTATATCTCTGAAGCATTCTTCTACTTAGATCATAAATGCAAATAGGGAAAATGAAGCTTAAGAATCATCCCCCCCACACAAGGACACAAAGTCACCACCATAAGTAAAAATGAGGAGAACATTTCCTGTAACTCCAGAATTTCATTTCTCATGTTTCTGGGGCTTCAAATGGTTGTGAAAGAATGACAGAGAATGTTCAGGTCCATTTTACAATCTTCATATATCTGTGCTTTGGAGCTGGAAGCACAGCACAGACATATTGCCACTGTTAGTGAGTATCATGGAGACATCATTTTTTAATCCAATGATAGGATATTTGATGCTGTGTTGGCCCCTAGCTATGTTAGAACCTGTGTTCCCTTGGCAGACCTCTAGTGGCATAATTGGTGCTCTCTTCACTGCTAGCTAATGTGGTTAGATTGCTGGTGCCCACAATAGGCTGCCTGGGCTCAGGATATAGCGGATGATTACTAGGTTTTGAGCTTTATTTAGCCTCTAGCCCAGACAAATTCCTTGCTTATCACAGCATTTTAGTTCATGTCATGCATGTCTCTGTGATCTCAATGAGAATGTTAAATTCAGGAAACTGCACAAAGATTGTGATTGATTGAAGAAGTGAATGTGCCTGTTACAACTCCCATTATCTTTTGGTTTGATACACCCCAGTTGTATATGTCTAAGATTTTCTAGTGAGCTTCACTTCATCAAGCTATTGAACTATTAAAATGTGTACATGACATTCACTCACCTACATTTGAGTAGGGTTGAAGGGCACAGAACAGTACACAAAATTGTAGGAGTTTCTGCTAGTTCAAAGAATCACCCACTTAGTTATTAAGGTACAAGATTTTTGGTAATCTTCAGGTCTAGAAAGTACTGTGAGTGACAGATTTTCCTTGAGAATATTCTGTAATACTTTTGTTCAGTTGTTTCAGTAGTAGCAAATTCTTCATGATGGCATTTGGGGTTTTCTTGGAAAAAAACACTAAAGTGGATTTCCATTTCCTTCTCCAGCTCATTTTACAAATGAGGAAACAGCTAAACAGGATTAAATGACTTGCTCTTGGTCACATAGCTAATGACTATCTGAGGCCAGATTTAAACAGAAGATGAGTCATCCTGACTCCAGGTCTGGAGCTCCATCCATTGCGCTACCTAACTGCCATAGGGATAATATATCATATAATATGTTACATATATGTTAACTATAATACTATGTAATATCTACTGAGTCATTTCTTCCCAGAAAACTAAACAAACATTTTCTTGTTTTCTGGACATGATTTTCCCCTAGATCTTGTGACCTACTTATTATTCACATACTATCTAAAGCATCACCAGTGCTAAAATTCTCTGATTTAATGTCCTAGGTTCAATAGAAGGTGGTGAGTAGGGTAACAAAATGGGTTCTTGCCCTTAATGTACTTTCTTGAGACAATACATAAATACATAGAAACTTAAATAACAGTGCAATAGTTAAATTATACAACCCTGGACAGCGTTAAAAGAGATATAAATTAGGATGTGGTTAGTTATCAAATGAATGTAGTAAATAATTAGTGCCCTGATTATGCTTCAATTTTTTGTAGTTATCATTCAGTCATTTTAGTCATGCTTGATTCTTCATGACCCTATTTGGGTTTTTCCCTTTTTTTCTTTTAATTTTCTTTTATTTTTGGATTTTAATAAAAATATTTAGTATTTATTTTTCCCAATTACATGTAAAAAAAAACATTTGTTTTTAAAACTTTTAGTGCAAAATCCCCTCCCTTCTCATCCCCCTCATCAAGAAGGAAAGCGATTCAACATACATTGTACATGCATAGTCATACAAAACATATTTCCATATTAATCATGTTGTGGAAGAAAATGTAGACCAAAAAAAAACCCTTAAGAAAAATAAAGAAAGCATTCTTGGGGCAGCTAGGTGGGGCAGTGGATAGAGCACTGGCCCTAGAGTCAGGAGGACCTGAATTCAAATCCAGCCTCAGACACTTAACACTTACTAGCTGTGTGACCCTGGGCAAGTCACTTAACCCCAGTTGCCTCACTAAATTAAAAAAAAAAAAGAAAAGAAAAAAAGAAAGCATTCTTTAGTCTATATTCAGACACCATTGCTCCCCTCTCTGAGGATAGATAGCATACTTCATCATAAGTCCTTCAGAGTTTTCTTGGATCATAGTACTGCTAAAAATAAAATGGTAATTCACAACTGATGATCTTAAAATATTGCTGTAAATTTGTACACAGTACATTTCACTTTGCATCAGTTCATGTAAGTCTCTACAGGTCTTTCTGAGAGCATCCTGCTTGTAATTTCGTATAGCAAGGTAGTATTCCATCACAAGCACAAAGCACAATTTGTTCAGCCATTCTCCAAAGGATGGAAATCCCCTCAATTTCCAAATCTTTGTAACTAAGAAAGTTTTTTTTTCCCCTGGGGGGAGGTGGTTCCCCAATTTATTGGAAAATGGGCAAAAATAAACATTAAACACCTCTTCTTGGTGTTTTGAAGTTAATCTCAACTGTGGGCTGGGTAACTTGCAGATTGGACAAACTCCCCAAATCCAGGAATTTCAACATTTCTTTGGTATCAGGGTCCACTTCAATGATCTCCTGATCCAAAGCAGAGACCTCAGGGACATAGTTATCCTTCATTTTTCTTTCCTCTTCCTGGAGATTGATGGAGATACCTCTCACAGGGCCTCTCTGGATCTGCTTCATCAGATGAGTAACATATCCCGAGATCTTGTTGCAGAGCTTCTTGCTGTGAATGATGGTGATCTACAAACACACACACACACATACACACACACACACACACACACACACACTTGTTGGAGCAGAAGTCATTGCCCAGGCAGATGTAGTACTTTTCAATCTTCATGGTCTTGGTCCAAACAACTCATTTTGGCTCCCAGGGTCCCAGGTGACTACAATTGTGTAGCAGGGCAAAGCCAAGAAGGCAGAGGTCAGAAAGAGTTTCTATAAATATTTTTTTAATATAGGCCTTTTTCCTTATGTCTCTTTTTGGGTACAGATGTAGCATTGGTATTGCTAGACCAGAGGGTAGGCATGGTTGTACAGACCTTTGGGCATAGTTCCAAATTGTTCTAAAGAATGGTTTGATTAGTTCACAGCTCCAACAACAGAGCATTAATGTCTCATTTTCCCCACATCCCCTCCAACATTTGTTATTTTCTTTTTCTTTCCTATTAGTCAATCTAATAAATAATGTAGTACCTCAGAATTTCATTTCTCTAATCAATAGTGATTTAGATGTTATTTTTTTCATATGGTTGGAGATTGCTTTGATTACTTCATCTGAAAACTATTCATATCTTTTGATCACTTATCAATTGGGGAATGGCTCTTATTTCTATGAATTTGACTCATTTCACTATATGAGAAATGAGGCCTTTTCAAAAAAACTTGCTTTAAAATTTGTTCACAGTTATGGTTGTTAAATATATTACCTCCATCCTATTCCTTTCCTCCTCTATTCTATTCTCTCTTTCCTTTCACCTTGTCCCTCCCTCAAGAGTTTTGCTTTTGACTATTGTCTCCCCCAATCCACCCTACCATCTGTGAGCCCCAAACCCCATTTTTCTTATCCTCTTCCCCTTCTACTTTCTTCCTGTTGGGTAAGAAAGATTTCAATACCCAACTAAGAGTATATGGTATTCCCTCTTTCAGCCAATTCTAATGAAAATAGAGTTCACTCATTCCCTTCATAACTCTCCCCCATCTTTTCCTCCCTTTAAAAGCTTTTTCTTGCTTCTAGTATGAGATAATTTACCCCATTTTACCTCACCCTTTCACTTTCTCCCAAGACATTCCCCTCTCACCCCTTACTTTTGATTTTTAGATATCATCTCTTCATAATTAACACAAACCTGTGCCCACCCACCTCCCGCCTCCCTCCCTCCCTCCCTCCCTCCCTCTCTCTCTCTCTCTCTCTTGCTTTCTATACATACATACATATATATATGTATATATATATATGTATGTATATATATATACATATATATATATACATATATATATATATTTCTTTCAACTGCCCTAATAATGAGAAAGGTTTTTATGAGTTACAAGAATTATCTTCCCATGTCAGAATGTAAATAGTTGATTGTAATTTAAACAAAATTATTGCCATTTCCTGTTGACTTTTTTATGCTTTTTTTTAGCCTTCCATTTGAAAGTGAAATTTTCTATTAACTCTGTTTTTTTCCATCAAGAATGCCTGAAAGTCCTCTCTTTCATTGAATGCCCATTTTTCTCCTGAAGGATTACCCCTAAAGGGTAGGTGATGCTTGGTTGTAATATCAGTTCCTTTGCCCTCTGATCCTTTAATGTAAAAACTGCTAAATCTTGTGTTATCCTGACTGTGGTTCCATGATATTTAAATTGTTTCTTTCTGGCTGCTTACAATATTTCCTCCTTGACCTGAGAGCTTTGGAATTTGAATAAAAAAGTCCAGGTGGTTTTCCTTTGGGGATCTCTTTCAGGAGATGATCTGTGGATTCTTTCAATGTCAATTTTACCTTCTGATTCTAGACTATCAGGGCAGTTTTCCTTGATAATTTCTTGAAAAATGATTTCTAGGCTCTTTTTTGATCATGGCTTTCAGGTAGTCCAATAATTTTAAAATTACCTCTTTTGGATCTATTTTCCAGATCAGTTGTTTTTTTTTTCCAATGAGATATTTCACATTGCCTTCTATTTTTCAATCTTCTGGTTTTGCTTTATTGTTTCTTCATTTGTCATAAAGTCATTAGTTTCCATTTATTCAATTCTACTTTTTAAGGAATTATTTTCATCAGTGAGATTTTGTACCTCTTTTTCCACTTGGCCAATTCTACTTTTCAAGTCATTTTTCTTCTCATTGGCTTTTTGTGTCTTTTACTATTTGGCCTATTCTGTTTTTTAAAGCATTATTTTCTTCAGCATTTTTTATGTCTCCTTTACCAATGTATCGATTGTTTTTTTCATTATTTTCTTGTATCACTCTCATTTCTCTTCCCAATTTTTCATCTACCTTCCTTACTTTATTTTAAAAATCCTTTTTGTATTCCTCCAGCGGCTGAAACCAATTCATATTTTTCTTGGAAGCTTTGGATGTTGGAGCTTCAACATATTTATCTTCTTTTGAGTGTGTAGGTTTCATCTTCCTCATAACTATAGTAATTTTCTAAGGTCAGAATATTTTTCTGTTTTCTCATTTTCCCAGCCTATTTCTTGACTTTTCACTCTTTGTTAAAGTGGGGCTCTGCTTCCATGGTAGAGGGTTTACTGTCCCAAGCTTCATGGATTTTGTTCACCTATTTTCAGAGATACTTCTTGGGAACCTTTCAGTTCTTCCAAGGTAGTATGGTCTAAGAAGTGGTGCATTTACTACTCTCAGGGACGGTGCTCTGGGGTGTAAGTGACCACAAACATTCTTTTCTGCCCTGGAATTGTGAGCATAGTCCTTGTTCCACTGTGGCAACAAACTCTGCTGTGCTAATACCCCTCCTCACCCTGGTACTGCTACCTAGGACTGAGACCTGGATCTGAGCATGGGCAAAGCAGCAGAGTCTTGCCCCCAGTGCTAGCAAAGAGACCCCGGTAATCTCCTTCAAATTGGTTGTTTAACCCCTTACCATCTGTGGCCTGGTAGTTCTGGAAATCAGTGAATTCTGTTGCTAATTCAGTGGTTCACAAGACCTGTTCCTGGTTTGCTGGGGCTTGTTCTGGTCTTGCCTGGCCTGGCCTGCATTGGGTTGCCTTACCCTGTTACTCAGTTATAACAGACCTCTCCTGGTGACCTTTTAAGTTGTCTTTGGCTGGAAAATTATTTTACCCCCTCCTTTTTTGGGCTCTTCTTCTCCAGGAATTCTTTTATGGTATTATTTAAAGGTATTCAAAGGGGATTTGGAGAGAGCTCAAGAAAAACACTGCCTTTTTTTGGACAGTTTTGGCTCAATCCCATATATGGGGTTTTCTTTAAAAAGATACTAGAATGGTTTACCATTTCCTTCTCCAGCTAATTTTATAGATGAGGAAATTGAGGCAAACAGAGTTAATTGATTTGCCCAGGATGACACAGCTTGTAAGTGCCTGAGGCCAGATTTAACTCAGGAAGCTGAGTCTTCCTCACTTCAGGCCTGGCACTCCATCCACTGTGCCAACAAGTGCCTGGCACTGAGATATGCATTTTTTTAATAAATACTATCTCAGTTGATGACCAAAACAACTCCTGGAGGTAGGTACCATTATTATCCCCATTTTACATTTGAAGAAACTCACAGAAACTAAGTGAGTGGCATGGGTCACCTAGCTAGTGTGTGTCTGAGGTCAAATTTTAAATTAGGGTTTCTTGACCCTCAGTCCAGAGCTCTATCTACTGTGACAGCTAAGTATATCCAATAGACATGGCCACAAAGTATTGTAATAAGGGAAATACATTTTTAATTATGCTTTCTATGTTTTGAAATCTTAGATAAATTGTTAGAGAGTAAGCATTATGTCCCTGACTCTCTTAAAATCTACTAGATAAGAAGAAAGCCCTGTATTCCATTGTGTCTAACATGTCCAAATATTAGCAGCCATTAATTCCCTGCTTATCTCTCTAATTACTTAATCATAGGACAGAGCAATGGAGATTCTTTATCTATGCCTTGGTTTATTTTTTTATTGTTTATTTGGGGGTTTTTTCTTTTTTTTTTTAATTTTGTTGTTTTTTTCCAAAACTGTGATTTCATTGATGTGTTACCATGTCAATACAGATTTGGTACAAGAATGGCAAGGTCAAAAAGATGTTCAGTGATGGGCCTAAGCTAATATAGCTAGGTTGCAAGATTCAAATCCAAGTCATCCTGATTCCCATAATAGCTCTAAATACATTCCTTTGTACACCTTAATTATATCTGTCAATATGGGGGAGTGAGGGAGAAATAGTAAGAAAAATTTGACCCTCATAAAAGAATTTCATGCTATTTATAACATTTGAACATCCCTCTAGAGTTACTAGGATATTTTAACTCAATGCCATATATTCATAAGGGTAATTAAGTCAAAAGACTTTCAACTCAAGTATTTTTTACTGGGGCAAGGCTGTTCAGATTTGTTCTGGGGAAAAAGGCCAAAAGTAAAGGAAGAAAACCGTGAGTTGTTATGACCTTTTAAAGCAAAGACATAAAACACCAGCTGAGAGTAAGTGAATAAGTATTGGCTTTTAGAGGAAATCAAAGCACAGACTGGGTTCAGACTATGTCCATTTGACACCAAAACATCTGGGTTAAAAATCTAAGTAGTTATCTTGGTATACTGTCTAAAAGATGTCAAACATCTGGGATGCTTCCAAATATACACACATTTTTTCCATAATTTGCAAGTGCTGAGTGCTACGCAGCTACTAAACAAAAGTTACATCCCTACAGCTACATCATCAGTCAATTCCAGGACAGGAAAACAGAATTTAGAATGTTTTGCCTATCTATTTAATATCAGATTCTGTCTAGGCACCATAGGGGTCTATCTTTGCTGAGAGAAGCTTGCCTGCTCAAAAGCATTTTCCACAATTGGCTTGTCAAATTCTCATCACAATATTCATTTCTGTCATTCAATTTAGCTCAAGTCACCTCAAATTCTGTTCCACCCAATCAAAATTTAAAATATGCATATCATGTGCAAGGTGATGTATGTAGTAGTAGAGACTGGGGTACAGAGACCAAAAACTGTAGTCTCTGATCTCAAGGAGCTTAGTTTACCAATGGCAGAGTATCACAAGAAGACCCAGGTGAAAATGAAAATACCTTAGCTGGCATAGGTGATATTATAAGCCCCTAGCACATTAACTAATACATTAGCACATTAGCTAATGTTTTGATGAACAAGTTCATTTGTGCCCAGCACAAAATAACACAGACTCTTATGAAAATGGTACACTGAAAGTTTAAGTGGGGAAAGGTGGGTCTATAAAGCATTGAGTATTATTGGAAAAGTCAGGTTTGAATCATGGAGTAGGAGACCTGTACCAAGAAGGATACCATTAAATGGGCCCTCCTTGCACAATATAAAAAGACAGACCACCTGATCTGGATACTTGCTGAAGAAGATAGATCAGGTTGAAAATGAAGGTAGCACTTTGGAATCCAGATTTAGTCATTCTGCTCACACAGAGGTATTGACTGATGTCCATCTATTTGCTTAGACAGGCAGAGGCATGTATTTCTAGCAGATCATTTTCCATCATGCTTTCTGACCGTTCTTTGGGCTTTTTTGAATGTCATATGTCTCTTAACAAATCTGGAGGACCAAATTGGAGTCAGAAAATTCTAGCCCCTGCCAGGATGAAGCAGGTAAGCAGTATCCTTGGAAAGGGTTAATGGGAAAATATCTTCTCTAGGAGATACAAAAAATCAGCACCATTCAATATGTGTTTTGGTAGTGGCCCAGCTGAAATTGTGCACCATAACTTCTCCATCACTGTTGCCCCTGGTTCTGGGTCAAACCTAATTGTGATATTTGGTATCATAAAATGTACTATTGTATCAAAGAGATGAATTCAACATAGCCTGGATGTGTTGGTGAGAATATATCAATTAATATCATTACTGCTAGCCCAGATTTTACATTCTGGGTTACTTACATGGGATTCATGGCATTACACCATAATATTCATTATCTCCCTATTTTTTGTTTCTTTCCTGCTGCTTACAAAAATGCTTCTCTCCTTATTCTTAAAAATTAAAATTAAGGGGCAGCTAGGTGGCGCTGTGGGTAGAGCACTGGTCCTGGGTTCAGGAGGACCTGAGTTCAAATCTGGCCTCAGACACTTGACACTTACTAGCTGTGTGACCCTGGGCAAATCACTTAACCCCAATTGCCTCACCAAAAATAAATAAATACCTAAAATTAAACAAAAATTTTGTAAAAAAATCTTCACTAGGTCCTACCATTCCTGTTATCTTTCTATATCTCTCCTTTCCTTTTTAGTTCCTTTTCAGGTCATTTTACAGATGAGGAAACTGAGGGTTAAGTGACTTGCTATTGGTAACATAATTATGAATCAGAAGAGGCTGTATTTGAACTCAGGAATATGAGCCTTTCTGACTCCAGGCTAGGTATTCTATCCACTATGTGACCTAGCCACCTCATCCTCCATTTCAATGCCTCTGCAGTAATATTCTTGGATTTCTTTCCCACCTCACTTCTTCCAATGAGAGTACCTAGCTTCCTTTAAGACTGAGATCATAAGGCTTCTTTCCTTTTCCTCTAAGCTGCTTGCAGCTTTCTCTATAATGTTGCCTTCTATTTTCTCTGTTTGTGTCTTTTGTGTGTGTGTCTGTTTATCTAGCTATCTATCCAAACCTATAGATAGACGTAGATACATAGATTATCTTGCTTTAAAATGTAAAATGACTGAAGCTGAGGATTGTTAATGTTTCTTTCTTTTTCTTTTTTTTATCTTTAGTACTTCCTATAGTGCCTGTCCTATCATTATCACTTTATTTTTGATTGAATAATTCGTTCTTCACCACCCCAAAAAGCACCCTACCAAATAAATTGATGTATATGTAGGCCTTTTCTTACTTTCTTTAACCTTAGCTTTATTTTTATTTTTTCCCCTTCAATTGTCCTCTGGCTTATTTTTTTACCCCTTTTCTTCCCCATCTTCTTTTCTTTTTTGTTTAAATTCACCAGTCCTGTTTTCTAATTTTCATTTCTGTGGTAGAAAGTATTGAGGGGAGAGAAAAAGGGAGGATTTGTAAATTGGAAAAGAAAACTATCCTAATTCCTTTCTTTCTCTACCTTAGATTTTGCTTTGGAGAGGTCCCTTTCAGACCTGCTGTGCTGTGAGTCTGTGATGTTCGTCCTAAGCTTAATTTCTTAACTATTAACTAGTAGAAAATAATATTTCTTTTGACACATCATCCATCACAGGCAGACACAAGAGAAATAGAGTGAGGAAATAAAGGGAAATGGAAAACTGGTTTTTGCCCTAGGCATATTTTGGTTTGTTATTCCATTTCTATTCATTGAGTACTTGTGACTAAAAACATAAATAAAATAAACACTTGTTTGTTTGACTTGGGCCCATAGGTGGTCTTTTAGAATATTTAAGTGCCCACTGTCAGTCAATTTTCTAGTTTCTATTTGACTCAATGTTAGGTAGATCTTAGAGAGTGGGAAAGCGGGCAGCCACACTTGTTTTTTCCTCTACATATTTCCTCCTTCTGTTGACTTGAGAATGTTACTACATAGGATGATAAGGATCTCCACCAATTTCATCAACTTTTTGGCCTCCCTTCATTTTTCCATGACAATAGTTCCACTAAGTTTACTATTGCACCTCAGCCAGAAGGAAAAAGAAAGTGACACAATATAGTTATATTACTGGAATGGTTTGATGTGCAGGTAAGTCATTAGGTTCTACTAACCATATGGTGTGACTCTTTCCTCCTCCAGTGAAAGAGATGTAGCCTTGGTATATAAGAAATACCACATTAGGTGAGAACCAAGAAATCTGACCCTTACATACTTTGCCTGTCAATGATGTTTAGACTGCATCAAATAGGATAAAAACAGAGAATAGAGAGCAGATGCTAAAGAGAAATAAGAAAGTCATAAGAGAGGGTACTTCATGGTCTTCGGTGAGTTCAAGTTACCTGGCCCATATAAATACATTCTGAAAGAACTGGCAGATGAGGCTGCACTAAGAGGCTTTCAGAAATCCTTAAAAGACTGTATATATCTAGAAAGGTACCGAGGAATTAGAGAAAGCAGGATAGGGAAGAAGATGGGGTCTATAAACTAGAAGGTGTTGAACTTGACTTTGATTCCTAACAAAATTCTAGAATGCATTACAATGAATGAATGGTGACACTGTGATCACAAATAATGAGCATGATTTTTTTTCAAGAGCAGACTAACCAGACTAGGATCATTTCCTTTTCTGATAGGGTTACTAAACTAATAAACAAGGGAAATTCTGCACTTATATTTCTCAATTTTTGGACAAAATCCCTTACACTCTTCACTTGAAAACAATACAATGATGTGGACTTGCTATTTGTACAAGTGTATATATTCAGAACTACTTGAATGGTAAAGAACTAACGTCCTTAATAGTTCAGTGCTAACTAGGAAGAAGGTGTCTGATGGAATGCCATTGAGATCTAGCTTGTTCATGTCCTGTTAAGATTTCTCTTTTAACAGGCACCGTGCTTTCCAAGTTCAGAAGTTCTAAGATTATTTTTTTAAATCTTGCATTATTGTGTTCAGAATTCTTTTGACAGTGTTCTTTTGGAATATCTATAATGACTAAGTTCTCTCTCTCTGCATCCTGTTTTCAGGATCACTATTTTTGCTTGTATAAAGATCATACTATCTTTTCACATTATTCCTTTTTGCTTTTCATCCTTCCAGATTACATTCCCAACCAGTTATTTTCTCATTTGTTACTTCAGTAAGACTTGGCACTATGAATTCAAGTTTTTCTATTTTGTTAGATATATGTGTGGAGATGTATGTGTATGTACATACATCTTAGATATAGGTAGAGGTATTGCTGAATTAATAGATATGTGTGTATACACAGATATCAGAGATGTAATAGATTTAGATTGTGAATAATCATATGTGGACATAGATATAGCCACAACAAGAATTGGATAATTCTATACATAGATATATTCATTCATATATATGATATGGCCATATCAATATTTATATAGCTTAAATAGTTTATATCATTTTCCATACCCTAATCAATTATTTCTTGTCAGAATATGGATAGCATGTTTCATCATCAAGCCTTTAGAATCAAAAAATGGTCACTGCATTGATTATATTTCTTACAACTTTCAAAGTTTGTCTTTACAATGATATTGTTACTATACAAATTGTTCTCCTAGTTCTTATTTCATTTTTCACCAATTTACAAGTGTTCAAAATTTTTCATTTCCCTAATATTTGCAACTTTAACACGTATTGTTCTTCTAGATCTATTCACTTCATTTTGAATCAATTCACTTAAGTCTTTCTGTGTCTCCATGAAATCACCTATTTGCCATTTTTTGCAGCACAACAGTATTCCATTGTACTGATATACCACATCTTATTCAGCCAATTATCAATTTAACGTATGATCTTTTTCTACTACAAAAACAGTTACTATGATTTTTTTTTAATTTATGGGACCATTTCTTATAATTTTAATTTTTTAGTAGAGGCCTAGCAGTGGTATGTCTGGTTCAAAGGGCATGGATTGTTTAGTAACATTCTTGTATATAATTCCAGATTCCTCTGAAGAATGGTTAATCCATATTGATGGAGGAGGAGAATTATTGATGGAGGATAAGGATTATTGATGGAGGAGGATTATTTATGGATGATGATGATGATAACAACAAAATGTATGGTACTTACTTTGCTGGGCTATTGTGAAGAAAATTCTTTGTCAGGTATAAGGTACTAAATAAATGTTATCTATTACTGTTGCAATAATCTACCCTATGGGTTTATTGTAAGGAAATCTCTCTTTAAAGTACCATATAAGTGTAGTTTACTATAAAAAAAAAAAAATGAAGAGCGGGGCAGCTAGATGGCGCAGTGGATAGAACACCGGCCCTGGATTCAGGAGTACCTAAGTTCAAATCCGGCCTCAGACACTTAACACTTACTAGCTGTGTGACCCTGGGCAAGTCACTTAACCCCAATTGCCCCGCAAAAAAACAAAAAAACAAAACAACAACAACAACAAAAATGAAGAGCATTATGCTATCAGAAAAACCTGGAAAGACCTGCATGAGCTGATGCAAAGTGAAATGTACTATATACAAAAAAACAGCAATATTGTGTGATGATCTGCTGTGAATGACCTGGTTATTTTCAGCAATGCAATGATCTAAGACAACTCTGAATGTCTAATGAAAAATGTAATCCATCTACAGAGAGAGAACTGATGGTATCTGAATACAGATTGAAGCATAATTTTTTTTGTTAGTTCCCTTATCTGAAGTTTTGTTTTTGTCTGTTTTCTTTCAAAACCTGGGTAATGTGGAGATGTTTTGCATGACTGCTCATATATAGCTTATACTGAATTGCTTGAGTTTTGGGGGCAGGGTGGGGAGGGAGGAGTAAGAGAATTTGGAACATATATTTTTTTAAATTGATGTCAAAATTTTTATTTTACGTATAATTTGGGAAAATAAAATTCTAAATATATATATATATATATTTTAAAAATGATGTCCAAATAAAAGGAATGGTTGATACATTCATAGGTCCACCAACAGTGTAAAAATGTGACTGTTTCCCCATAGTTCTTTCAACTTTAATAATTTTCTCTTTTTTTGGTCTTTATTAGTATTATAGGGGTGAAATGGGATCTCAAAATGGCTTTAATTTGTGTTTCTTAATGTAGTAGTGATTTGGAGCATTTTTATTTTCATGGAGCTATAGATATGTGGTTTTAAACCATTTTTGAAGCTACTTCTGGTTGAACTTTCACAACCTCTGGGTCCAGTTCCATAAAGTATACTCGTTAAAAATAATAAAGTGGAACTTTGTTGTAATGCCCAGAGCACATTGTGGTACACGTGTTTACCAATAATATGTGTTGCATATGATTGACTCCCCCCTTTTTATTTATTTATTTTTGGTGGGGCAATGAGGGTTAAGTGACTTGCACAGTGTCATACAACTAGTAAGTGTCAAGTGTCTGAGGTTGAATTTGAACTCAGTTCTTCCTGAATCCAAGGCCAGTGCTTTATCCACTGTGCTACCAGCTGCCCCCACCCTTTTTTAACATATAGACAAAAGTCAAGCAGAGATGATATATGTAACTGAAAATTTAAGAGGAGCCAATTTGAAAATGAATCAGGAATAAAATGATAGAAGAAGAACACCAAAGGGGAATTAGAAGCCAGTAAGTATGAATGAAGAGTTATAAGAGAAATCAATCAAGAGGAAATCTGAATCCTAAACTCCTAAAATATCAGAGTCAGAATCGACAGAACAACTATTGGTAGAAATGAATTTTAAACCAGGTGCTGCAACAAAACTCAAAAATAGGCAAAAATAGGCAGGATATCAACCTGTGTAGCTTTGTGGCACTCTAAACTTGAGGGAAAGAGGCAAGGATCCAACTAGGGCCAGTTCTATCCACAAAAACTTAATTACATCAGAAACTGAGAAGAATGAAATGTTATTTTTCACTCCATGGGAGGAAGCTAGGACAGCTTTGTGGTCTAGACTTGAACACACCACCATGAAGGAAGAAGGAGTGAGAAAAATAATCAAAAGTGGAATTTAAAGAGGGAAGGGGAAGACAAGATATCAAAGATCGCAGAAGGAAGAAAATCCATACTCTTAGACTATGTTGAAAAAAAAATAACTGAACTAATATTAAGAATAGAAGGGAATATTATCTCCAAGTAGGGTAAAAGAGTCTAGGCATCTCTGAATAAATACTTAGAAACAAAGTGATGATTATGTGAGGGATCCTTTTGAGTCTAATAAAAGTCCAAAAACATAACAGGATATTTCTCAAGGGCTTAAAAATGAAATAAGAATTGGGAAAGAAGAGTGAATGAATTAAGAATATATACATACATACATGCATACATGCATACATACACACACATACACACATATCTGAATTTGTAGGGCAAATCTCAACAAAGTAATAAAAGAGAAAAAAATTGGGAATTCAAATACACAGATATGAAGGTCAATATGGACAAACAGAATGAAAAAAAAATTAATACTATTTTTTCCTCTAGAGAAAGGGACAACAGATAGGCAAAAGGCTGAGTGTGCCTTAAAGTGGATTAAGGCAAAATAACTGAAGGGGAATAGGGGAAAACATTGTAATCTGGGGGAAAACACAATATTAGAAATAAATGGATGAAAGCATAGAACTAACAAAACTTTACACATGAATGGATTAACCAATCTAACAAATTTGAAAAGTGACAGATTGGGTTAAAAAACAAATTTCCACATTCTGGTACTTCCAAAAACATTAAAAAATTAAAATATATAAAGAATAAAAATGAGGAGCTGGGGAAAAAAGAATACTATATACAGAGAAATCCAAAAATGCAAGACTTACAATCATGCTATTTGTCAAAGCAAAAATAAATATTCACAACAAGAAAAGAAAAGGATAGCAAATGTAATTACATTTTGTTGAAAGAAAAAAAAAGACAGCAAAACAATATAAATGTTAAAGTTATAAGCTCCAAATGCCTTACCATCAAAATCTGCCAAGGAAAAAATTAACTGAATTCACAGTAATACCACAGTGGCATGAGGTTTCAATATCCTTTCACTTTGGGATAAGTTTAATAAAAAAATGAAAAAGGCAAAATATTAAATTGGAAAAATTCTAGAAAAACAAAAACAATTATAGTATCAAAGGGATACTTTACAGAATTCAATAAAAAATCAAAATATTTGGAAAAATAAAAGTTCTAAAATATCAAGGGGGGAAAGGAAAAAAGGACAGGACAATGGGGGATTTGTAAAGCATGTTCCTCCTTGATGAGGAAACTGAGGCTTAGAGCTAAAAAGTAATATGTCAGAGGTCATACAACAACAATAAATATAAGAACCAGCATCCACATCTAGCTTCTATGACCTCAAGTCAAGCTGTCCTCAAAAGAAAAAAAAAATGTTTAGCAGCTCCCTATTTAAAAAAGCTTTGATGCTTCTACCTCCATGACATCTGTCACATCTGGTCTCTTCTTATTTATGCAAGAACCCTCTTAGTTCAGGATCTTGCCACCTGTATTCTTATTGCAACAGATCCTTAAGTAATAGCTCCACCTCAAGTATCTTTCCTCTTTAGCATATCCTCTACATGACTGTAAAATTCATTTTCCTTGCTTAATAAATTCCAGTTGTTCTCTAATGCCTCTAGGATGAAACATAAATGATCTTATTTAGTTTTCAAAAGCCTTCATTACTAGTCCTCAATCTACCTTTCTATTCTCACTGAATGTTATTTCCCTCCCATATTCGTTTACCCTGCCAAGCTAAGGTTCTTACTGCTCCTCACACATAGCATCCTAACTCCTGTCTCTAAATCTTTGTACTTGTGCCTCATGATTGGCTAGTTTTCTGTCTTTACATCAAACAAATTGAATCCTTCTCTTCCCTCAAGTTATGGCTCAATTATCACTTCTTAGTTTTAAATTCCTATAAATTATTTTTCCAATTACATGTAGAAACAAATTTTAAACAGTTTTTGTTAAAATTTTGAGTTCCAAATTCTTGCCTTCTCTCTTCCCCTCAGCCCTCCTTTAGAAGTCAAGCAATTTGATATAGTTTGTATAAATGCCATCATGAAAAATATTTCCATATTTACCTTGTTACAGAAGCAAAAACAGGCCAAAAAATCAAGAAAAATAAAGTTTAAAAGAGTATGTTTTGGGGCCACCTAAGTGGTGCAGTGGATAAAGCACGGGCCCTGGATTCAGGAGGACCTGAGTTCAAAACTGGCCTCAGACATTTGATACTTACTAGCTATGTGACCCTGGGCAAGTTACTTAACCCTCATTACCCAGCAAAAATAAATAAATAAAAGTACATTTCAATCTGCATTTAGACTCCATTAGTTTCTTCTCTGGAGATAGATAGCATTTTTCACAAGTCTTTCAAAATTGCCTTGGATCATCAAATGTTATTTTCTACATAATACTTTTTTTTTCTGATCTCCCCAATTGTATGTCCTCCCTATCAAACTAATTTGTATATAACTTACTTTGTATATATCAAATTTTAAGCTCTTTATATTCATTCTTTTGTTTCCTTATTTTTTTTCTCCCCCAATATAAATTCCATATATTATGGTACTTGGTAAATAGGTACTTAATAAATACCTGTTGATTGATTAGTTCAAACCTTAAACTTTATATTATGCTTATCTGCCATACTGCCTGTAAGATTCCAAACCCAGATGCTTAGGAGAATAGTGTAGTTATATACATTAGCAGTGAAACCGGGGAAAGAAAACTAGTTTAGGAGAAAAGGGAATAGGGAATTGTTGTGTGACTCATAAAAGAGATTTCTTATGACACAGAACCCAATAAATTTTTGGCCTCTAGGAACTGCTTGGGAAGCCTTAGGAAATATCTGCATCTATCTCTATCAATATCATCACCCATCATCATACCTATAATTCGTATCTGTCCTGAGAGCAACTTCCCTTTTTGCAAGTCCTCAGTTCAAACTTATAGTATATTTTTTTAAAAAATGAGAAAATCAAAAGAGACATTCCAGAATGAAAAGCCATTGTTCCTCAAAATATACACAGAAGTAAACATAGTGTTAAGAATGAAAGAGTATAAAGGTCTAAGGCATATTGTTTCAACACCTTGTTACCTATTAGCAAATAGATGAAGAAGGTGAATCCTAGGCAAGGGACAATGGGCAGCCACTAGTTTGTTGTGATCAATATCAGTAGTCAATGATAAGCATAAGTACATGAGTTACTCACATATTGAGACAAGAATTATTTTTAAATAGTGTGTGTGTTTATGTACTTATATGTGTGTGTATGTAAGAGAAATTAGGTTCATTCTGCTTTGCCCCCAGAAAAACAAACATAGAAGCAATGAGGGAGCCTTGAAGAAAGATTGATGGAAGGAAAAAGAAAACAAACTTTCCAACATATAATCAGCTAAGTATATGTGTGCATGCACACAAACACCCCTCTCTGATTTCCATGGCATCCTCCATATAGATATTCCTACCAAAAATTCATATCACAAGCCACGAATACTTTCCACTGTGTTATTCTCATACAGATTTCCATATAGATTTGTCACAGGAAATTCAAACAGTGCTCTAGGTGGGGGAACTGTCTTGCACTCTATTGACATCATGTGGATAAGGCTAGAGCCCATGGGCTATCTACAAGTCGCCTTTCACTCCTACCACCTGACCAGTTCACTGGGTTTTCTGAGTCTACATTATAATTTAAATATATTCCATAGCCATCCCCAAAATTAAGGTAGAAATAGGCAGTTCTGATAAATAAATGTTCCTAGTCATCAAGAATTACATAATATTGAAGTTGTAAGGGATTTCATAAAGCATTTGATTCATTTTAAATCAACTCAACAAGCATTTATTAAATATCTACTATAAGCCGGGCACTATATTCTAACCTGTGTTTGAACAGAAATTCCTGTTCCACATGTTTATCAAGTTATTACCTAGCCCTGTTTGAAGACCTCACTGCCCCCCAAAGCAATCCATTCTGGTTTTGAATATCTATAATTGTTGTATAGAACACTTTCTGTATAACAAGCCTAAATCTCTTCTCTTAAACTTCTCTTCATTGACACTTGCTTTGCTTCCAAGAAACAAGTTTCATGAATCTCATCTTTCTTTCATGTTGAGAGCCCTATAAAATATCAGCCTCTATCATTAACTAGTGGGTTCCATTTACTCAGGTGGAGTTGGTAGACAATGAAACATGATCCAGTGACTAATAAGTGGAATATAACTATTCTGAGATGCAATCACTTGAAAAACTCGGGGATCACAGAGAAATGTAACATTATTGTTATTTTTTCTCTCTAGAACTTTCTTTCCCTGGCACAATTACTCTTTGATTAGTGTTGGTTCATATGCACATCTGTCCATCAGTTTTATGCACTAAATACAATCAAACTGGTTCAAATGCATAAATGCAGACTGTGACATGCTTGCACTACCCCACCTCCCCGATCATTATTGAACATGATAGGATATTTTGAGCACAAGAAATAATAAAATTGTTTCCCCTAAACTCATAAATAATAATTAAAGCCCTAAAGACAAGAAAAATTATTTTCTAAAGGTAACTAACCCAAAGTCATCCGATTTCACACAAGCATATGGGAAATATCAAAGTTAAAGAAACTTATGAAATATTAAAAGGAAACAATGTATGTGGCTTTTGAGATTGGTTATTAGAGAAAATCTAAGATTCACGGTGAGGTTGGAAGGTAAGAAAAAATAAAATGCATACTGTAGATGATACCTCATGTTAAAGTAGTTTTCAAGGAAAAGAAGACAATAAAAGAATAGAGGACAATATGGAATGTTGACTGTTTCCAGAGGCTTATTGATTGCTTATGCATTACTCAAAGTTCTTGTTTTGTTTCATTTACTGAAAAAAAAAATAGCACCTTTGCAGATAATTGGAGGATAGGTTGGAGGAGTAGGGACTGGAATCAAGACTTATTAGGAGGCTTTTGTAACCATCCAGGACAAAGGGTTATGATAGCCTGTACACCACTCAGTGAGTAAAGAGAAAACAAATGTGAGAAATGCCCCAGAAGCAGAATAAAGGAGCTTTTATGATTATGGATACATGGGATGAGGGGGAGGGCAAAGTCAAGGAAGGCTCACATGTTGCATTCTTGAATGACTGAAAGTTTGGTAATGCCTTCAATTGAAATAGATGACTTAGGAAACTATGTGGAATAAAATTCAAAGGAAAATTAGTTCTATTTGGGGCATGTTGAATTTGAGATGCCTTTGGGGAAACTGTGTCGAGATACAGAAAAGGGATTTCATGATGTAAGACTGGAGCTCAGAAGAGAGATCATGATGAATATCAAGATTCAGGAGTCATCTTGCATGGACCTGGCTTTTAAGCCCATAGAAGATTGTGAGCGAGAGAGTGGGGGGAAATAAAGGTCCAACACCGTACTTTGAGAAATTTTAATAATATTTACATTTCTTTCCTTGCTCCATCTTTTGGAAATATTATTTTTGCCTAAATGCTTTCAATTATTTTTAAATTTAGGATTATTTTATTTTATTGATTCTACAGTGCAGTTTGCAATTCTGTTGTCCAGGAAAACGATTCTATTTGTAATTATTTAAATTGATGTATTTATATTCTAGTCATTTCTCTACCAGCTCTGCTTCTGAGTCTCAAGGCTTCACCACCACATGCTGCAAGGTTATCTTTGCTCCTCCTTTTGTCTCCTCTCAAATCTTTAGCTCAATTTTATGCATTATCTTCTCCCTTTAGAATGAAGGTTTCCTGAGGACAGGGATCATCTTTCTTTTTTTTGTTTGTGTTCTCTGTGCTAGTGCTTAATAAATGATTACTGACAACTAGTCTAGAAATCAATGAATGACATCCTAGGTAACTTAGAAGTTGTTACTTTATCATTTTTTTCTCCACCTTTTATACAATTTCTAGTTTCGTTTCTAATGCTACTCTTGATTTATCAGTATTGTTTTTTATTTTGATGGTTTAAACTAATTCTATTTCATATATTTTTTATTCTCTTAGAACTGATTATTCAGTTTTGCTTTTTCCCTACCTCATCCCTTCTGAACCACACCCCACCTCCTTTATCGAGGCAGATGATAAGGAAGTAGCCTATTTTGTGATCTTATCCTTCTGACTTGCCATTTCTACTTTAAAAGAACAACAACAACAACAACAACTATTTCCTATAGTAATATTTTAAACTGCAGTCTTGCAAGTGAAGGGTGAGTTTCTGGATGCTCTGGGGTGCTAGATTTTCCCAGATACTTTCAGTAGCACTATATGAGTCAAAAGGATTAAGGAAAATCTGATGCAAGTCTCTAACAGTGGGATATATTTATCTGTGTTAAATGATTTAATAAGTCATAAGATAAACATTTAGTAATGGCAAGACATGTTCTCACATTTTAGTTCTTATTTGCAAGGGACAGAAAGAGTATTTTCATATTTACGTAATGTTATCTAAAATATATTAAAATGTGATAAGCATGAAAAACATCAATATTACTGTGAGTTTGCATATTTCATATAAATTTGGTCTGTTCTCAGGATCATTGGTTTAGAACTGTTCAAATAATTTTATATGTTATTTTGTCACTATGCCTAACACTTTCATTTTATACATGTGGGGAATGAAACAGAGTTTGAAGTATTTTCCTGAAGGGTAACCATATAGTAAGTAGCAAAGCTGGAATTCAAATTTAAGTTATTTAACTCCATGCCCAGAGCATTTTCCATTACAACAAGCAAATAAGGCAGTCAAATAAGAAAAATAAGCAGATCAACATTGTTTTGGTACAATCAATCAATAAGGATCAATCAATATTATAATAATAACTTATGATGACATCATGAAACTTAGCCTCAGTTTTCTCTACTCTAAAATTGGAGTTATTTTATTACCTACCTCACTGGGTCAGAAATCCTAAAGTATTACTTGAATGTGAATTATTATCATAATAACTCATTGTAATGTTATTATAAATAACTTGTCTTCACAATATAAATTATGGCAATATGTTATTATACATAACAACTTTATTATAATAATAACATTAATAATCCTCATTCAAGTAGCATTTTAGGATTTCTGACCCAGTGAACCAGATAGCAAAATCATCCCCATTTTATAAATGAGACAACTGAGACTGAGGTAAGTCATATAACTTTTCTAAACATCCGTGTATTAATGACAGACAGATCTGGGATTGGAGGTCAGGTATTCTGAGTCTAAGATTATTTCATTCTCTTCTGTCTTGCACCCCTCATACATGCAATCCAGTGCTTTCATTTTAAGAAGGAAATTTTGAACAAATTCAATAAATCCCATTGGCATACAATTACAATAGGTTGTGATTACCTCATGTTTTAATTAATATAGGCAAAGGACACTTGATTTGGGGACATTAAATATCCTATGAATTTTCACTGTATCATAGAGTATATCCCATGAGAGAAATAATATCTATGCTATTGGAATCAATGATTGGAAAAATGAATACACATATTTCTCTCCAAAGTCAGTACAATAAATTCTATGATCTTAAACCAGTCATTTATAGGAAGCCAGAAAATGCAAGAAAACCATTTTTTTTTTTGGTGGAAATAGCTGAAACAGCATCCATGGAGATACTTTTCCTCCAGCAATGTACTAATTAACATGTCTGCTATTGTATAGAATATTAATATTGCCTACTATTGTACAGAATGAAAGACCTCTTAAACCAATTGAGAAATTACAAATTCATTTCAATAAGCAATGAGTCTCACAGGAAGGTGGGTGGGAGTTCCTGAGGGAGGGTGAGTGTTCCCAAAGAAAAAGTGGCTTAGGTTCAAACTGTAATTAAAATGTTTCTATCGGGCCCAGTGAATCCTACAGTGTACTGGCAGAAATAGGAAAGCCACTTAACGATGTAAAATATGGCAACTGAGCCGACAGTTTCCTGACAAGCAGTTTCCAGATTGTCCTAATCTTATGTATATAAACCCCACACTTTCTTTGCCAAGACTAATCAGATGTAAAATCTTAAAGCAAGAGTAAGCAAGTATGATGAGGCAATTAATGCTGTCTCTGTCTTTGTTGACAATTTCGAAGAAGATATAAAGAACACATTATTCCAAGTCTGCCTTTCACTTTGCATTTAGAAAAGAAGTCAGCTACTTAACTGAACTTCCTTTCACAGTATCAAATTTGGCTAAGAGAGAGGGATATATTTGTTATATAAAAAGACCTAATTATTTCCCATATAATGTAATTTATCTTATCAGTGATATTTACTTTTTTTGTAAATGAGGAAGCATTTGGTTTTAATGATCCTAAGGGGTACTTCTATTTTTATTATTACAACTGTTACCAATTAATTTGAAGCTGTGGGTTACAGTAAGGCTCAAAGATTCTATTATCATTAATATATTAAAATTAAAATTAATTTTATTACTTCTCATCCAATACGGCAAATCATAGAAGAAAAACCATTGATAGTATTAATAAAATACTGAGTTTTCCAAAAGGATAATTTTAGTTACTTTACAATCCTTGCAATTGAAATAATTTGTATACTGTGACAATTTCATTTCATTTTATTCAATTGTTTTCAACCTTGAACTAGTTTGTTTATTGAAATCAGTTCAATTGGCTCAATTGCAAATGACTGTCATATAAAATTTAAATGTTACCCAAAGTTCCCTAATCCAGAAATGATTTCCCATTGGAGGATGTCTTGGCTACACAAAACTAGAGAGGTAAATTGGGACTTTAAATCACAGGTATAAAAAGTTAATTGCTTTTCAACATTTTTTCTGCTCTTCCTAAATTTATTAATGGTCTGATTTCATCCCAAAGGTAGTAAAATTCAGCTTCCTCCATGGGGCCCAGAAATGTTCCAATGTATGTAAGAATCAGGCTGAAACAGAGAAGTTGCTGGTCTAAAATAAGACCTATGGGATTGCCAGGCTCAAATTAAGCTGCTCATTGTCTCCTCTTTCATCTTTTTTTTTTCTTTTTTTGAAGTTATGATATTGAATGAATCTATTTCAAATACTAAGAATTCTGATATATTCAAAGAGGTTCTAAGGGTTCCCAAGCCAACTCATACCTTCAACTGCTCTTTCTGAGATAGACTCTGAATGGAGCTGAATGTTTACAATTGATTGTCAATAACTAGGAATTTTCTAGAGCACACTATAATTCAGCAATAGAGCTTAGGCTCTAAAACATCTCCTGATCCAAATGCATCTCAGGGTCAGGAGGGGATGGTCAGAGCTATAAACAGAAATATTTTTATTTGGGGCAGCATAAATCATATTTTATTCAAGCAATAAAAACATGAACTACAAACAGGCATATTTTGTTTTGTTTTGTTTGTATTTGGTTAAGCATGGACATTGGTCCATGTACAGAGACTGTTTCTGATGAAGTTGGAGTAGTCTACCATTCATCTAGGGGTACAGTCACTAAGGGGAAATGAGCCACAAGTTAGCTTACTATTTTCATTAATTTGTTTTGTTGATTATTTATAATCTGTTGTTTCCACACTGTGTTGGCAGCACATTAAATCTTATGCCCTAATGCAAAGCCCAATTTCCCTTTCCTAGTTATAGCTATTGTGCTGATGTGGGATAAAAAGCAAATGTTCTTGCATTTTGCTGGATTTTAATGGTAAAATAGTCACAGAGAACTGTAGTGGTGCCTTAAAGGGTTGGCCTTTTTTTTCTTCATTATCAGGAAAACCATTTTAACCAATTTGGTTTCTGTACTAAAAGACTACTAAAATAGCCTTACTGATGTTATTTTCACAAAAGGAAAAAGTAGAATATGATATCTTAGCTAGGATGCCCTCTGGGGCCTTGTTTAATGGTTGGATGAATTTCTATGCTGTCAATTCATGCCTCAATATTGAATGTTATTATAATATGCCATTTGTCATTTAATACATTTTGATTGTGTCACCAATCAACCCCCCAGTCTTGTCCACTAACTCTAACTCTTCCCAAACCTACTTCCACATATGCCTGGAGCTAAATATAGTCAGAATTCACACATAACTATACATTTCCATTAAAACTTAATAAGAAGATAATAGGAAAAGAAAGAAAGCCATAACTGAATTCTTTCTACTCAGTGAATGATTCCTTTTACTGCTTTCCATGGGAATACTTATGTAAGAAAATTAGGCAAGGAATATAGTTAATTAGGGCTGTGTATTTCTTTGATATCTCATTCATATCTCCAATTATTTCCATAGGAAGAGACCTGAGCAAGTAATTTGATTTCTCTTAGCCTCAGTTTCTTCATCTGTAAAATGAAGAATTTGTGCCAGACGATCTCTAAAGTTGCTTCAATTCTAAACTTTTGAGTCTATTACTCAAGTATTATCTAGCCTTTTTATTTTACAGAAGAAACTGAAACATTTCAAACTTAAGTTAGTCTCATTCATTAATCAATTTCTGTAATATATTTCACGGTCAACTCCAATCATGTGGAAGTTTCAACTACACATACCTGTCCAGTTGTGAGGAGAGGAACGGCAACAATTAAGTTAATGAAATTGTGTTTGACTTTCAATAAGTAATTCAGCAGAATTGTGGACCTTTTGAATTCTGAAGAGGGTACTTGGGCTCAGTCAACATTTCCACACATAATAAAGGCATGTGGCCTTAAGTTAATAAAAACTATAATTTAGAGATAGGATTTAAAGACAGAGTACAAATCCTTTTTCTCAGTGAAAATGGATTTGCTAAATGTTCTTTAAAAATAGCTCTACTATCACCTTTCATTTTGAGAAATGATATATATAGTGGTATCTTTCAAAGGCCAAGAAGTTTGAGCTTACTAAGTGGATTGGCACAATATTTGTGTTTTCTTTTTACCCTTTGTTTCAAATTTTGTTAAAAATAAGAATTATTATCTAAATTAAGAAACCATGTCAAGCATTATAGAAACATCTATGGAGATGGAAAATGGTATTCAAGGGAGCTAAGTAATTTGTTATGTGGGCTTGTAAATAGCATTTCAACTCACTAGGTTTCTTCATCTTTAATATGAATGTGTTTTGTTGTATAATCACTAAGGCCGTTTCTGCCTCTAAACGTGTATGATGTACAGCTAAGAGCTGTACATGTGTTGGTTTTATGGAAGACATTTTCAGAGATAAATACTTAACAATGATGACTTGGTTTGCATTACTACTGCAAGTTTATATGGAAATAAAACTTTTCCAATGCCTTCTAAGAGGTTTGTATTTATTTACTTGGTATTTATTCTCTGTATCTCTATATAGCTTAATCTCTAAAAGTTTAAAACTGCACTAAGACTTTTGGGACATTCTCTATAAGTACACTAGGTTTAATTGTAACATTACATACTCTGAAAATAGCTCAGGGACTGATAAATAGCAAGGACTTAATTAATGCTTCTTGACTGAAAGCAGAAATGTCCTATGAATTTTCTTAACAAATGGATAACAGCCTACATATTCTGAGAATGGTCTTATTTGTAATTTTATAAGATTTTCAGATTTGTGAAACCAATTTAGAGAAGGTGGATTTATCCTATTTCTATTTTCCATTCCAGTATTAGCACCTTGGATTTTGAAGATCTTTAAAAAATGTGACAATATAATCCCTCTCCTGTTTTTCCTCATCATCATAATTAAATTCCAACATAAACTAGATCCAGAATTCCCCTGAATATGCATTCTCATTTTTAAATGCTTAATTGATTGCCTTTATTCATACATTTACAAAGAGCAGGGATGGAACATATGACTTGTGTCTAGCCATGGTGTTTATTACTGAACTAATTTTTCTATCCTGCTCATATTCATGCTTATCTAATGATTTCATAAAGCAAATATGCATGCTGTGTATTAGATAAAGAATAGACATGTATGTATGTATATTATACGTGTATTTACACGCGCAAATATATGATAGATTCCCCCAATTTCGATATAGTTTTAATGATTTAAAAAATAAACAAACCTACTTATCATTAATTGTGTAGTACTGATAGATTTGTGACAATTCAAGTATTTAATAGCCAAGAACAACTACTGCAGGGAAATATAATCAGTAATAAGTCTAGTAAGAATGGAAACATGATAGAAATAAGAGCTTATTCTTTCTAATTGAAACTGAGTAATTTCTGGGGAAAAGTCAAACTGATTTAATATGTAATTATCCTCATCTTATAAACCTTATCAAAGTTTTAAATCATACATTTTACAGCTGATTTAGCTTGTATTTGCCCATATTAATCAAGCATTCCCAACACTTTGGAATATACAATGCCATCTATTTTTTACATAGTATTTCTTTTCATTTATTGATTCTTGTTCCTCGTGTGGAGGGTGTGAGAAAGTGAAAAGAGAGAGTCAGAGAAAGGCAGAGAAAGAGACAGAGAAAGAATGAAAATGACTGTCATTTTCAGAATTTTAATATACTGTCTTAAGATAACTACCACGTTCTGAATTACTGTAAGGAGAAGGTGGACTTTGCTCATTGGTAAACTCTGATGAAGATCCTGGTGCCAAAGTCATAGGATTACAGATTTAGATAGGTGATTGTCTACTTAAGCGTTTTCATTTTAATTATGAAAAGGTAGAGCCTTAGACAAGTAATCTGTTCCTCCCCAATTCATAGAAGGAGTCAAATAAGAGCAATAAGTCAAAATCTTTTAATCTCAAATCAGAGGATTTTGGAATCAGAGCTAGAAGGAACCTTGAATGTCATTCAGCATGTTCTCTATGGTTCTCTATGCCAATATAAAGTGAATTTTATCCTAAAAATTCACCTTGAAGTAAAATTTTACTTCTGGATTTTCATTATAAATTCACTGACTAAACATAATTATCATACACAGGGATCTACATTTGCATCCAGTATAACTCTAGTGGAACAATTCTGGCAATATTATGCAAAATTGAAATTGGACTCACAATGCATTTAACACAGAGCAAAATCAAATCATCTATCACAATTAGTTCCTTTTGCTGTCTTACTGACCTCTAAAAGATGAAGCTTTGTGGTTTGACTTTCCTCAAACAGAAAGGCACACTTCACTGAATAGGCCTTGTGACAGATTTGATATGGCTATGTGTCAATTAGGAAATTTTTTTAGAAGCTTCAGATTCTTTCTGTGGAGTTAGTCTTATCAAAACTTTAAATTTATGTGCCTGCCCTTTGTATTAGTCCTCTAAAAAATAGCATCAATCTATATAAAGTAGCACTCTACTGAATGCTATTATTTTTTTCTTTATAATTCATTCCTCAATCTTTCTTCCTTTTGAAATGTATTAATGTATCTCATATAGTTTAAAAACACAACAGATGCTATCTATTTTTTATAAAAACTTTGGGAAAAGTTTCCAATCATTATCAGACCAGACCAGATTGTAGTTACTGACAAAACATTCTTAATGTCCATTGAGCTTTCCAGATGATCATTTCAACCTGTCCCATAAGATTATTGGAGAAAGGTTTTCTTTTCCTCCTTGAAATGTACCCCTATTCTCAGTCAGAAGTGTGAACTACAATAATGCTAAAGGTTCAATTTAATACCATAAATCCATGGGAATTAGAAATTGTGCCTGATATAGTGGACTAATATAGCCCAAAGTTACTGATTCTTAGCAATTTTAAACTGCCTTCTTAAACAGAACCTCAATCACTTATCCTTTAACCCATCATGGTCTTAAATAGAAATTACTTGAAATAGGATAGCTAGTGTTCGTATGGTCTTATATATATATATATATATATATATGTATGTATGTATGTATGTGTATATATATATATGTCTGTGTGTATGTATGTATGTATATCTACACCTACATAAAGAGAGAGACAGAGTCAAATAATGAGAGAGAGAAAACTTTATTTTATTCTTGAAAATATCCTTTGGAGAATTTAACCTTCCACATTTTCAAAATATAACTAATTTGAAAGCTATTAATAACATTGGATATTGGAATGATTCATCTGCATTCTGAATGAAAGGGCTAAAAAAAGCAAATTGTTTTCTTTTTAAAAAAATATCTGAATATACATGTGTTAGACACAGAACCCATACTGTACAAACTCTTTTAGAATTCTGTGATATAGTCTTCTGGAGGGTTGGTATGGTGTATGTGGGGAATGATGGGAGGGGAAGGGAAGGGGTTAAGGAAAATTCAAGTATCCATTTATTTTCTTTCTCAAGGATGAATTTCACTATTGTGAGAGCCAAATTGGATATACGGAGCATTAATCTCCCCCTTTAAACTTTCCCATATATATATATACACATATATACACATATATGTGTGTGTGTATATATATATATCTCACAGACCAATAAGCAAAAGGAGCCACTGAGCTTTAATCCATGAGGGATCAGTTTTTTTTGTTTGTTTGTTGTTTTTTTTTATTGCTTGAGAATTAATTATACAACAAGAGTTGAAACCAATTAGGGAAATAAGGAAAGAGAAATACAAATGAATAATCTTAGATCTAAGCTTAGTCTATTCCTTTATAAAACTCACAGAATCCCAAACTGCCCACCAGACTGCAAACCCCAGAAAAGACCCAACACCAAACCACGTGCACTACTTTCAATCCCGCTCTGTCACTGCTAAATTCGTTGCCAGAGAGAGCGAACTTCCGTTCCTGCCCTCAGTTTTAAATTGGCATTCCGGAAGTTCCTTGCATTCTCCTCCCCAAAAGGGAGGCCCTTCAAAAGCCACTTCAGTACCATGCGCAATCTCTCTAATGATTCAGCTAAAACTTCCGATATTAATCTTTACCACAAATAATTTTTACCACACTATTTTTTAAAAATGGGTCATATGGACAAACCCTTATGTAATAATATTAATACTCTCACTTCAGTAAAATAAGTTAAGGATATTTTGTCAAACTACTAAATTCTGAAGAGGAAGAGAAAAGGAATAAGAATTTAAAGAATACCTGCCTACAATGATTCAAGCACTCTGATAAGTGCTTTTTTTTTTTTTTTTTGGTGAGGCAATTGGGGTTAAGTGACTTGCCTAGGGTCACACAGCTGGTTAAGTGTTAAGTGTCTGAGACCAGATTCGAACTCAGGTCCTCCTGACTCCAGGGACGGTGGATAAGTGCTTTTTATAAATTGTATCTCATTTTGTTTTTGACATATATGAGTACAGTTGTTTCTTCAATGAATGTTCCACTTTTAATATAATTTGTTAGACATTATGCTGATGCAATTCTAGTGTAACAGAACCCTACTTAGAAACAAAGAAATCATAGAAATTACCTTTCCAGACCTCTTATGTTTCAGATGGTTATGGAGTTATGGAGTAATGGAGTAATCTTTGATTATACTTTGTCACCCATCCCTTCCTCTGCCTTACAGGGTATTTTTCATTTTATCTCTATAACAGAAGTGTCAAACACTTAGCCAAAGGGCTGCCTCTGCTATACTCCTGGGTATTGCCAAGCCAGATTAAAATGTACTTATGAAATCACCAAATATAAAAAAATACAACCTGATATAGATGATGTTAATATGTGATTTTCTAAGTCAATATGCATCCTGAGGAGATAATTGTATAAGGATTTTTTATCCCTTTTCTATTTGATTTAGACATCTCTGTTCTCCATCTTACATCCATTGTTTTCTTGCTACTCTAGTTCAAGATTTAAGCTCCTCTCACCTAAACAATTAGAATGATTATTCCCCAACCTTCTACTTTCAATCTTACCCTACACCAACCTATCTCCCACTCAATTACCAAAGTAATCTTCCTAAAGTACAGATTGATTCTGTCATTCTCTAGTCAATAAGCTTCAATAGTTCCAAAAAATAATAAAAACTCTTCAGTCTGGCTTGTAAAGTCAGTCCTTCACAATCTGGTTCCAATCTTCCTTTTCTTTCTTTCTTTTTTTTTTCTTTTCATATCATTCTCCTCCTTCTTTCCATTTCAGTATTTGTTGCTATTGACTGAACTTTTTCTTCTATCTACTGCCTTCACACTATTGCATAAGAGATTTCACATGCTTAGGAGCATTTTCACATGCTTCTTGTATGTCCCTTAACCCCCAATAGGTACCGTTACAGCATTTGGAAGCTTCCTGTTTTATTATTAGCTCTTACTTGCTACATAATCACCCAAAATTATTTTCTAATTATGCACTTCCTGAATAATATATTTAGTCCCCTCCTTGTGAGCAAATCAATATTGGCGATACACTGCAGTCTACTATGTTTACAATGTATCATGTATTAAATATTGGAGACCCCAACCATTGTGATTCCTCAGATTGTGGTGTTACATAATTCTCTATCACATAGTATTATGTTTGTTTAGCAATTCTGATTAAAAGAAAGTGTGATTATGCACTCTTTTATCTTGGTATGACTAGTAGGTAACATAGTACTTTACATATGGCAGCACATAAACATTTAATGACTTTTAATGAATAAATAACAATGATTGCTTTACTATTTGCGTGTAAAAGTTTGCTTAATAGAGAATTATGGTCAATTGCTTATTATATGCCATGGAATACCAGATTGTAGTTTATTTCAAATCATTTGGGCAACTTAAGACAGAAGACAGTATAATCAACATTAAAAGTTATTTCTCCCCTTTTCTTTCTGTAAGAATGGTATTTGTGTTTTTTGAACTTCTGCTAGGTTGTAATCAGTTACATTTTCTTCCTGGTGAATAAACCAGGACCATCTAAACATATCCTGAACATAATTAGCTACAAATTACCTATTATAATTTAATTAAGCATTCTTTCCTATCTGCTGCTTAAGTAAAAAAATAACTTCTTTTATGGAGCTGCCAATTAGAATATGTATATTTTATGTTTAATTGGCTAAGAATAATGGAACAGTTGCTATTGTCCTTCATACTCAAAGAGAACCAAAGTGACATCATGTTATTAACTGTCACAGTCTTAGCATATTTTAAAAGTGCAAATAATTTCCATGATCAAGTATATAGGTCTCAATTGAACCTGATTAAATATCTAATGGCTCTAATCAAAGTAGATTTGATCATTTGTTATGCAGGTCCACCTGGTCTAACAGAAAGAAAATAGAAATGGACTTATTGGAATTAGTGAACTTCTTGTCATCTATATGAAAAGTTTAGAGTCGAGAAAGAGAACCCACTAATTCTCAGGTGCTGTGTAGGATAAACAATTTAGTTTTAGTTCTAGCCATAGCACAGACTCTTAAGCTATACACATTATAATCAGTGGATTGACTGATATCTTTTTCTTCTTCCTCTTCTTCCTCTTCTTCCTCCTCCTCTTCCTCCCCCTCCTCCTCTTCCTCCTCCTTCTTCTTTTTTTTTGCTGGGCAATGAGAGTTAAGTTACTTGGCCAGGGTCACACAGCTAGTAAGTGTCAAGTGTCTGAGGCAGGATTTGAACTCAGATCCTCCTGAATCCAGGGTCAGTGCTTTATCCACTGCACCACCTAGCTGCCCCTCCATGATCCATTCTTATGGCTTTATGTTGCATAAACTCACCCACCCCCCTCCGTCCCTTCTGCTTACAATCCACTTCTTCACCTTTGCTTCTCAGAATCCTCTTAAAGACTCACCTCAGGCTGATATTTTTTTTCTCCCCATGAAGTGCTCTCTGTCCCAGTTTTTAATGAACTCTCCTTTCTATCCTCCCAGAATAATCTAAATTCCTCTGGGGCAGAAATGGGCCTTCCCTCAATGTCTAACACCCCACCTGGGAAACAGAAGGTAATTATTATTTTTTTTTATTGAATGGAATGGTTAATTTAGTTATGCAATAGATCATGTATTTCCTGACATAAGAACATCCATGCAGATCTCTCATCTATTTTGTCCTTCAGGAGTTTTGCTCTCTAGGAGTGCCTGTCCCAAGAAACATGTGGAAGTGAAAGGTCATGACACTTTAGTCAATAAATGTGTCTGCTCATTTTATGTTAGGTAAAAGAGGTATGGTGAAGAAAAAAGGTACCACTGGCTCAAATAAGGGCTCAAAACATATTGACTATAAAATAATCAGCTCAAAATATTCCCCAGCTGATTTATCCACTAGTTTTTTTTTTAATCAGACCTCTCTGATATAAACCCCTTTCTCTCCACTCACACTTTAATTGAGGCCCTCATCACCAACCACCTGGAATATGGCAGTAACTTCCTATTTGATTTCCCTAACCCAAGCCTGTGCCCTTCCTCAATCCATCTGCCACAAAGGTGCAAAGTAAATTGCCCTAAAATATAGGTCTGATCATGTCATTCCCTAACCAATAAACTACAGTGGCTCCCAATGACCTCTGTGATCAAATTAAATTATTTTGCTTGGAATTTCAACGTCTTTATAAACTGGTCCCTTCATATTTTTCCAGTACCTTTTCACACATTATCCCCCCCCCTCTACCCCCCATCACCATCATCACCACCACTACCACCACCACACACACTCTTTGATGGAGCTGTTCTGTTTTACTCACTCTTTTGCTCATGGTCCCTCTAACTTCTCTGGGTCTCTGCACAAGCTGTTCCTGATGCCTGGAATGTACTCTCTTTTTATTACTGCTAACTTCCATTATCCCTGTTTTCCTTCTACACAAAGGCCAGCTTCTGGTTCACTTCCTCTCTTCAAACTCTCCTGCATTTGCTTCATATAGATTGACTATAATATACTTATATAGATATACATGCCACACACACATGTACCACAGAATGTAAACAACTTGTGAGCAGGGACTGTTTAACTTTGGTCTCTGTATCACCATTACTTACTGTACCTGGCGCACTGTAAGCCCAAAATGAGTACTTGTTGAGTGAATGATTGCCATGGACAATTGAGAGATGACTGTATCCATTTTATTGGGATGAGAAAGGTAGACTTGTTTTTACTGATCGCAGAGCCATGTGAGCATATAATCTGACTCATTCTTTTTGCTAACCTGCCTCATCATGTTAATAACATTTTAGAGTCTAGACACTATTTTGCAAAGTCTGTAGATCTGTGTATCTCTGCCTCTGCCTCCCCTTTTCTCTGCTTCACTCCTACCCTTCCTTCTTTCCACTGTAGTTCCCAAGTTGTTCTTTAATTGTATGCTCAGTATCAACTGTTGACAATATTGTTTTTCAGCATAAAACCTACATTTTATCTGCATTACTTGTTTGCTACTTTAAAAAGACCAAATGAGTAAGCACTTCTCCCATCAAAAAAGAAACTAAACAAAACTAATATTATAGTAGACATTACATATGTTTTACAGACATTATTTTAGAAATTGTTCACGTGGAAGGAGAATATTTTAGTTCATTTATTTGTTTGTTTGATTTATTCACTCACTCATTCATTCATTCATTCATTCATTTATTTATTGGGGCAATGAGGGTTAAGTGACTTGCCCAGGGTCACACAGCTAGTAAGTATAAATGTCTGAGTTCCTATTTGAATTCAGGTCCTCCTGAATCCAGGGCCGGTGCTTTTTTCCACTGAGTCACCTAGCTACCCCCTAGTTTATTATTTTTTTTAAAGCCAATTTCCTTTCCATTTCAGTGCACAATTTAGTTTAAGATATTTGTGAGACCTAAAGCATGAGATGCATTATTATTAAATCAAAGATTAATGGATAAAAATAATTTGTAGCTTCCCTCACTATGTCAAAAGCAGAATTTGCCAGTAAAGCAGCATTCTTTGGCTATAGCCAAATTTCTGTGCTCCAACCTTGACACCTGACCTAGCACTTCAAGCTCCCACTCTGGGGCCTTGCACTTATCCTTAGTAAACATTCACGATATATTGCTTGAATCCACACCCAGCTTGCTATTCCCCTGCTGTCTTCATGGCATTCTACCTCATTTGCTCAATTTCCCCCTCCCCTTTTGCTACCCTACTCATATTTTTTAAAAGGTAATGAAACCAATCCCATTAAAATATTATTCCTGGCTACCCCTCTCCCCAGTGTTCCATCTTCCACCATTAGCATTCACTTTCCTTGAGAACAATCAGGAACAATCTGCTTGCTTATATTTAGATACATAGTGTTGAATACATTTCATGGCTCACAGTAACCAATTTATGTTATTTCATTCCATTCTACTAAAGGAAATATCAGGTTGGAGAAAAGAGGCCACTGTATTTTATTTTCCAAAGGTTAGGGAGGTGGCTATGGCAGAAATGAAAGTTAACTGGATCCAAAGCCTACTGGCTTCAGACTAATAAAGTGACAGCGCTCTGACTAGGCCAAAGCCATGAGATCTCTGTTCCAAAGCAGGATATTTAGGGACAACAAGCCCTGGCTGGCAGTGGGTGGGTGGGGGTGAGAGGTGGTGGGGGAGTGAGGAGGTACTTTTTCACCCCCTTGTTAAATTGGAATCCTTGCTGTATCCTGAGAAGTACCTCATCCCCAGTAGATACCCCACCCTAGGTGGGCCTATTTACCTCATCCCTCACCCCCATTCCCACATGCTCAGGGAGTAATGGAGATTGCAAATTAGGGCTCTACTAAAAGTGCAAGCTTTAGTTAGTTTCTTAACCTCTTTGAAACTCACATTCCTTGTCTTTAAAACTGGGATAATTATACTTTCTCTTTTGACTTTACAGGGCTATCATGAGGATCCAATGAGAAAATGTATTTAAGTGCCCATAAGTTGTAATGTACTATATAGATGCCAACTATTGATATCAGTGCCTAATACTGGATATAAGGATATAAGGATATAGTTTTTCCACTGCTTGATCTTTGTGGTGCTTGATCCTGCCAGGAATTTCCTGGAAAACCATACAGACCCAAGTTGGAAAGGTAGTTTGATCTAAGCTAGAACATTTTAACTCTTTCCTTCCTTGCCTTGTCCCCACCTTGATTTTCTCCTGAAATACCTACTAAAGGGACAAGGAGGGGTGTGTGTGTGTGTGTGTGTGTGTGTGTGTGTGTGTGTGTGTGTGTGTGTGTGTGTAGATCTCCTTGTGTCAAATGTTACAGAGGGAATTTTCTAGAAAGAAACAGAAAGGCCAAAATTGCCTACATAAACAAAGAACAAGAAACAAAGTGGAAGCCAATTGTTTGGGTAATAGTTAAAGACTCTAAGGGGAGAAAATATTATGGAAAAATGTGCAATAATAAAAAATGAATAGCTTGGCTGGCCCCTGAGAAGTATAGGAAGATGTATTTACACTGGTACAATATGAGGCAGCAAAATAAAGAAAATGATATACAAAAGTGACTGAAACAATGTCAATAAACAATAATGCAGACTATTTAAAATCAAAAGCTCTGTACTTCAAAATCTGGTCCCAAATATGAGATATATAAAAGAACTTCTCCTCTTCTATTACAGGGATAAGGAACTACAAGTAGCAAACACTGCAGATAATGTCAGATTTTTAAAATGTGAATCATTTGGCTAAACTGCTTTAGTTTTCTCTCTTTTATTCTTTAAAAAGGGGAAAGACTATAAGAATTTAAGTAGCCCTGATTACACATCAGACACTTTACAAATAATATATCAGAGATAAATGCTATTGTTATGCTGATTTTACAGATGAGAAATTAAGACAAGCAGCAAATGACTTGCCCAAGGTCACCACTAGTAAGTATCCAAAGCTGAATTTGAATTGAAGTTTTTGTGACTCCAGGCCTAGTGATCTATCCACTGTACTACCCAGATGCCTTTTTAGTAAAGGATGCCTTTCCAGTACAGGAATGAGAGGATGATATACCAAGGAAAACAGATTTCATAAATATTAACTATATAAGTAGATTTATTTTAATCACTTATACACTGCCAGCATACTGTTCCCTAAGATGGAATTAATTTCCAGCGTTACAATATTATGTCATTATGTGATTAGTGGTTACCTTGGCTAGTAAGGTTGCCCAAGAATTTTTTTTTTCTCTTTTAATTATGGTGACCTTTAAGAACTAACTCAATAGGACTAAAACAAGAAAATGTACAGGTTCATAAGCTTATAGCTAGAAGGACTCTTGGAGGTCATGTTGTCTAACCCACCGATTATCAAAAAAAAAAAAATGAAAATGAGGCTGCATGGCATTAAGTGACTTGTTCAAGGTTATACAGATACTAAATGGCAGACAGAATTTGAATTCAGGTCCTCAAATAGAAATTTAGCATTCTTGCCACTAAATCACGTGTCCATCCCAAATTCAGATTCCATCTGCCACATACTAATTAATCACCTGCTAAATCCTTCACACACAACGATACTGAAGGTCAGTACTGAGATCATGTTATTGTCTCATTCCAGGTGACTAAAATATGTCAGTTCTCATTTGAGGACTTGTCAGAGTTGATGATTTGGCAGAAAGAGCTAAAATAAACTTCAACAGGTAGCCAATAATCCACTTTTAATTTAAGAAGCAAAGTTACCCACATCTAAGTGAGATTCATGGTTTGACGGTAGTATGCAAAAAGCAAATCCAAAACTCAAGTAAGAGGAAATTTGCGAAATGGTTGCAAATGCTGTTGTAGGCTCAAAAAAGGTCAATTCCTGTTGGTCAGAAGAAAAAGTATTGAGTCTGACTCCAAAGTGCAAGTTAGCTTCTCCATGGCACAATAGTATCCTAGATTTGGAACGTGGAAGACCAAGGTTCAGATTCTTAGCTAATACTCACTGTGTAACAAAGGATATGTCATAGGATATTCTGGTAAAAAAAAAAAACAACAACAACAACAACAAAAAAAAAACAAAACAAGATGGGGGGCATATAGGTGGTGCAGTGGATAAAACACTGGCCCTGGATTCAGGAGGACCTGAGCTCAAATTTGGCCTCAGACACTTAACACTTACTAGCTGCGTGACCTTGGGCAATTCACTTAACCCCCCCATTGCCCTGAAAAATGAAAAAAGGATGAATAACATGAAGTATAATTGAGAAACTGATGTGTCAGGAAGTAAAAAACAAAGATGGGCAGAAATCTCATGGAATTATTTGAAGAGAGCTATGGACTAGATGTACTGGATGGACATGATTAAAAATTATCTAGAAGAAAAATAAAATGCTCAGTCATCCTGATATTTGGCCTAAAGGATACACAACATTTGATCATTTCAAAATTCAATTAATCCTTGTGTATACTGGAGGACAAAATTAACACTGGTGCTATGAACACATCATGCTATATCTTTTAGGAGATAAAATTTGGTCTGTTAGGAATTCAAGAGCGTGTAATGTCAAATCCTGATGGAGTGTGGAGGTAGAAAGAGAGTCTTACTGGAAATGTTTTTTTATAGCATAGTGCAAGCCAAACACAACTTTTTCCTTCTATTTTTGATCAAGATGCTTGGCATGACATGGACTGAGTTGTACTGAGTAAATCACTAAAAATAGACACGACCAGTGTCTGCCGTCATCCAAGTTTTCCCTAAGATCTAGCACAGCCTTGTTTCCTTATAGTAGCTAGTATTTCCTTCTTTTTCCTCTCCCTCCCTCAGTAGCTTTTCTCCAGTATATGCTCTACCAAAAACAGCATGAACTGACCATTCTGCCACAGGACTATTTAGTCACCACGTTTTTGTCAAGCCCTGGGAAAGCTTAGCTGACCCCTGACTACTGCCTTGATGAAGTGACAAGTGACTTGGTAACAATGACATATTTAGGCACCAAAGAGACATTTAAAAGAACTGCAGAAAGTCAATCTCCCTAGCACAGATCATAAAAGCCAGTTTGGGTTGGTGCAATGGGAATTACATCATTAGCCACTTTTAACACTCCACTTTGGAGTAAATTCAAATTAAATTTACAGGAGAAAGGAAACCCCCATGCTGACAATGTAAAAGGAAATAATCTAAACTTTTATGAAAATGAATTAAAGAGGAAGTTCTATTGTAAGGCTATCTTTCTGTCAATGAGGAGCTATGATCATTCTTGAAAGAGAAACTGAAAGATACTAGGGAAAGTCATCTAATCATTCAACAAGTATTTATTGAGCAATTAACCTGAGTCCAGCCCTGTGCTAGGAACTGAGAGGCCAAAAGGGCTTCCCAATCAAATTGCTGTGATTAGTTTTATTATTGAAGACATTTTTGTACCTCTTTTATCTGAAGATCCTTAAATGCCTAACATGTTTCAGGAGCCTACAGACTACATACTATTTGTAGATGGATTCACTTCTTTTCATAAAAATGTGCTTTGATAATGACAAAAATGAAAGAAATTTAAGCAGTGCTATGAAATACTCTAACTCAATGTCAGTTCACAGAAGCCTGGCTTCATCAGAAACAACTGAAAATTTCAAGTTAAATATAATGCAACTGGAACCTGCCCTTGTAGCATGGATTCACAATTTTTCTCTAAAATAATTATTTTTTTGTTTGTTTGTTCTCTCTACCCAAGGATGCTTTTCAAAATCCATTCACTCATAGAGTACATTCAAAAGTACAGCTGAAATGATAGCTAGAATGATCACCTTAGCATCCTAAGAACTTTTGATCTTTGTCAGAGTAATTCCAGTAGATATCAGTCATCAGTGTTGCCAAACTGTCCACATTGCAGAAGCGTCCACTGATTATAAAGAAAATGACCTCCCAAAAGGTGGAGACAGAACTAGGATTTAACTTATGAGATGTTACAGTTATTATATTAAGGAACTTGATTCGTTTATAACCGGTGTGATATAACCATTAAATGAAATAACATGTAAAATGCTTTGCAAACCTTAAAGCACAATATAAATGCTAGTTATAGTTGTAAATTGTTGTTGTGGTTATAGCTATAATTTCATCAGTGTGGTATTCCTTCCAACAATGCAGACCAGAACTTTGACATAGCTTAGTAGACAGTATCTGAGAATAATCATTGCCAAAAAGGCAAGGTAACAATCATTTATTAAGTGTTATCTATTTGCCAGAAGCTGTATTAAGGGCTAGTGATACAAATAACAAAAAGAAAGACACTCCTTGCCCTCAAAGGAGCTTACATTCTAATTGTTGAAGATAAAACACACAGAAGGAACTAAAAAGGGAAGTAACAAGTGTAGGGTATAGTGCTGAAATACACAAAGTCAGAAGCAGAGCTCCTTAGAGAAAAAAAGGTTAGTAGACTGGACCACTTTTCAAAATGGAGGTCCTGGGAGAAACTACCAATGGAAGAAGGGGGTCTGTCATGACAGAGCAATATTAAAGGGTGAAAAAGCACCACATACTGAGAGAAGTTAAAAGATGACACTGTAACTGAGCCATAATGGCAAAGTCTAGAAACTCAGAAGCAGAGCCTAAAGGAAAAATTAATTATCCATCAGCCAATCTGAAAAAGTGTCTCTCTAAACTTTGAATGACTGATCCTCAAAAACCAGGCAATTACTCACTAGGCCCATGTTTGAAGCATTCCAGGTCAGTAGGACCTGAAAGAGATTGTCATTTTTCCCCGGTCATTTCTGATTCTTTGTGACTTCATCTTGGCAAAGAGACTGGAGTGGTTTGCCATTTCCTTCTCCAGTAGATGAAGGCAAACCAAGTTTCAGTGAGTTGCCCTGGTTCATACAGCCAGTAAGTGTCTGAGGCCAGATTTGAACTCAGTAAGATGAGTCTTCTGGACTTCTAGTCTGTTGTTCTATCCACTGCACCATCTAGCCACATAACATATATTGTACTCTTCTGTTATAACCTCAGAGAACCCAAGGTAAAATAGAAACAGATTGACAAATGTCACATTACTTTGTCCAAATCATAATTACACTGCTGTTTTTTCTTATTTCTAAGTATAGAGGGCAGCTAGGTGGTGCAGTGGATAAAGCACCGGCTATGGATTCAGGAGGACCTGAGTTCAAAACCGACCTCAGACATTTGACACTAATTAGCTGTGTGACCCTGGATAAGTCACTAAATCCTCATGGCTCCACCTCCGAAAAAACAAAAAACAAAAAAATGAAAAAAAGCTGATTTCTAAGTGTAACCATTCATAATCTCAAATTGTAAAATAGTTGGGGGGGGAGGTAAACAAACTTTATTATTAAATTTATTACTGATTTTATCTAAGAGCTCTATTTTAAATATATTATGTACACATGGTGTACAGAAACAATTCCAAGCAAATTTCATTCACTAAGTGTTGCAATGACATATGAAAACAAATGAATAATTTAAAGCCCCTCAAAAGGCTGCCCAGCATCCGCTGGTGCTTTTGTCTTGAGTTGGGGGAGGATTGCATCTGTTAACTCTGTCTGTTTTCACCTCCCAAAGATTTAATATGACTGACATTTCTGCTTCCTCCTCCATTAGGTGAAAACTCCATTAAGTGTTTACGGAGGTGAACTGGAGGGAAGAAAACTCAGCGATTGCCAAATCTGCCTGAATGAGGATTTACAGAGAAGGATTTGTGTAACTTAAGTGAACAGATTCCTGACAAGAAGCAATTGGAACATCTGGAATGGATAACCTCATAGGACTACTTTACTCTCCCCAATTTTGCTTTTTCTTCTGCTTCCTGGACTGCTGTCCAGCCAATGACCATAGGAAGTTGTATTCATTTGGGGGGTTGAAATATATGTGATGATGCAGCTGCAAACATCAGGGCAGGGTCAAACTGAGACCAACTGTATGGAGAATAATTGAGAAGGAGGCCCTTAAGAACAGCTCATTCAATGTGTTTACCAGATACTTACTCAAAAGAATCCTAGTGATAAGTAATGAGATGAAAATGATCACTGTATAAATTAAACAAATGCAAAAATCTATAGATAGGAGCAAAGTTAGGATTGTATATGTATTTAGTCATTCAACATCTCCAGGAACAAATGAGAAAATAAAGGGCTTTGCAAAATCAAAATTGAGAAACAACAGCATTTTAGGAAATTACTTAAATTTAAGGGGGATTCAAGGAATTCTACACAAGGAATGTTTTAATGTTAATTCATTTTCCTTAAGGCAAAGCTTTTAAACTAAGTTCCAGGAATTGATTAGTGAATCAGTTGTGAAAAATCAGCACTTCCTGCTGGGACACCAATATTCCCTGTGCAAAGATAAATCGTGAAGATCCTCAATATTTCTCCAATTCATCTACCCAGATTCTCCTTTCTTCATACTCCATATCAGAAAATGTCTTGAGAAGAGGGGTTGCTTATTACATCTTTACTGAATAAAAGTTAATTGTTGTGACCAGTTCTGGGCAGCATATTTTAGAAGGGTTTTAGGAATGAAAGCATACTCAAAGGAAGGAGGAGAGCAGGAGGGAAGGGCACAGAAAATGATCCAAATAAAGATATACAGAAGTAGATGGCAGATATTTATTAATCCTGGATCAGAGAAGATTGAGAAGAGGTGCTAGGCTCATTATTCTAGACTTCAAAGGGTCCTCAGAGTCCACCCAGAAGAAATACAGTTCAATCTCTTGAGTTTAAGGAGACAGAAACTGAGGTGAAGAGAGGGTAAGTCAGTTGCATAAGGTGACACAGATAGTGTCACATGTGGAATAAAAACTCATGTCCTATAACTTTGAAGCTACTACTTTTCCCACTGTACTATACTGAGGGACATAATGAGTCCTCAAATACTTAAATGGTTGTAGATCGGGAAAATTAGCTTTGTTCTCTTTTATCCCTGATTACAAGTAAGATTAATTAGAAGTTATATAAAAACATATTAAGATTTAACCTAGGGGGCAGTTAGATTGCATAGTGGATAAAGCACCATACCTGGATTCAGGAGGACCTGAGTTCAAATCCAGCCTCAGACACTTGGCACTTACTGTGTGACCCTGGGCAAGTCACTTAACCCTCATTGCTCCCCCCTCCAAAGATTTAACCTAATGCAAAAAATTCCTTCCCTATTAGACCTATCCCAGTGTGAAATGCAATAAACATTCTCCATCATTTGAAGTCATCGAGCAAAATCGAGATGGCTACTTGTTAAGCATATTGTATAATAGATGGAGTTTTATGACAACAGTTCATAAGAAATAGACAGGTATTTATACATGTAAAAGGTTGTGGATTAAGAGATGAAAAGGGTCCATGCCCAACAATAGACTATTCCCACCACTACCCCCAACGTAAGTATAAGGAAATTAAAGACTGGAAAATTTAAATAATTTGCCTAAGGTCTCACAGGTAGTAAGAGAAACAATATTTAAATCTAGGCCCTATAACCCCCTATGTCCTTGATCTTTCCATTGTACCAAATTAACTCTAATCCTCAAATAATCCCTTCTCTCCCTAACCTGATGATTTTGTTCATGTTCTAGAGAGGAAAAGTGATGAACCACATTTTTGTGTTTGTCTGTTTGTGGGGTTTTGTTTGGTTGGGGTTTTTTTGTTTTGTTTTGTTTTGTTTTTGTTTTTGCTTATGTAAAGAAGAAAATTAATTAACTGCATCAGAAAATCATTGTTCTTGTTTTATAAAATGGTCCTCCTTTTTTTCCCTAACACCATAACATGAATTTATGTATCTATGTATATATGTGCACATATATACATATGCATACACACATGTGTCACAAGACAAATACATAATGTGATAATATTGAGTCTTTTTTCATGTTTCACTCTTTATGACCTGTTTTGGAGCTTTCTTGGCAAAGATATAAAAATGGTTTGTGAGATCCTTCTCTAGCTCATTTTACAGTCGAGGAAACTGAGGCAAACAGGGTTAAGTGACTTGCCCAAGGTCATACAGCTAGTAAGTGTCTGAGGCCAAATTTGAATCAGGAAGATGAGTGTTCCTAATTAGAGGCCCAGAACTCTATCCCCTATGCCACCAATACTTGTGTGTGTGTTTGTATGTATATATGTGTGTATATCTATATCATCTATATCGAGAGAGAGAGAGAGAAAGAGAGAGAGAGAGAGAATGAATCACTGTCAGGTTCTAAAATTCTGAACAGGTTTCAAGTATGGTAGCAGCAACATAATATGTCTCTTTGACAAGGACCACCTCTGTAAAAGTCAGTGGAACATAGTAGCCACAATAAATTCTTGTTCTCTTTCCACCCATCTCCCATCTTCCCTGTGAAGTAGAATAAGGATCATCTCCAGTAGGCTGGGAACTGAATAATAAATTCTTTGAAAATGGTAATCATTGAAACAAAAGCACAAATGACCCTTGATCCTACACGGTGACCTTGTCCTTCAGTAGTTACTATGTCACAGAGATGGTAGAAGCAACTAAAAATCACTCTGCTTTGGCTGCTAAACAAGCAGTTGATACTGAAGGAAAAAAACAACCACAAGAGAAGATGGATTTTTTAAAAAAAAGATATTAACATACAATATCACCATTTCCCAAGAAAGTTTGTTCTTGCTGTTTGTCCTTCATTCCTGAAGAGGACCATGACATCAGGTTGATGTCATGACTTGCAGTGAATTGGATTTAAATGAGGGAGAACTGTGCAGTCACCAACCTCCTTCTCCAGAACCATCTGGGTCCAGTGGCAAGTTATATAGAGGGAAGGAAGGAAGGAAGGAAGGAAGGGAGGGAGGGAGGGAGGGAGGGAGGGAGGAATTTACCTTTGTTAAGCATCTACTATGCACCAGCACTGTGAAAAACATTTTACAAAAATCTCATTGGATCTTCTAGACAACCCTGGAAAATAGGTGCTATTATTACTCTCATATTAAAATTAAGTAAACTGAGACAGTAATAGGTTAATGACTTGCCCAGGGTCAGAGAGCTAGGAAATGTCTGAAGCTGGATATGAACTTGAGTTTTGACTCCAGGCCCGATGCTCTGTCCACTGTATTATTTAGTTGCCAATTAATTTTATTTATAAGAGAAACATTTGTTTAGAATAGAAAATCATTTGTAAAACTTATGGAGGAGAATGATAGAAATATATGAGCAAAATCATTCATATAAGTGAGTCAGAAGCAATTCAGGGTAAAATAAGTTTTGTTGGCAAGAGATCCAATTAAGTCAAATCATCCTGGAGATATTTAAGGCTGGAAATGGAAAGTGAACAACAGCAAAATCAATAAAAATAATTCCAAAAAACAGAGGCAAAATGGAAAGTAAATAACTGTAAGGATTGCTATAACAAATTATTTTCTCCATCAATGAGAGTAGAGCCAGCACATTTGGATTTGAACATCATAGATGCGATGTTATATGCTCCTTACATAAATAAAAATAGCTGTTAAATCAACAAAAACATCAAAAAAGATGGGAAGACTATCCAAACATGCATAGCATATTTTAGATATGTTGAAGGAAGAAGTAGAATAGTAATTTTCCCCTTAATGCGCACCCTCTCAATAAGGTGGGAAGAATAACAGGACTAGACCAAATACACACAGCAGATTCCAGATATATTGATGAAGTAGAAATAGAACTTGGTTTAAAAAAATGGAAAGAGTAGCCCAGCTATAACATATATACCCCAATGGTATTTCTAATGAAAAGGTCAGCTTTTGAGGGCAATGGGAGACTCAATATTCAATTTCTGAAAGAAGATGAATAATAAACACTTGGAATAGTACTGGGTCTTTTAATTCTATTGAAATGTGACTTTTAAAAATATAAGTAAGTAATGAACTGGATACCTGTTTTCTCAATTCTACAAAATATTTTTGAGATCCATATGCATTTACATAGAAGTCATTCTCAATTAAAATAAAATAAACAGACATTAGTAAATGCTATTCTATAGTAAATCACATCTTCATGGTCAAACAACTCTCTTCCAAAAAGATGTAACCTGCGCATGAAATTTCAAAACCAATATAATATTACTTGAAAAGTACAACAGAACAAAGATTAATTAAGCATTCTTTGGTGATTATCAACTGATATAAAACAGGGTTCATGCTCATCCCAAAGATTTTTGCCACTCTCATAGAGGAAATCCAGCTAAGCATCCAAATGGAAAGGGGAATCACTATAGATTGTGAGGTATCCCTAATGCTCCTGTTCACAGATGAGTGGTACAAGACAAAAATATTTAAAAGCCTAAGTGAAATTGAAAGCTACTTGAAAGAGTTTTGCCAACCTAGCCACATCAAGGGGTAGGGGGAAGAAGTACATAAAATATGCCTGGGGGCAGCTAGGTGACAGTGCATAGAGCACCAAACCTGGATTCAGGAGGCCCTGAGTTCAAATATAGCCTCAGACACTTGACACTTACTAGCTGTGTGACCCTGGGCAAGTCACTTAACCCCAATTGCCTCACCAAAAAAAAAGAAAGAAAAAGAATGCCTGATGTACAAAATTTTATAGACAACTGGATGGACAACTGATCAAAGTGATGTAAAAGCAGAACGATCTTGTGCAGACCTGAGAAAGGTATAATGAACTAGATCTAGAAATGAATGGATAAAAGGCTAGATTGCCATTGGAAAACTTCAGAATTTTTGGTGACTTCAAATACATACCTGAAACAAAGACTTATTTTTTTCATCATTAAACAGTCCAGGTTGTGTATTAACAAAATGGCATGGACAAGAGTTTTACAGAATGAGAAGATGAATGTGGATAGATTGTGACCTGTTCCACAGAAGAGAGTATATGAGATCATATATCCATTGACTTTTTGAAATGCCAAGCAGTTATGTACTGTTACCCAGAATGCAAGGTAAGTGAAATTTCAAAACAGCAAACTTGGTTGGTTGTTCGCACCCTTTGAAGAAAAGGGTTTTTGTTTGGTTTTGGTTTTGGTTTGGTTTTGTTTTACATAAACCTTACAAAAACAAGAACTTTATGGCTATTCCCTTTTTAATATGGGATAGGGAGGTTAGGGCTCATGACTTTGACTTCAGTAAAATGTAATAAATTAATGTTTCTAAATATAAAATGACAAGGATATTTCTAACACTATAATTTGTTTGTTAAATATTTTAGTTGTTGATCTTCATTACCCACTTTCTTTTTTGGAATATTTTTCTTTCTCAGTAAATATGCCTATCAAGAATGCATCCTGGGCAGCTAGGTGGCACAGTGGATAAAGCACTGGTCCTGGAGTCAGGAGTACCTAAGTTCAAATCCAGCCTCAGACACTTGACACTTACTGACTGTGTGACCCTGGGCAAGTCACTTAACCCCCATTGCCCAGCAAAATAAATAAACAAACAAACAAACACATAATTAAATAACATGAAACATTTGGGGCAGCTAGGTGGCGCAGTGGATAAAGCACCAGCCCTGGTTTCAGGAGTACCTGAGTTCAAATCCAGCCTCAGACACTTCACACTTACTGGCTGTGTGACCCTGGGCAAGTCACTTAACCCCCATTGCCATTCAAAAAAAAATACAATGATCCACCACAATAAAGGACTTATATTTTGTGATGTTTAATTGTAAAATGCTATTCACCTCCAGAAAGAGAACTGATAGACTCAGACTGCAGAGAAGACACTTTTCCTTCTTTTGATTTTTCTTGTTTTTTTTTTTTCCCCAGAACATGGCTAATATGAAAATATGTGTTGTTTGAATTCGTTTGTATAATGAGTATCATATTTCCTGTGTTGGGGAGGGGGTGGTGGGAGGAAGAGAATTTTGAACTGCAAATAAAAATAAAATTTGAAAAAAGAATACATCCAGATAAAGTAGTAGTTTTAACTTTGTATTAAGAGTAAGATATAGATGTATTTTTTGTTAAAATTTAGTTATTGGGATTTTACCTCTGCCCTTCCCCCTCCACCAGTACATTCCCCTCACCCCTTGATTTAACTCTAAAGATGTCATCATGGCAGGATGGAGCCAAGATGACAGAGGAAAGACATTAAACCCACAGGGCTTCTGATACAAATCACCCCAAAAAGAGCAATAAAAGAACCCTTGGGTCAGAAAAACACACAAAAATATGGACTGAGAGTTTTTTCCACCTATAGATAGATTTCAGGGGGCCACACTGGACAACAAATAAAGCCTAATCCTGCAATCAGGCTGACACACCAGACATCCACCAGAAGAATTTGCCCCAGTGCCTCTGAATCGGCTGCAGCACCACCGTCATCTGGAGCCAAATGCTCAGTCAGGCTGGTGGGGGGGGGGGCGGGTAAGTGCAGGGGTACCAGTGGACTGGGGGAAAGGATTTGACTGTCCCACCCCAGAGGGCAACCAGGAAGAAATCTTGAGTGTGTGAAGGCCCAGGTAGGGGAGGGGAGCAGGGGAGCAGTCTCATCAGAAGCTGAGAACCACACCACAGAAAGCTTTGCTGGTTGGTCGCTTAGTAAGTAGGACTGAGGTTATCTCCGGACCTGAGAACAGGCCAGGTGAGATTAAAACCTGCCCCCCCTCAAACCAAAACACCTGGGACCCTCTGAAGCTGGGAACAGGAGCAGAGCTGAGAACCAGCCTGGCCCTGCCACCCCCCAGTGGAGAGTTTAAAATCAAATGAAAGCGAGGCCAGGCAGGCTGAGAAGAAGCCAAACCATCCCCTGGGCCACGCTGTAGCTTGAACAGTGTGTCCTGGAATCAACTCCACATTTTAAGAAGGAGTTAAAAGCCAAGAAATAGTAAGCCAGGATGAGCAGGAAGAGAATGCAGAAGACCATCTACAACTTCTTTGGGGGTAAGGTAGACCAAAATACAACCCCAGAAGAAGATAATAACAGGGTCAAAGCTGCAACATCCAAAGTTTCCAAGAAAAATATGAACTGGTCTCAGGCCATGGAAGCTCTCAAAAGGGACTTTGAAGAGAAAGTAGGAGAAATAGAAAGAAGATGTAGAGAATGGGAGGAAAGAATGGAAAGGGAAATGAGAGCAATGCAGGAGAGTCATGAGAAAAAAGTCAACAGTTTAAAAAGCCAAATGGAAAAGGATACTAAAAAACTGTCTGATGAAAATAACTGCCTAAGAATTAGGATTGAACAAATGGAAGCTAGTGACCTTATGAGAAAACAATACATAGTAAAGCAAATCCAACCGAATGAGAAAATAGAGGGCAATTGTGAAATATCTCCTTGGAAAAACAGCTGACCTGGAAAATAAATCTAGGAGAGATAATTTGAAAATCATTGGACTACCTGAAAACCATGACCAAAACAAAAACTTAGACACTATCCTCCAAAAAATTTTGAAGGAAAATTGTCCCAATATTCTAGAAGTAGAAGATAAAATAGAAATCAAAAGAATTCACCGGTCACCTCCTGAAAGAGATCCCAAAAGGAAAACCTCCAGGAATATTATAGCCAAATTCCAGAACTCCCAGGTGAAGGAGAAAATACTACAAGCAGCTAGAATAAAGGAATTCAAATACTGTGGAGCTCCAATAAGGATAAAGCAAGATATAGCAGCTTCTACATTAAAGGACCAAAAGGCATGGAATATGATATTCCAGAGGGCAAAGGAACTGGGACTACAGCCAAAAGTATAATCTTTCAGAGGCAAAAATGGGATTTCAATGAGAAATCAGTCTTTCAAGCATTTGTGATGAAAAGGCCTGAACTGAACAGAAAATATGAATTTCAAATACAAGACCATAGAGAAACATAAAAAGGTAAACAGGAAAAAGACTTCATGAGGGATATTAAAAGATCCAACCATTTACATTCCTACATGGGAAGATAATACTTCAAAATCATAAGAACTATCTCAGTATGCAATTCACAGAATACAGGGCTGAACTGAATATGAAGGGATGATATCTATAAAACATTTATGTTTTTGTTCTTTGTAGGGCAGACAGGGTGGGGTGTCTTATGTCTGGGGCTGGATTTGGGCTTGGGGCCTCCTGGGTCCAGGGCTGGTGCTTTGTCCACTCTGCCACCCAACTAATCCATGATGACATCATTAAAAAAGGGTTGAGGTAGGATCTCCAAATCCAAGAAAAAAAAAAAAGAACGAACGAACTGTGGAGTATAGATGCTGATTGAACCATATTATTTCTTTTGTTTTGGGTGCTGTTGTTTTTTTTTCTATTTTGAGGTTTTGCATCACTGCTCTGATTTTTTCTCTTGTAACAGGATTAATGCAGAAATAGGATTAATGTTATTATGTGTATATATATGTGTGCGTATATATCTATATCTATATGTATGTGTATAGAGATATATAGATATAACCTATATCAGATTACCTGCTGTCTAGGGGAGGGGGGAGGGAGGGGAGGGAGGGAGAAAAATCTGAAATTGTAAAGCTTGTATAAACAAAAGTTGAGAACTATCTTTACATGTAACGGAAAAAATAAAATACCTTATACATTAAAAAAAAAAACAAAAAAGGGTTGAGGTGTAGTAGGAATAAACTGGGGGAGGGAGAAGGGGAGACATGGTCTGGGGAGAGGTAGTTCACATGAAAGAAACAAGAAAAAAGCTTATGGAGAGTAGTAGAGGGGGAAGGAGTTGGGGAGTGAGTGAACCTTAATATCATCAGAATTGGCTCAAAGAAGGGACTAACATACATACTCAAATAGGTATAGTAATATATTTTTGCCCTGAGGGGGAGGAGGGAGAAAAGGGGAGGGGGGAAGAAGGGAAGCAGGGAAGGACAGATTGGGGGAGAGAGCAGTAAAAAGCAAAACATTTTCAAGGAAGATGAAGGTGTTCTGCATTACTGCACTAGTATGACATATTGAATTGCTTGATCTCATAGGGAGGGTGGAGGAGGGAGGGAGGAAGAAAAATTTAGAACACAGAATTAGCTCAGGGACCCTGATCTCATTGGAGTGGGCTCATGGAGGGAATAGATTTCATACCCAATTGGGAGGAGTAATCTATTTAACCCTGCAGGGAAGTAGGAGGGAAAGAGGATAAGGAAGGAAGGGTGAAAAAAGTGAGTGCAAAGCGAGGGAGAGAATAGTCAGAAGTAAAATACTTCTGAGGAGGAATAGGTAAAAAGATAGAGTAAATGTCATGGGATGGAGGGAAAGTTATGATTGATTATAATGGCAAAATGTATGGTACCCACTTTGCTGGGTTTTTATGAAGAAAATTCTTTGTCAAGCTTAAGGTACTATATACAGGTTATAATGAACAGGATACTATCAGAAAAACCTGGAAAGACCTACATGAACTGAAGCAGAGTGAAATGTACTGTATACAAAATAACAGCAATAGTGGGGGATGATCTGCTGGGAAGCATGTGGTTATTTTCAGAAGGGCAATGATCCAATATAACCCTGAAGGAATGAAGATTGCAGCCCATCTGCAGAGAAAGAACTGATAGTATCTGAAAACAGATGGAAACACATTTTTAAATTGTTTTTTCTTTTCCTCTTTGACAATTCCTTAAGCTGAAGTTTTGGGTTTTTTGACTGTTTTCTCTCACAACTAGCTAATATGGGAATTTTTCCATGACTACTCATGTATAACTTATTTTGAATTGCTTGAGTTCTTAGGGGTGGGGGTGGGAATGGAGGGGGAAGAGAAATTGGAACACAAAGTTTTAAAAAAATTGATGTTAAAATTTTGTTTTTGCATATATTATGCAAAATAAAATTCTATTCTAAATCTCAAAATAAAATAAAATAAAATTTAGTTATTGTTTGCATTGCCTAAATTACAGCATCCAGGGGTTTTCCATATACAATTTTCTTCTGAAAGATTTGTGAGGTTATTTCTGTGCATCCTATCATCAAGGACAGTTACTTTGGCTTCTATATAATTCAGATATTCTTTTCATTTTGCAGGCTTGTGCTATTTAGCCAAATTATCTTCTGGTTCAATACTTTGCTTTCCAAAATCTGTGTCTCCATTTTTTTTTTAGTAATTCTCCATCACGGAATAAATGTTTTTCCTACCTGATGATTACATTTCTAGAATTTTTCACTTGAGTTCCACTTTCTGACTTGTAGTGATTTTTCATTTCTGCTTTTTAAAGATTTTATTATTTGCCTTTGGAATCATTCTAGAATTTTCCAGTTGTCCTTTTTCTCTGGTGATTTCAAAGGATTCAGTCTTTCATCAGAGAATATTGGTTAATTTACCTTAATATTAGAATTTAAGACAACTTTATATTCTCTTTGTGGTTGTACTAATGATTGCTTCATTCTTCAGAAACTTCCTCTTTATTTATCTGATTGTGTATCACACTTTTATTGAGGCTTTCTTCTTTTTCCCCTTGTTTTTTTCTCCCAAAAGAATATAAGCTTTTTGAGGGCAGCACATTTTACAATCCCTGACATATAAGAGCCCTTAAAAATACTTGCTAATTAATATTGGCTTCTAAAAAAAAATATGGTGTCTAAGTAAAAGGGATGCTAAAAGTATGGTTCTTAAGAGAGATCTTTCATTCTGCAAAGCACAACTAATGTAACTAACAAGATACTCTAGGCCCTCATACTTTTATTAAGAGAGAATATACATTTGAGTTACAGAAATAATGATTTTGTTCTGTTATCTTCACGTATGTGTGTTCCATGTTAGTGTAGTTTGATGTGGTAAGTACTTCTTAATGAAAGTTAGCCTTAGTGAATCCAGAAGTGGAAGTTGCTATTTTGCCCAAGTTCCCACTATTTTACTAATTTCTCCACTAAAGATAAACAAGGAGGGCTTTGTAATACGCAAGAGAAGAATGAAATGTTTAGATTCGAACAGGATGCCCAGCTAAAAGACATTTGGTTGTCACTGGGGAAACACTTGAGGGGAGAGTGGGTTCATAGTTATTGGTGACCATGTTAGCCTTTATTTAAAGTCACTGTTTTAGTCCCAGGGCTACCACCAACCAAGTGTGTAACAATGGGCATGCCACATCCTATCTTTGGGCTCCAGTATCTTCTCTGAAGAATAAGGGAGCCCGACTACATAGAAAGTGGGATGAATAGCAAATGGCCCAAAACATGAATAGAATCCTAGGGGGCAGTCATTTCAATGTTAGAACCTGACAATGGTCTTCCTGACTAAAGGGATACAGTATTCTCGCCTGGTCTTTTTCATTGTTTTTCTTCTTCACCCTCCCAAAATTAGTGAACAGGGGAAAACTGGATGCAGTCAAAATTTCACCTGTCTCATTTCATCTTTGTAGGATTTGGGATCTAAAGTTCCATCAGGATCATGATGAAGCTAAAATATGCTAATGAGGGTGGGTCATGAAGTTGCTGCTCATTCAGTAGTCTAAAATAAGTCTCAAGGTTAAGGATATCATCATCTCCATGGACTGAAGTGAGTGACAGCTACAGAAATCAAGAAAATGATTAAAGCCTCATATCTGATTTGCAGGCATGCCAATCCAATCCAACCACTTCCTGCTGTTAAGTGAGCACCCTTGGGATGGAGGAATTTAGGAAGCACAAAATAGAGAGAAACTTGAGGGAGGAGGGCAGTGGGGAGAAAACATATACCTGTAGAATAATAATTTAAAAACTACTTTAAGTTTTCTAATTTAAACATCAAAGTGTAAATAATAAGAATGATGATAATAATCAGATGTTTACCCTCTACTACAAATATTCACTTTTTATTATTAGCAAAGATTTCTAAATATATATATGTGTGTGTGTGTGTGTGTGTGTGTGTGTGTGTGTGTGTACATATATATTCAGGAAGCCAAGTTTCATGTCAGATATGTGATGATTGGGAAGATATTTTTACATGATCTTTTCAAGAATACATTTCCATGGAGTTTAGTGATTAATTTTCTAAGTGAGATGACCTCTAACAGTACAGTTCAGCACATTGAATCAACTTATAGTTCTTGGAGCAATGGTATCAAACGTAATAGAAACAGGGTCCAGTAATGAGTACATAAGGATCCCTGCAGGACATATAGTGATTTAGTTGTAAAATGTAATATCTCTGTAGTTTATCTTGTTAAGCATTTCCCAATTAAATTATAATCATGTACAGGCCATACTTGTCACAAGCCACATGGGGTCCACAGGTTGGGTGTTCGACACCTTTGGTCTACTTCACTCAGGCAACTTTCCTAAGGTCACAAAACTAGCATGTGTCATTGGCAGTGCTTGAATCCATGTCTTAGTGGCTTTGGGAGCTGTTTTCTAAAACTTACGTCATACAACCACACCAGGTCAGCAGAGTGGGGGAAATATTCCAGAATTTTCATCCAACATAGTAATTCCTTCTTGTTGTTGTTGCTGTTGAGTCATGTCCAACTCTTTGTTGACCTCTTTGTGTGTGTGTGTGTGTGTGTGTGTGTGTGTGTGTGTGTTTGGCAGAGATACTGGAGTAGTTTGCCATTTCTTCCTCCAGCTTATTTTACAGATGAAGAAACTGAGGCAAACAGTTAAACAACATGCTCAGGGTCACATATCTGAGGCCACATTTGAACTCAGGTTTCCCTGACTCCAGGCCCAGCACTCTTTAGGGAAACTAGGTGATACAGTGGATAGAACACAGGGCTGGAAATCAAGAAGACTCATCTTCCTCACTTAACCCTCTTTGCCTCCATTTCCTCATCTATAAAATGAGCTGGAGAAGGAAATGGCAAACCACTCCAGTATCTTTGCTAGAAAAGCCAGAATGGGGTCATGGAGAGTTGGATATGACCGAACAACAAGAAGTTGTGCCTTTAGCCTAGCTTCAGTAAGAGAAATCAAATTAAGTGGGGGATTTTTAATAACGTGGGCTATGTTACCAAGTGCTTTGTTACAAAATCAAAAATTATGCTGTCAATCTTTATATTTTAATGGCTTAGGTAGGAATTGATAACATTCAAATTCTCTTTTCGTCTTATCCTCTATCTATGAAGCAAATGGAAATCCCATCAGATTAGTTTCTTATACTATTTTGACTGTGTCCTAGTTTTAAAGATCCCCCAAATACTTTGCATATAGTCATTAGTATATGCCAGGGATTTAAAACAAATGAAATATTAGTTCAGTCAGTTTGGAGATCATGTTCATACTTCATTGATTTTGTCTTTTTTCTCATTTGATAGCTTTGGGAAATATATACATTTCCAGTTCAAACTGCTTAAATAGATTTTAGTTTCTGTTTTTACCTTTTGTGTATTAGGTTTAGGATCCAGAGGACATGGTCTGTTGCCATTTTGGTTTATAGGTCATTACTTCACATGAATTATACCCCTGATGTATTAGTCAGTAGCTTTTACTGATATTCAACTAAAAAAAAACACCTAAATTTTAAAAAATAGCAAATCTAGCGGGCAGCTAGGTGGCACAGTGGATAAAGCACAGGCCCTGGATTCAAAAGGACCTGAGTTCAAATCCAGCCTCAGACACTTGACATTTACTAGCTGTGTGACCCTGGGCAAATCACTTAACCCTCATTGCCCCACAAAAAAAAAGTTAATAAAAAAAATAGCAAATCTGATCTTGAACCCACAAAGCTACCTATAAATATGGCTTGAGAATTAGAAGCACATGCTTTATTCTTGCAAGCAGACAAGAAAGACCAATGCATTAAAATAAATTCAATCATACCCTTTGTGGTTTTTTTCTCATAATCAATGGGGAGAGAAGGGAGCTTCCAACTCATAGATAACATTACAGTAACCTACATGCCACATGATACACACCCATACTCCATCATCAACAGTGAAGCCTCTCTCTGAAGCCTATCTAGATATAGTAAGGAACTTAGTAGGAATTTTCCTGATGACAATGGTGCCTCAAAGTTAAAATTACTTTGAACATGTCTGATTAGTTTAGTTATTAGATCAAGCAAGAGATGATTGTGTATTGAAATGAGCCAATGGGGGCTCTCATGTGTTTCAGTTATGAGCCTCCTTCTCTTTCCAACATGATACAAGGTACATAATATCTATTGCATCATAAATTTGACAGTTTCATAAAATGTTGGAGCTATAAGTAAATGAAAGAATAAATGAAAATATGGTTATGAAATTTTTTATAGGCTATTAGTTTTGCTAATGGTTATGCCAATAGAAAAAGTCCCTGATCTCAATGAGCTCATTTTCAAATAATGGGAGATAAAACATATAAGAAGGTTGAGCTGTAGGCTATATAGAAAGGTCCTATGGAGCTTGGGGTGCAGGTATATATTAGGTGTTTAATAAATTCTTATTTATTGGTTTGGTGATAGTTGTGGGTTAGGCAGAAAGGCAGGGGAATCTAGAGAATAAGGCTGTAGGACTGATTGATCTTGAACATATTTAGTCTAATTGTTTCACTACATGATGTGGAAATTGAGCTGCAGAGATGTGAAATTGGCTTCTCCAATGTCATATAGAGTAAATGCCATCACTTTAACTTGAACTCAGGTCTCCTTATTATATTCCATTGTTATTTCTGCTATATAATTTATTCAAATATTTCCATTGTAGATCCATGTGGCATTAATGACTCTGCTAAAGATTTGTGATCTTAATTTAGAGATGGAAATATTTCTCCAAAAAAAGAAAAAAAAAGTCTGTCTTTCAAGTAAATCAACTGTTTTTATCCTTTAGATTCTTGTCTTTAATGATTTTAGAGATAGTCTATCAAGTTTCTCCTAAGACATATTAATTGCAAACTACTGCAAGTTAAAGTATGATTATATAGTCATGGGATGTTTATAGTTGTTGAATGATGAATTGAAACTAGGTCTTTCTAGAGACTGAGTCAAAGCTAGAAGTCTGTCTGGGATCAGAAACAGAGGTTCCATAGGGGCACAAGTTAGAATATCTAATAAAACAGGTCCAGAAAGTATAAACAGGAATAAAATAATTGTGACATGAAGGACAGAGAAGAAAAGACCATGGATTAGGATAGATGATCAGGGTGAAGTACAGAGGAAGAAAAAATTATCTGCATTCAAGAAACCAAAACATGGGTGAGTAATTCACATTATTCCTTGTGAGTAGAGATAGTATTGTGTCTGAAGTTCCTGTGGATTGTAGATGTTTAATAAATGCTTTGATAATTGACTGCTGAAGATGAGCAGGGGTCAGAATGAGATCTCTGATAATGCCATTAATCAGACATAAACATTTCTACCAGCAGTAGGGCTTCAATGCTCATTCACTGTGGTCCTTTTTCAAATAGCCCCATATAAAAAACATGTTATACTAAATGACACATTTAAGATGTGTCTAAACTCTACAAATATATGAAGACATCCAGTAAGTCTTTAGGGTTATGTTTTTTTTTTTTTAAAAAAAAGCAAACTAACAATGGAAGAAAATGTATGACTTCTTCATTTCTGAAGAATGACAAGTCTCTATCTCAGCTGATACCCCCTTCTCCCAGCCCTTCCTGATAAGGAAGTGTTCATTTTGACCAATAAACATATGCACTAGGATTCAGTAAAAATATAAAGATACTTTATCATAGTCATTATAATATTGTGAAATGTTTTCACAGCTGCTGATATCCTCCCATCCCTCCACAAAATCCTCTTTGCTGACTTGCTGGGCAGTCACTTCAGAAACAATTAGGACGTATGTTTCTTTGAGCTAGATAATTACATGCCAGGAAAACTCAGCACTCAATATATGATTCACTCAACATCTTGTTGTTTGAAGGAGCCAGTGTTCATAGATAGGATGGATTGAATTCCTAACAACATCTGGCATGAGCCATGGACTTGGCCCTCACCATAATAGCATTACATTCATGGTCGGAATGACAGCTAAATGGATGGATGGAGCTGGTCTCTGAAGTGGCAGATTCATGACTACAGCATAATGAATCAGAATGTTGTAACCCCTGGTCACATACACCCTGGCCTGTTGTTCCTGACAAGCTATATCAGGGGATGCTGAGTAAATTGTACTTGTCAGATCTAATGGTGAAGGATTCTGTCTTCTAAGTTACTGGGAAAACTAAGTAGAGTTTCCATTCCAATAATCTAGATCAAAACACTTCCAGATCGCCTTGGTCAATTTATTCTGTCACTTAATTAAAACCTAAGCCTTACAAATCTTGTCAGTAAGCAAGGGAGAGACCACCTTCAACCCTGAAAACCAGTCCTCAGGACCAGATATCAAATTAAGTTAGCCAAGTCACAGGACCTGAATTTTTAAGTGATGTTCTTTAGAACCCTCTCCATGGGTTAAACAAGGATTAAAGCAACAATTCATAAAGTCACAATCAAAAATTCTGAAAGAATTAGAACTGGAAACAAATTTAAACAACATAATGAAAAGCAGGATTCCTGTCCCCAACTAGTTCCTACACACGGGAAACATCCAATCCATGGGAAATGGAGGAATGCAAGATCAGATGGTATGTTTTCATTTTTGTCAGCTTGGAAATGTTACAGATTGTGAACTTGTCAGAGAAGTTGAAGTGATGTAAAATACTTAGGCTTTTTTTTTTAACTTGAATATTTTTCTTTCCCTTTGCATCAATATGCAAGCTCTGCCAAAGCCAAGAATTATCAAGAACTGAAATTTCAGATAAAGACCTCTTTGTTATAAGTTGTTCTCCATATTTCAGTGTATCCAAAATGAATATCTGTTCCTATTATTGAAACGTCCTTGTCAAGCATATACTGCACAGTCTCATGGCTTATGCTGTACCACATTCTACAAGCTTCTAAAGGATGCTTCACTGGGGCACACATTTGTAGGTGTCTGTTGTTAATTCACACAGAGTGAATGATTTGGTAATGCCCTGTGCTTTTCAGTCTCTCCTCAGAGCATTAAACACATGATGATATGTCTCAAGAGAGCAGCTATTTCCTGATGACATGTATTTATTAAGGAAATTCACATAAGCTCTGTAGGGATATAGACAGCACATTTTCAAGGAGACTATCAAATTAGAATGCATTACATAATGACTGCTTTCTGTGGCAGAGAACACAGCATGCACTCTGTATTTTAAAAGAGTGAAGCTGTAATTTGGATATTTTTTAGGCTAATTTGAAACTATTCCACCAGGAAGAAATCAGGCAGGAGGCACTTTACAAATTGTTACACAGAAAATAAATGTACATGAGGGTGCCTTGGGGAGGGGGGGGGTTGCTTTACTAGGTTGTAGTGTACACTGTAATTACAACAAAGACACCTCTATTAATTCCTTTTAATCAATGAATTCAAGCTACTTATTCAGTGAACTCAAAAAAGGTGACTAAAAGTCCAATCATGTTTCAACAAAGGCACAGAAGTGGTCATTAATTTCAGAGCTTGAACTAGCATGCCCTAGTTAGGGACTTTTCCTCTCATATCCATATTCAAAGAATCATCCTTTTAGTGATTCTCTAGCCTCCTACCATTGCATTCTTATGCACCAGGGACCCCCTAAAACAGTGACTTACTACTATGGGGCATCTCTTCTTGAGTGAATCATTCCCCCACTACCATGCTCACCCCTTGATATCTGCATGCCTTTGATGCATCTCTTCCTGAAAATGGATAAGTTGGGGATCAGCAAAGATATCATGTGGACATGATCTTTGATATGTGCTTTCTTCACCCAGGATACAACTACTGCCAAGGTGGTCTATTATTCTGTCTTCACTACACTTTCTTCACTGAACTTCCAAACTTTACTTCCATATATTCACCCTACTAGAAGCAGTTATAATGCTTAGAGGAAGCAGTCTTAGTTCTAGGTCTCCTGAGTTTCTGAAAAGATATTTTTTCTCTCTCTCCCCCTTTCTACATCTCCATCTCCATATCTATCTATCTATCTATCTATCTATCTATCTATCTATCTATCTATCTATCTATCTATCCATCTATCTATCCATCTATCTATCTAGATATCTATCATCTGTTCTATCTCTCTTTTTCTCTCTATACACATATACATACATACATGCATGTATGTGTGTGCATATGAAGAAAGTCCATGAGAAGAAACTCAAGAAATCACGAAAAGAACTGAAAGAAGCGATGATTAGCAAAATCAGAGGTTTGAAAAAATGAAAAAGAACATTTATAGCTTAGAATAGTAGCAGGGAAGTTTTAATACTGCAGTAAACATGCATAACAGTATGAAAGACACAAAATTCAAAAGGCACTACCTATGATGCTACTCAACCCATAATTACACGCTGGGTCTCCGGGAAGATATATGTACCCAGATTAAAATTGTTTGTGCATCCTTCCTCCTTAAGTAACAGCACATGAGCTTCCCCCCTTGCAGCGCAATTCCTTTTATTAGTTAGCTGTTAAACATGATTAACTCAAGGAAAAGAGAATTTACTGAGACAACATAATAAGAACAATAGATACAAAACATTCTTTTCATAAATTTGGGGCCTACTCACCCTCGAATACATATAATATTAGTGAGAAAAATGAATAGATACATTCATACATACATACATACAAAGAATAGACACCAGATAGGGAAGAAATTAAGGTAGCTCATGCCCCTGGTCCCTGATGATTTTATTAATTTGTGTTGTCATCATTTTTCTGTTTATAGGCACAGCATCTTTGCTGGTAGGTTCCATTATATAGGCTTGTTAAGATTACTGAACACTGCAAGCTTGACTCAAAATATACAGAGTTAATTTTCATTTTAACTCATAGCTGGTGCTCTTCTCTGCTGTCAGAAGTCACAATTCCTTTTTTTTTTTCTAGAGACAATGGGGGTCAAGTGACTTGCCCAGGGTCACACAGCCAGTAAGTGTCAAGTGTCTGAGGTCAAATTTGAACTCAGGTCCTTCTGAATACAGGGCCAGTGCTTTATCCACTGTGCCACCTAGCTGGCCCTAGAAGTCACAATTCTTAAGACCATCTCCTACTGCCCTTTCTATTTTCTGGTTCCATGATGGATACAATGTCGTCTATGAGGTAAATAACTTCATTGCAAGAAGAATAGCTGATACGGTAAAGAGTAATCACCACCCCCCTCCCCTTTAAAGAAGAGTAGGATTGTTCATATATACTGTCTTTTCCCCTTTCCCCTAAATATCTTCCCACCATCTCTACTTTTCCATCCTTCTATTCTTCCTCTTTTTTTCCCTCCTCTTTTAACTCTCTTGCCTCTATTGCTATCGGTAAAAATTCTCATCAACTTTCACCTCAACTATTGATTTAGAGAGCATTTCTCCATTAAAATAACAACAACAACAACAACAATAACATTAATAATAAAATTTCAAGGGGAACTTTGGAGGCAATAAAAATTGTCTTTAATTCTAGAAAGTTTGGTTATTTTTTTCCCACACAGCAAAAAAGGGTAAGAAATTTCATTTCTAATGCTCTTAAGCCTCATTCATTTAAGATCTTAATATCTTGTTTTCTTGGTTGAGTGTAATTTATATCAAGTGATTTCATCAATTATGCTAAGGGTAGAGGACAGCTATGTGGCACAGTGAATAAAACACTGGCCCTGGACTCAGGAGGACCTGAGTTCAAATGTGACCTCAGACACTTGACACTTACTAGCTGTGTGACCCTGGGGAAGTCACTTAACCCACATTGCCCTGCCAAAAAAAAATTATGGTAAGGGTAGCCAATTAACAAGGGTATCCTGATCATCACAATTATTAAACTCAGAAATGCTGAGATGTTATAACAAGTCTTAAAGCAAAGACAATTTATAGCAAAATTAATATGTTGAAAGTTTCTAGAAACCAAATAACTAATCTTATAGACAGATCAAAGGATGACAGTATGAGGATTGTTGGCTTATTAGAAACAGTGAGATAAAAAAGTACCAATACCATATTTCTGGAAATTATACAAGAAAAATTTCCACAGGCAATAGAAATAATGAGTATAAAACATCTTGATGCAATCCAAATGATGATAGAGAGGAACCTCAGGTTTGCAGTACCAAGAAATGTAGTTACAAAAGCTTATGAGTTAATAGAACAAAGGGAAAAAAAAGTCTTATAGGAAGCCAGAAAGAATTACCTGGATTATCAAGTGATAGCTGTATGTTAAGATTATACATTAAAGAAGAGCAATGAACGAAAATCACAGAACATGATATAATGAAAAGCAAAGAAAAATGCCTCGTATCCAGAGATAAATAATCCCACAAAATTTGTCTATAGCCACTTTCAAAATAGATATTTTAACAGAACTGATGAAATACAAGCATTTGTTTTGAGAAAAATAAAATTGAACAGAGGTTTTTGAAATTTGGTAGAGAAAGAAAATGTGTTAGAAAAATAAATTCCATTAGGTTAAAAGGATAACATGATGGATCATTGATAAACCATCTCTAGCAGTTTCATCACATAGATCTTTCATTTAAAGAACAAAACCCTTAACCATGTGCTTAGGTAATAAGAAGAGTAGAAGGAAGAGGGGAGAAAACACTTACATATATCTCACATGTATAATCACACACATGAATAATATATATGTATATTTGTATATGTATTTACATATACATACACATATTTAGCTAGCAAACACAACCCACACATGTGTGTATGTATATATGTGTATATATGCATGTTTTCTCCCTTCTCCTCTCTAGTCCCATCTACAGTGTATGTATATATATATATATATACACACACACACAGTACATTATATATTCACATGTATAAACATAAATATATGAGTACATATATTTATATATTTGTACACTTCAAAACAAATAAAAAGAAAAGAAAAATACTTAAATTACCATAGGTGATGAAATAACGTTATTTATTATATCAATTAAATTGTATTACCCCCACACATACCCACATCAAGGAGCTAAAGTGAAGTTTATTTAAACATTTTAACAGAGGTTAGAATTAGAGATTAGAGGGAAAGGAGAACTCATGAACCATATTCCTTCCTGAGCTGAATTTCTGAAATGCAATGACATTATAATAGCAAAAGAAATATGATGTAAGGTGATTTGGCAGAAGAAGGAATGATAAGGGATTCTGTTTGAATCTAAGGTTGAAATTGGAGAGGTTATTGCTCTGAACAAAATAAGCCTCAGATGTCTTAGAGCTATTGCACACACATGTGCACATGCACACATACACATGTACACCCACCCACATGCACATACAAACAAAAGTCTTGACTCAGTTGACTAAGTGATTCAGGTATGAATTAAGAAGACAGGTAGTGTAAATACTTTCCAGGAAAACTAAATTCAAATAGCTAATGGTGTTTGGTTTTTTTAAGTAACAACATGATTTGATAAAGGGGAAATTTTACAATTTTAACTACGAATGTCAATGAGATGAACATTAACAAAAATGCAAGAGACTTGGGACTTTACAACTGGATTGAAAAAATGAAAAGAGACATTTTGTTGTAGACAAAAACATACTTATATGGAAATATATGATGTTCCAGAGCAGAAAAATATTTTCTGTCAAATTAAAAAAAAAGAGGAAAAAAAAAGAGGGGAAGGAAAAGGAAGGAAAGGGAGAAGAGAAGAAGCATAAGGGAGAGAACATGATATATCTGTCTGTATGTAGTTACAAAATAAGCTAAGTGAATTTGGATAAAAACAAACTAGACAGTGATTTTAGGCAATTTCAATGTGTCTTTCAGATGCAGATAAATCAGATAGACAAATCATCAAGAAGCGCTATATTAATCAGCACAGAATTTGGAAATGTTGTCTATGATTGCTTTGGGGATAATTAAATAGGAATAATAGGAATATTTACCATTTCATAAGACCTTTGTTTAAAAAAAACAGATCATGTACTAGAGCACAAATAAGTCATAAATATGGAAAGAGTTTATCAAAAAAGGCAAAAATATTAAATACATATTTTATAGACCATAACAAATGTACAATCAAAATTGAAATATGAACAAAATATACGGATTTCAATGAAGAATAATATTGTCCCATGTTATGACTGAGTTAAAGAGGAAATATTAAAATGATAAAATATATCAATTAAAACTATGGGTTAGGATTTATTAGCAAACAAGGATGATGAAAATATCTGTGACAATGATGATTATGTAAATGTTTGAAACTATTCATGAACTATATATGTATAATAGAACAGAAAAATCAAAGTGAGATAATAGTTGCAGCAAGTATTTTAAAATCTCTGATACTCAAAGCATAAAAGAATTTATTGTACACATATGAACAAGAGTCATTCTCCTTTTGGATTAGTGGCCAAAATGGAAAAAAAAAATAGTACGTTTAAAAGGGGGGTGGGGAGTGCCAAGGAGTTAAGCAGATAAAAATATTCAAAATAACTAATTGAATAAAAAAACCATGCAAAATCACAGACTGAATCAATTCTTAGTTTTTATCTCCCAAAAAGTTAGCAAAGTGATAATGGTCTATCAGAGTAACTGTCAGTATACAGTTACACTAAAGCATTGTTACTGGAGCTAAAATTGGCTCAGTCATTCAAAATTGAAATCTGGTAAGAAAAGTCACTAAAATGTGTGGACACAGTGATTCTACTAGTAAGCATAAAATCTAGGAAGTTCAAAGAAAGCATTTTTAAAAGAATAAGGAGAAGGGAGGAACAGGAGAAGGAGAAGGAAAAGGAACAGGAGAAGGAAAAGAAGGAGGAGGAAGAAGAGGAGGAGATAAAAAGGAAGTCATGAAAGGAAGGAAGGAAGGAAGGAAGGAAGGAAGGAAGGAAGGAAGGAAGGAAGGAAGGAAGGAAGGAAGGAAGGAAGGAAGGAAGGAAGGAAGGAAGGAAGGAAGGAAGGAAGGAAGGAAGGATATATACATATATATGTATAGATGTATCTGTGTGTATGTATGTACACAAACCAAATATGTGTCTTTCTGTATACACACCCCCCCAAAATACAATAGAAGGCATTTTGTGATGGGGCCAGTTGGAATGGAAATAAAATGGGTTCCAAAGTACTGGGGAGGAAAAAAAAATCTAAAATTTTGTCACATATGAATGCAATAGAATATAATTGAGATGTAAAATAATGAATATAAGGAATCCAGAAAACACATAATAACACTTTATGAGCTGACAGTGAAGTAAAGAGAACCAAGACAACAATATGCAAAGACTGTAAGAAAGTTAAGCTTTATCATTTTAGTTACAAGGAAGGAATCAAAGGGGGTAAAACTTTAATGGGAAATGATTCTTAAAAAGAAGAGGGTAGAGTTAATTAAGGTAGTGCTTCAAGTCAATATTTATCTCATAATACATAACAACAAAAGGGAGAAAGAGAATACTAATGAGTAAGTACATAATACATAAAACTAGAAAAATCAACAAATGCCTTTAAAAACAAGCACTAAGAAAAATTTTGGGAAAAAATCAGATGAAATAAACAATATCAAAATAAAAACAATTACAAAAAACTGTTATTTGGAAAGGTCAATAAACTATGACCTAATTTGTTTTTATTTTTAAAGGGAGAGGAAAAACAAATAATTAAGATAAAAACATTATGGAAAACTTCACAGTAGACAGAACAAAATAATAAAATTTACAAGAAATTTCATTATTTTTTAAAAAACTAAACAACACACAAGTGAACCAGATGCCTATTTATAGAAATGTAAAATTCTTAAGTCAAGCAAATAGGAAATAGAGAATCTAAGTAGTCCCATCCTGGAAAAAAATGAAATGGAGTCAAATTAGCCTTGGATATTGAACCAGAGAAGTGAATTTTAATCACAATTGTCAGTTAATACTTGTTTGACTTAGGGAATCAATTTAATATTCTAGTATCTCAGTTTATTATAAAATGGGAGGTTTAGCCTAGATGAGCAAATGAACTCACAAAGAATCTCCTGACACAGACAAATATGTTTATAAATTAATGTTTTCAGCATGTAATTGAGAAATTAAAATAATAAATTTACATAAAATAATAAAAAGAAAAAGAAAAGATAAGAAAAAACTGTCCTCAAAAACTTTTTAAACTCCTGTTAGGCAACTATGTACCTAAATCCCAAGTTGCAGAAAGATAAGCACAGTTTAAAAAGAAAGAAAAGAGAAAACTATAGCACTTTCTGTTTTTTCTCTCTCTTCATTTCATAATTACTATCTCTATGAAAACCTCCAAAATTTATATAGCCAATCAAATGTTCTCTCTCTCTCTTTCTTTCTTCTTCCCCCCTCTCTCCCTCCCTCCCTCCTACCTTCCCCCTAGCACTCTCTGTCCCTCTCTTTTCTTTTTTTATATTTTAAAACTGAGTTCTAAGTTTTCTTCCTCCCTCCTTCCTCAACCCTCCCTAAGAAATCAAGCAGTTCATATAAGTCATACATGTGCAGTCTTGCAAAACATATTCACATTAATCAGGTTGTGAAAGAAAACAGACAAAATAACTTTAGAAAGCAGAATTAGCAAATAAAATTATTCTTCAATACGTATTCAAATACCATCAGTTCTTCCTCTGTTGATGGTCTACATTTTTCATATGTCCTTCTGAGAGTATCCTGCTCATCATTTCATTCACAGTTACTATTGCTAACTATATTACTCTCCATCCTATTCCCTCTCCTTGATATTTACTCTATTTTCTATCTTCTTTCACCCTATCCCTCCTTGAAAGTGTTTTGTTTTTTACTGGCTCCTCCCCCAATCTGCCCTCCCTTCCTTCATGTCCCCAGCCTTATCCCCTTCCCCTCCCACTTGTCCTCAAGGCCAAATATATTACTATACCCACTTGAGTGTGTATGTTACTCCCTCTTTGAGGCAATTATGATGAGAGTAAGGCTCACTTACTTCCCAGCTCCTTCCCCATTTTCTGCTCCACTTCATAAGCTGCCCCTCCCTCATTTCAATTCTATATTATTAATTTGAAATTACTATCTGTATTTCCCATAAAACATCATGCCCTTTGGTACTTTAAATCCATTGACATCTGGCTACATCCCATCTTTTGAGAGTTATTGAGCATAAATCTCATATAAATAATATGTTTTTTCTGCTGGTTAAAATGTCAGTTTCATTCTTTGTGACATCAAAAGATGCTTGTCATACCCAATACCTATCCATTTTTTAATATAACTTCCATAATATAACTATATGAGGCTTCTGAATATTATGTACAAGTTTTTGGTCTCTCATTTCCTTCTTCTGACCTGTACTTTCCAATTAATTTATTTCTAAAAACAAAAATTCCAAAGTATGAATTTTTTTGCTGAATGACAAATAGAAAGAAAGAAAAATGAAAACATACTAACATATCCGAATACCTGGGTCATACTCTCTTACCAAAGAGAATGTCTGTGTTTGGAGATGGGAGATGAGTACAAGCACACAAAAGCCTAGTAGTGAGGCACATGAACTTTCCCATATATTTCTCTCATACTTTAACTTTTCTTATTTTTGCCCTTAAGTCAAGTGTCAGAGTGATTTTAAAAACAGTCAAAAAGTCTGGTTTGATAGTCCAAAAATTCAGCACCAAGAATGAGACACTGTGTACGTTGGTGGAAGAATGTGACTCGGGTTAATTGGTGGATTGTTATGTTTTATTTTTCTTACATTTGCTTTTTCATTCAGTAAAAAATTCATATGTGGGGGCAGCTAGGTGGCACAGTGGATAGAGCACCTGCCCTGGATTCAGGAGGACCTGAGTTCAAATGCGGCCTCAGACATTTAACAATTACTAGCTGTGTGACCCTGGGCAAGTCACTTAACCCCAATTGCCTCACCAAAAATTTAAAAAAAAATTCATATGTTAGAGTTTTTATTTTTGGAAGGTAATATATTAGACATTATAGCTCAGCACCCTCTACTTCCTTTCTCATTTCTCTTCAACCATCACAGCAGAACTTAGTTGCACTTTATTTGCCTGAGGGCCTTTTCATAGTTTTCTTTGATAGGTTACTGTTGTAATTATTATTATTATTATTAATGATGATGATAATAATTAATAATAATAGAATTTATTATGAGCTGGCTAGCGTACTGGTTCTGTCTCCCTTCCTCCTTCCCGCCCCCCTCTCATTATCTAGATTTGTCCTTGGAATGCAGATATGGTTTGTCACACAGACCTTACTCTAAGTTTTTACAAGATGGTAGAACCTGACAAATCATGTGTTCCACTGGAACAGTTTTTGATAAACCAATCTCATTTCCATAAAGTTATGAGGTTTCTCTGGGAGACTTGTTGTAGGAAGGTATATTGAAGGAAAAATGATAATTAGGGGAGGAGAGGGGAAGAGAGTGGAAGGGAGGGAAGCAAGGAAGGAAAGATGAAAGGGGGGGGGCAGGAATGAAGGAAGGCAGGCAGGAAGGAAGGAAGGAAGGAAGAATGGACAGACAGATGTAGGGAGTGAGAAAAAGAGGGAGGGAGGGAGGAAAGACGGAAGGAATTAAGTTTAATCTGTATTCAGACAATATCAGTTCTTCCTCTGGAGGCAGATAGCATGTTTTATCATGAGTCCATTGGTATTATCTTGGATCATTGTATTGCTGAAAATAACTACACTATTCACAATTCATCCTCATACAATACTGTTGTTACTGTGAATAATTTTCTCATGGTTTTCCTCACTTCACTTGGCATCAGTTAACAGAAGCCTTTTCCAGGTTTTTTCTGAAAGCAGCTGCTCACAATTTCTTATATCATAACAGTATTCCATCACAATCATATATCATAGCCTGTTTAGCCATTCTCCAATTGATGAGCATCCCCTCAATTTCAAAGACTACAAATATTTTTGTACATTTAGGTCTTTTTGCTTTCGTTTTTGTTTTTTGGTAGTAGAATTGCTGGGTAAAAGGGTATGTATGCACAGATTTATAGCCTTTTGGGCATAGTTCCAAATTGCTCTCCAGAATAATTGGATCAGTTCATAACTCCACTAACAGTGCATTATTAGGAAAAAATATTATTGAAGAAATAAGAATGCTCTGCATAACTACAGAGCCAGGCAATGTCCCTGGTTGTACTGAGTGAGTAAATATAATGATGCTATCTCAATTACTCTGCAACTTAGGTACAACACCAAACAAATCATCAAGAGGCTGCTTTAGGAAATTAGAAAAAAATAAAAACAAAATTTTCTGAAGGAATAAAAGTTCAAAGCTATCAAGGAATATATTAAAATAATGCAAAAAGTAGAAGTATTCCACATTCTCAGACTTTAAATATATTATAAAGTAGTTATTATTGAAAACATCTGGGAAATGAATAATATAAAGTTAATCAGCAAAATAGACTAAATGACCAGAACCTAGAAACAAATTTATGTAAAGGTACAGTATTTGATTAAAGATAAAACAAGAATGCAAACTACTATGGAAAAGGTTATTTATTCAACAAGGTCTAGAGGGAAGTCTAGAAAATTTTCTGATGAAAGATAGATTATGGGGTAGCTAGATGGTGCAGTGAATAAATTACTAGCCTTGGATTCAGGAGGAACTGAGTTCAAATCCAACCTCAGACACTTTACACTTATTAGCTGTGTGACCCTGGGCAAGTCACTTAACCCTCCTTGCCCCCCATATACAAAAAAAAATAGATTTATAACTTTTTGCAGCCTGTACCATAATACACGACAAACAAACTATAAATATAAACATGCCACATATTTAAAAATATTGGGAAATGGGTTGTCTTTTATAATTATGGATAGCCTAATATTTTATTAGCAGAGAAGGTACAGAATACATAATAATAACAAAAGGCAGTATATGTAAAACTTTTTTCCACAAAGAAAATTAGAGGAACTAAAAATAAAAGAAAGATTCATTTGAAAAAAATATTGGCATTAAATATATCTGAAGCAAATTATATAGGGATGTATAAGATTACTCAATTAGTCAAATAAATTATTAATAAAGCTTCCCAAAAGACAAATATAAGCCATCATTCATGATATGAAAAATTGCTGAAATCACTAAAAACTTTAGAAATACAAATTGAAACAATTCTGACAAATCATATCACACTCATCAAATTAGCAAAGATAACACAAGATGTTTGAGTTCATTGTGAAGAATGGCGTGTTAATTAACTGCTATGGAACTGTGAATTAGTTCAACTGTTTTTGAAAATAATTTAGAATTATACAAGAAAAATTACTAAATTGTTTATATCCTTTGACCTAGAGACATTACTAGTATGCTATATCCAAAAAGAGTTATTGACTTATAGAAAAGACACAAATGGCTTTACATATTCATGGGGAAAATATTTGTATAACAAAAAAGGTGGAACAAAGCATATGCTGACAAATAGGAAAAAAAACTGGATAATATATGGTACACGCATGTAATGAAACTGTACAGCATTCTAGGACATGATAAATGTGAAGAATTTTTGAATACTTCAATTTGATTCAGCAAATAGCTATTAAAGGATTACTATGTGCCAGGCATTGTTTTAGATGTTAGAAAAACAAAGGTGAAAATCAAACAACATTCTTACTTTCTGCTGGGTATACACACACACACAGAGGCCGGTAGGTTATGCCAGGCCTGGATTCAGGAAGATCTGAGTTTAAATCCAGCCTCAGAAATTTACTAGCTGTGTGACCCTAGCCAAGTGATTTAAGTCTGTTTGCCTCAGTTTCCTCATCTGTAAAATGAGTTGGAGAAGAAAAAAAGCCACTCTAATATATATTCCAAGAAAATCCAAATGGGGTCATGAAGAGTTGGATCTTACTGAAACAACTGAACAACAAAATGAAGAATGAAGAAAGCAGGACTCCCAAAATAGTATTATAACAATGTAAACAAAGCTAACAAAATATTGTTGTTGTTTGTTCTTCATACTTAAAGAGGACCATGACATTGGGGTGATGTCATGACTTTCACTAAATTGGATTTGAGTGAGGGATGACTGGACATGGTCCAAGATGTTTAAGGCAATTGGGGTTAAGTGACTTGCCCAAGGTTACACAGCTATTGAATGTCTGAGGTGAGATTTGAACTCAGGTCCTTGATTCCAGGGCCAGTGATCTATCTATTATACCACCTAGGTGCCACTGGCAAGAAAATATAGATCATATCTAATAGAACAAAGTTGATAACATAATGGCAAAATTAAAGTACAGATTCTTCAATGTTATTAACAATTGGCAAATTACAAAATGAAGTATGACATGTACTATCATTCCTAACCATAATATTGTGCTGTTTTCCTTAACTATTTTGGAGGATTATAATCTGAATCTAGAAGCAACAAGAACCAAGAGGTCACATAAGACAGCTCGAGGGTACAGTTTGGATCTTTGTCCAGAATTTTTTGTTAAGTATACAGAAAAGATTGATATTCCACATATTCTAGGGAGAACAAGGATAAAAAGAGTAAATAATACTCTTGGGGAAAGTGTGTAATCTAACCCTACATATAACTAACATCTTGAATTCAGATAATTAGGGAGATCTCAGTGGTCCACTGCATAGAGCTCTCTGGGACTGGAGTCAAGAACAACTGAGCTCCTATCCAGCCTTACATGCTTACTAGCTGACAGTTTGCCTCTTTTGGCCTCTGTTTCCTTGACTCCAAACTGGGGGTGAAAATGTTATCTACCTCACAGGGGTGTTAGGATGATCATATTAAATAACATTTGTAAAGCACTTAGCACAGGGCCTGGCATATAGTATGTTCTTTTTTTTTTTTTTGCGGGGCAGTGGGGGTTAAATGACTTGCCCAAGGTCATACAGCTAGTAAGTGTCAAGTGTCTGAGTCCAGTTATGAACTCAGGAACTCCTGAATCCAGGGCTGGTGCTTTATCCACTGCGCCACCTAGCCGCCCCATAGTATGTTCTTAATAAATGCTGCAGCTGCTGCTACTAGTAAATATAATATGCATATGCCACATTAATGTTTACAAAACGTACTATACATAAGCCATTTCTTTTGCTCCTCACAACAGCTCTGGGATGTAGATCTATTATTATTCCCAATTTACAGGTGAGGAAACTGAGGCAAAAAGAAGTTAAATGACTTGCCTAAGGTCATAGCGCTAGCAAGTGTCAAAAGCTGAATTCAAATTAGGTCTTCCTGACTCCAGGAGCAGTGGTCTAGGCACTGTGCCACTCACCTGGAGAGACAGTAGTTCTAGGTGGCTAAGTAAGAGAAAATAATCAGAAAGGATAAGGATCCTATATAAAATAAGCACAAGAAAACATGACGAAAACTTCTGAATGCTAATCTACCTCTTCTCATGCACATACTCCAGCAAGAAAAAATACTAAAAATTTTACCAGACCAAATAATGGACAAGAAATCCAATGAAAAAAATACTATCATTTCTTCTACCCTATAACTGGATGAGAAAGTCAGCCAAAAGCCAACATACAACAGAAAAGGAAGCCACCAGCAAAGTCAGCATTAGCATAGACAAATGATGGACAGGTCTGCCAGCAGGACCAAAAATTGTCAAGAGACATTTGTAAACTGTATGTGGAGGTGACAAAGCCCCAGAGGCCCCATGAGTAAGTCCCAGGCTGGCTGGAAACCCAAAGCAAAGATAGTTCCTGTACCTCTTTTAAGCATTCTGACATTATTTCAGCAAAATATTTTGAATGTACTTACTTTTCCTTTGGAACAAATCATCTAACAGCATAATGTTATCATTTGATATTTATATGATAGACACTATAAAAAGGTGCTTTGGATATTTAATTTACCCCATGAAATGGAAATAAAGATAATATGGACTATGGCAAAGCTTATTAAACTGTGGATTGTGACCCCACATGGGGATCATATAATTAAATGTGGAGGTTGCAAAAAATTTGGCAACAGTAGAAGTTTATGTATACCTCATTTATAAACCTATATACTCAGGGTCACATAAAAAATTACATGGGCAAGGGGTTATGAGTGGGAAAAGTTTAAGAAGCCCTGAACTATGGAACTCATTTTTTTATCAAATATTTGCAAGGAATAATGAAATCGTGTGTGAATTTTGACATCTTAATTTGATATTTTCTCTTTTGCACTGAACATTCAGTGAGCATTGTAAAATGTCATTTCACCAATCAAGTGAATCATGCTAATGTTTTATCCATTACATTTATATGAATTAATAGAACACTGATCTCATCCTGAAATTTTGTCTGTCTCACTGGAACAGAGAATTTAGGACCAAGTGAGTAAATTAACAGGTGCAGGGAAGCCATCTAGGAAAAAAGATTTTTTCCTCTTTGGTTAGAAATATTTTATGCTAATGATAAAACTGAACAAGTTAATAAATGGATTTTTGCCAAGTAGCCTCAAAGTCACACACACACACACACACACACACACACACACACGCACACACACAAGGAAAATAAGTAACTTCTGTTTATAAAGAGTTTTATTTACCTTGACTAAAAAAAAAATATTCCTTTAGCTCAAAATAAAACAACTTTGGAAAAGCATACCTAAAGAACAAAGAATATTTATAGCACATTTTGGTAGAAAAAGCACTGAAATAGCAATAAAAAGGACAATTTTCTAAAGCTAAATCTCTCGCCCAGTCGTGTGATCTTGTCAAAATGACTTGAACCTTTCTGAGCCTCAGTTTCTTCATCTGTAGAAATAAAACCTGGAGGGGCGGCTAGGTGGTGCAGTGGATAAAGCACTGGCCCTGGATTCAGGAGGACCTGAGTTCAAATCCGGCCTCAGACACTTGACACTTACTAGCTGTGTGACCCTGGGCAAGTCACTTAACCCCCATTGCCCTGCCTCCAGAAAACAAAAACAAAAAAAGAAAGAAAAGAAAGAAATAAAACCTGGACCTGTAATTTCATTAGTATGAGAAACTTCCAGGTGAAGAAACTCCTTTTATCTGTGCAGGTAGCACATTCTTAGAGATATTTGTAGAACACTGAGAGCTTAATGACTTGACAGGGGCCCAAACTCAGCATGTTTACGAGTCAGGCCTTGAAACCAACTCCTACACAAGTTCTCTATCCATTATACCATATTGCCTCTCTCATCTTTATAAAAGAGAATGTATTATTTGTTCTCACTCATCCCCTAAGATTATTGTGAGGATCAATTTAATTAATATACCTAAGTAATTTGAAAATCATACAGTTCTAGATGCATATAAAATTGTTTTAGGAAGATGCAGAATGGGAGAGTTGATGAAGGATTTTAAAAGAATTGTTTTCAAGCTTAATGCCTGACACATGCTGACTTTGAGACCCTGGACTAATCATTTACCCTCTCAGTGTTCTAGACAACTAAGACTATTAAGTATACTCTACATATATATGTGTGTGTGTGTGTGTGTGTGTATGTACATATACACATTTATGTAGAATATGTATATATCTATATATGCATGTGCATACATGTACATATATGAATATGCATATTGTGTGCATATATACATATACTATATATAGTTAATATTAGCAGAGTTTCCATACAAGGAATCCATTACATTAATGAAATCACAGATCCTGATCCCCTCCCAATATATATGAAGATAGATACCTAGATATAGATATAGATATAGATGTACACATATATAATAATTATTATTATTTAGTAATATATTTATAAAAAGAAATTCTTGGACACTTTGCCCTGGATGGGAATTTCCCCCAAAAAAATACACCAAGTAACTAGTAGACAAAGAAGATAACAGTTATAGAAAAGTTTTTATAAATTTTTTTTCAATCTAAATTTTAAAACTATTTTTGGTGATCATACCCATTCTCCACGGCCAAACTCAAAGACTAAGTCCATCTTGAACCTATCCCAGTAAGTTCAACAATTAATGAACTCTGCCTCCTCCAAGCACTTCAGCACATTGTTTATAAGAGCTTTTGTAGAACAAATGTATACATTATCCCATAATGTTTGTTGTTGTGGTGGTGGTGGTGGTGGTTTCTTTCATATTTTTGTTTTATTCGTTTCTTTTATAAAATGACTAATATGGTAATGTTTTACATAATTTCACATGTATAACCTATATTTGAATGATTTCTCCCTCAGGGAGGGGAGAAGGAAAGAAGGAAGAGATGAATAGAATTTGGAACTCAAAACTTTATATAAAAATGTTTATTAAAAATAAAAAGTGGGCAGCTAGGTGACGCAGTGGATAGAGCACCAGCCCTGAATTCAGGAGCACCTGAGTTCAAATCCAGCTTCAGACACTTGACCCTTACTAGCTCTGTGACCCTGGGCAAGTCACTTAACCCCAATTGCCTCACCAAAAATAATACAAATTAAATTAAATTAAAAACAAAAAGAATGCAACATAAGTTACTTGTACAAATCAAGTAATGGGTTGAGATTTATGTGTCACATACAGCAATGTATGGCATTAAAAGTATTAATAGGAAGACTTTAAATTGTAGAATTTGGAGCTGGAAAACAGAGTAGACATGATCTCATAAAATCTCTTCATTCTGATAATAAAAAGAAACTGAGGCACTAAATTTGGAAAATTAGTTTAATTCACAAATCTGATTTTTTACTTGATTGATGCCTATTCATCTTTCAGCTTGGATTTATTTTCTTGGCATCCTCCTAAATTCAATTTTGACAACTAATATTTGGTGTGGTTTGGGATTTAACCATTACTTGGCTTCTGAACCACTTTTTTTCATAAATCAAGTCCATTAAGGGCAGATTTTTTAAAGTATTGTTCATATTATCTCAGTCCATCATTTTTCTCAGGGAAATACTAAGACATTTAAATAAATGGTTTCTGTATTTGTTGAGATATTTGAAACAGGATCTGACCCAGAGCATTAAAACAGCAAGACCAGCAACGTACACTTAAAGGCATTTTAAACACATTCATCAGATCCAAGAGATGGTTTGTTTTTCCTCACTCACTGGTTAAACAGACAGGTTCTGCATACTACCACTTGTCCAGTGAAATTAATTTCAGAGGTGGTATTCTCGGTCACTTCTAATCCTTTTTTTGGGAATTTGAAAATTAATTTTTTAAATCAAATCTTCCTCCCTCCTGTAGAAAAATACTTTGAGTAGCGCTGCACTAAGGGCTTTAGGTAATAAGCTGTATTCCAAAGCATGTCGGTGTTCAAATAAACAGAGCAGTTTGTCAGGGGACAGTTTTAATTCAATACCGTTGTGCTTTAGAGGTAACTGCCAGTGAACAGAATGACTACTGAGATTCAGGGGAGAAATCAGGCTTGTCCCTTGGAACAGTGTGTACTTTCCAACAGAGAGGAGAAATGTGAATATAACTGAACTGTAACCTAATAATAAGAGCTAGCCAAATTAAAACAGACAAAAGAGTTGGGGCTAAGGTAGGAAATTGAGGGAGGAAATGGATTGGCTGCACAAACACACACACACACACACACACACACACACACACACACACAACTGGATGTAAATCTAACAGAAGGAGCATCTAGGTGGTGCAGTGGATAAAGCACCGGCCCTGGATTTAGGAGGAATTGAGTTCAAATCTGGCTTCAGACACTTGACACTTAACAATTGTGTGACCCTGGGCAAATCACTTAACTCCCATTGCCCCACCAAGAAAACAAACAAACAAAACCTAACAGAAGAAATTATGATTCCTTATATTCTTATAGCCCATGTTTTTTGTGTGTATGCATGCATGTGTGTAAATAGAATGAATGTGACCATATATGTAAATGTGAACATATATGGTAAAATATATCATGTGTGGAATACAGATATAATATGTTTATGCGTGGTGGGAGAAATTGGGAGAGAAAGATAGAAACAGTTTCAAGTGATAAGGACACTGTGTCTTACATGTATTTTATATAATACATAAATATGTACTTGATGAAAAGTGTCTAGAGACTAGTAGTGTTTAACTATTACTATAATAAAAGGGATATGCATACACAGACCCTGCCTGATAGTTTTATCGGCACTTCTCAAATTCAGTAAGGCTTTAATTGGGCTTTCCAACATCATCTTCCCAACTCAAACCCCTCTACTCCAACCAGACTTTTTCTATACAACGTTTAGCAGACATACCATGGACATTCCCACCTTGACTCCTTACTCTTTTCATCAACCCTTCTTAGAATTTCTGGGCCACTTTTTCTGTCTATCCCAAACCTACTAATACAACCAATCTGAGTTAGAACAGTCTTCAGAGCAGCTGCTTAACCCTCCACTTGAACATGAACAAAAGTCTCATCTATGACATGTGTGACAAGTGAGCATACAGTTTCTGCTTCAAGGCTTTCAATTGAAGAGATGCCATTAACCGCTCCTGGATGTAGGCATTTAAGTTTTGAATGATACAAATCAACCCATCAGATTCAACAGTGTTTATTAAGCATCTACCTTGTAAAGTAGTCTTTACTCTCAAGGAGTTTACACAATCCTGGGGGATGCAACAAGCATGAGAGTAAGTATACAGGTGATTATTTGGAGGAAGAAGGAGAGAACACAACAAAGAGATGACACATAAGCCAAACTCTAAGGGAAGCTAGGAATTCTAGGAAGCATTAATAAGAAGGGAGAACATTCTAGGCATGAAAGTCATTTTCTGCAGAAGTCCAAAGGTAGGGGATGGAGCATCATGTACAAAGGAAAGGAGAGTACACCAATTTGACAGTAAGAAGAACACATGATATGGAAGTAGTGTACAGTGATCCTGGAAAGGTAGACTGGAGCCAGGTTGTCAAGCATTTTAATACCAAGCTGAGAAATTTGAATTTTATCCAAGGAAATATAAGGAACCATTAAAAATTAATGAATAGAGGAGTGACATGGTCAGATTTATGTTTTAGGAAGATTATTCTGGCAGATGTGAAAAGGATGGATTGCAGACAGGAAACACCAGCAGCCAGGGTACCAATGAGAAGCATTTTGCAGAATTAGGTGAGGGGCAGTAAAGGCCTGATCTATGGTGGTAGCCATGTAAGTAGAAAGGGAGAGATGCAAGAGTTGTTATGGAGGTAGTAATGATAGGATTTATCAATTGACTAAATGTGAGGCATTAGAGAAAAGGTATATTTGGGGATATTTCTAGATAGTCAATCAATCTAGGTGACTAAAAGAGTAGTGCAATCCTCAACAGAAATAGAGGACTTATGAAGATGAGTAAGGCTAGATAGTGGTAGAAGATAAAATAAGTTCCATTTTAAACAAATTAAGGTTAAGATGTCTAAAAGAATTCAGTTGGCACCATCCATCTTACAGTTATAATTTGGGACTAAAACTCAAATTATCAAGTTTTTTATCACATTAAACAAGAATTTGTTGTTCCTATGTACTGTACTCCTCATTCTTCATTCTATGACCAAGAATAAGAGCCAAACTGCTAAACATAATAGCCCTTCAAACATTTGAAGAGAGTTACTTTTCTCTCTCTCTCCCCATTTACCAAGTTTCTTCTCCAGGCTAAAGATTGACATTTGCTTTTACCAGTCTTCATATGACAAAAACTCAAGGCCTTTCACCTGTTTTATATCCCTTCTGCTCTATTAAATCCCATTTCATTTAGGAGATTTTCTGAGGCTGTGACCTCTCCTTCTTCTGACTAATAATGATCTAGGCATTTGTTATCATCTACTATGCAAAATTATCATCTACTGCCTTCTATTTTTATTTGGCTTGTCATGTGTATATCTCTTCTCTTTAGCTAGAATTTAACTATGGATGGGGCTAGACAGCACATAAAGTGATAAACCTGGAGTCAGAAAGACATAGGTTCAAATCTGAAGTTCAGATATGAGCTGTGTGATCCTGGGCAAGTCACTTTACTTGTCTGCCTCAGGGTCCTCATTTGTAAAAATGGGCAAAATAATAGCACCTTCCAGCAAGGGTTGTTGTGAGGATCAAATGAGATCTTCATTTATGAGAGATCAGATGTGATAAAGTGCTGAGCACAGTGTCTAACACACAGTAGGTATTTAATTAATTCTTTTTCCTTCTTTTCTCCTTGAAAGAAAGGATAGCAAATTGCATTTTGTATTCCACTGTTAAGAAATGCATTTTAGAGTTTGAGTGACTCTTTTGGGTAAAAACCTCTGATTTCATCAATGTGGGGAACTCTATGTGTGGAAATTCTTTCTACTCATAAGGACTGGCTTCTCTTATGAACTTCTAACCTTTAGAGCAGGGATTCTTAACCAGAAGTGCATGGACCCCAAAAGAGTCAATGGCTACATTTCATGGTACCCATGAATATGGATGAGAAAAAATATATTTTTTTTATTTAAAAAAAAATGCATTTCAAAAATTTGGGGTTTTGCTACAGAGCTAGGATCTCTTAAAGTTGGCCTCTTGATCAGAATGGATGGGAGACCAACTCCTTAGATATGGCGAAAAATGGAGTTGAAAACTTAACAAACTATCTATGAGGCTAAAAGGGAAAGTGTTATTGAAAGATGAGGTGTCAATGTGAAGAGAAGGGACTTTACTAGAGACAAAGGGGTTAAGATAGCAAGAAAATTAAGGAGAAAGGAGAAAAATAGACACTGCCTGCAGGGATATCATGGAGTCATGAGATAACTGCTAATGTACATACCAAAATTCAATCTAAGCTCTCGACACCTTGTTTTGCTATTTTCAAAAATCTCATTTTGGTTTATTATTGTATGTGTTTTACCTTAAGACAAATTAAAGTTCCATTGACCTTATCATTTCATGAATGGGTAATCACATAAAGGAAAAAAAGGGGGAAGGATTCAGGACCCAAGAAAAAGCTGGTGGTAAGGTTTTAATTTGGGGGAAAATGTGACCTCTAGGGAGTAGACTCCAGGTCAACCCATGTAATCCATCATCTGCAAGTCTTAATACTCATCAGATCTATTAATCACCACCACTACCACCACCATCATCATTATTTTATTTATCTATTGTGGAATCTGTTCAGTACACCCAGAACTCATTCTTTACTTAGATCTAAAGGTTGGTTCCTCTTATTTTTGCTATATTTGTAAGATTAGCCACAAAAGTAGTCAGGTCATATATGGGTTCTTGGCAATAGTCCAGTACATAAATTTATATAGTAACACAATGTCCAGAATAGCACTGTGGCACATAGAAGTTATTCCATAAATATTTGTTGAATGAAATATAAACTATTTTTTTAAACTCCTAATCTCATGAGTATCAGAAACCTTGCAAACATCTCTCCCTTATGACTTTTCTGGTGAGGGAAGAAAGGAGTTAGTGGTTAAAGTGATTTTGCCAAGACTGTTTACCAGAGTATGAACTAAAACAGGAATCCTTGCCACCATCCTAAAATCTCACACTGTCCATTCTACTGGAAGGGAGAAGAGGGAGTTAAAGGGCACCTACCTAAAATGATTCCATATATGTAAAAACTGGACTGTCATTTTAAAAGTTTCTTAAAGAAATATCCATACGAATAGGTTCAAATGAAACATAACTTTAGAAAGTCATTTGGACTAGGTAGGAGCTATTTGTTAATGTGATCTTAAACTAGGTAAAGCCAGTGATAGGACTTTTTTGTTAGTCCCTAAAAATTACTAGTGCTTCCTTCTTTTTAGCCTAGGGAGAATATACATGCAAACACAGACACACAAAATCAATAGATTATTTCTATGTCCATACATATGCTTATATATGTATATTATATATAGCATATATATACATGTATACACATGCATAAATGTATACAATGTGTATGTGCATAATCAAATATGCATAATGCACATACATTTGCATATGTGCACATACTATATGTGTATATCTATGTGTGTGTGCATAGTGAATATATGTTGGGGCGGGGGAATATCCAGGTCTTTATTTGTTCCCAATGGAAAGTAACTTCTTAATGTCAGTGACTATTTTTAAAAAATCTTTCCATCCATAATGTTGAAGACAGAGTAGGAGATTACATGCTTGATGAATGCTTGTCAAATAGAATTGAACTGATATTAATTTCCATGTTCCAGTTGAACATTGAGGACTACTCACTCCTCTATCTCTAGGCTGGCAAATAATCTTAATAATCCTCTCTAATATTCTGCCCCAATCTTTAATGATTTCAGCATTCATGCTGTTAATGCTTTCAACCCTCTGACCTCATAATTAATAGAATTTCTAAACCCTAATGACTCTGCTTCAGTTGTCCACATGCGTTACCAAACTTATCACCTCATCATCATCCAGAGTTGTTTCTGCTCATAGATCAAGCTTTATATTTTCCTCCCTAAATATATCTCCCATACTTTCACCCCTCTTGCTAACTTCTGCTAAAAATTCTCTCTAATTGTTTAATTGATCACACTATTAATCTAGTCCATTACTCCCTTTCTCATCTTTATTTACCTCCTCTTCATCTCAAAATAGTTGGTGGTAGAGTTCATGATTTTATCAGCACCGTAAATCCCCTAGCCCCTTTATATAATGAGATACTTGTCTTGTCGATCCCCAACCCTAGATAAATCTGACTGTCTCCGTTTTCTCTTCCCATTTCAGTGCTATCTTCTTTTGCTGAAGAAAGACATATAACTATATCAATTGTTTCCACTACAATTAATGCTTTCTAAGATCAGTTAGATTCTCAATGCTCTTTAGCAATCCTTTTTATTCATTTCTATTTGCCTTCCTATCACATTCCCTCTCACAGCTGTTCTCAAACTTTTACACTCTCCTCAAGCCCCAAATCTCTCCTGTTCCTTCCTTTTTATTTTTATTTTCAGAATATAACCTCTACTCTTTTTTACTGAAATGACTGAGGACTTCTGGTATGAGCTCCCTCAACTTCCCTCTTCTTCACCTCAAAAGATTAATTTATCTTCATTCATCTCTATATTTCCTCATTTTAGAAGATGAAATTTTCTTCCTCCTTTTCAAACTAAGTCTTCCAAGTAGGATCTTTATCTAATATGCTTTCACCTGCTCTAAGGCCTTCTTCTAATTATTATCATACTTTCTTGCTTTTTTTCAATCTTTACTTCCCCAATGGTTCCATCTTCCTGCCTACAAACATAGTCATATTTTCATTTTCCTAAAAAATTTCCCTTGATCCTTGAAACATCAACCCATCTCATTTAGCAACATATGAAAGCACAGACTCTTCCCTTCTTAATTGATTACCTTCCCTTTGTTTCCAACATACTATATTATTCTACTTCTCTGACTGCCCCCTTGTATCTTTTCTCCAATTCCTCTTCCTCTTCCCTTCCTAGATATAGGTGTGTCAATAACTATCTATCTATAACACTCTTTTCTAACTCTAAATTATCCATTTGTACTATCTCATCTGTACTAATATGGCATCTGTTAAATTTATCTCTACCAATGACCTTGCAACCAAGTAGTACAGTTGAACAAGCAGATTAAAAATATACAAATATATGTGTTTGTATAAATATATGCATGTGTGTATACATACATATATGTATTTGTACATACACATGCATACAGAGGGAGAGGGAAAGAAGGAGAAGGAAAGAGAAACAGACAGACACATATTAGCAACATCTGACAAAGTATGACTGATTCTCTCCTATAATATAGTATTCTATCCCTCTGCAAAGAAGGGGAAAGGAAGCACGCATCACTGTCCAGCTGAAAAGCACTTGCTCTGTGCTAGACACAGTGCTGAGCAGCAGTGATACAAAGAAAGGCAAAGAATGGTCCTTGCTTTTAAGAAGCACATGGTTTTGCAGAGGAGATAAGCTCCAAATGATGACATATAAGCAAGATATGTATAGAACAAATTGGAAATAATGAACAAGGGGAAGGCATTAGCATTAAGGGGGATTGGGAAAGGCTTCTTTATGAAGATAGGATTTTACCTGGAATTTGAAGGAAATCAGGGAAGTCAGAAGGCAAAGATAAAGAGGAAGAATCCCATGCATGGAGAACAACCAGCAAAAATGCATGGAGTTGAGACATGGAGTTTCTTGCCTATAGAAAACCAGGGAGTTCAATATCACTTGATTGAAAAGTAAGATTTAAGAAGATTGAAAAGGTAGAAGGATGATCTCTTGGCATCTACTGAGATCACAATTGGTCATATTACATCAATCAGAAATCTGGGTACTTTCAGTACTCTTTTCTTTCACAAGACTATGGTCTAGCTATAATTTTCCTGATTCTTCTAACTTTGCGCCATGTCAGTTCATACATTTTCTCCCAGATTTTCTTATATTCTTCATATTTATTGTTTTCTTAACGGAAAAATTATATTCACAAGCCACACTTTGTTCATGTACTTCTCAAACAATGAACAAAGATTCTCTTTCTAGTTCTAGGATGCCATAAATACAGTATGTTGTGTGTGTACATCCTATTTATGGTATCTCTGATATATATAGACATAGATATAGATATGTGTAACTATTATGTCATATTATATGATGTATGTATATAACACATGATATATGTATAAATACATATAATTACACAAGAAAATACATACACAAATTCATAAATAATGGTAATATGACTGGGTCAAAGGATATATGCAGATTACCAACTTTTCTAGAATAAGTACTAAATACAAATTATTTTCTAGAGTGATCATACTATTCAATAGCTCCACCAAAAGCTGCTACTTTCCATATAAGAATCTTCATTACAACTTACTGGTCTATTGCAATTGTCACTTTAACTTGTCTCCCTACTCCCAGTAATTCCCTTGTTAAGCTATCTTATACATTGCTGCTAGAATGAATTTCCCAATAAATGTGTCCCTGTTTCCTGCTCAAAAATCTGGAAAGTCTACACTTATGACCCCCCCCTCATCATCCAGAGGGAAAATTGTCATCTCACCTGGAAATTCAGAATAGAACTAGATTTCTCTCCCACCTTATTTCTGAATTTTCTCCTATTGAAAAATGGACAGAAAAAAAGAAAAGTGGAGAGAAAGTTAGCTGCAACCCCTAACTCTGACACATAATGATACCATGATCTTGGTCAAATAAATTTCTTGGTATCCTACTGCACACTCTAAAACACTAGGTTGAAGAGGAGATGCCTACTTGCCTTAGTAAAAAGAGTTCTCTCATTTGAGAGTTCTCTAAATCAATGAAATCACTGGTCCCAACCCTCTTTCTATCCCTTTCACATATTCCAAGATTCAGCCAATCTGGGTTATCTGTTCTTTCCTTTATAAATCCTGAAATTTCCTCCTTCCATGCATTGATTCCTATCTTTCCTTCTCCAATGATTACCCACAATGTTACCACCCAGTTTCCTACTCTCTTCTTGTAATTCTCCCACCTATCAATAAAGGTCATATTAAATGGCATAATGAAGCCTACTAATCATCCTGTTAATCAATACTCCATTTCAGATACTCACATAGCATTTTGGCTTTTGGTCTTTTATATGCTGTATCACATTCTGACTTGTGTTAAGGGCTAAAATTCTAGCTAAACTGTCTAAAATATCTAATGAGTGGTCGCCAATAAATTATAAGCTTTAGCAAGAGTTAGACTTTTAAGCATTTATTAAGGAGAATAAGAATTTGGTAAAGAGAGAGAAAGGCCTAGATTCCTATCTACTAAAGGGAGAGTACATTTCTAGCTCTCTTCTCCACCAGAGTCCAGAGGAAAAAGCGCGAGACTGAGCGCCAGTCTCTTCCTTCCTCCTCCCACTCGCCCGCGTCACTTCCTTTTCCCAAAGAAAAGACTCCTGGTCTTGCCCTCAAAGACCTTCGCTTCATGGGTGGAACTCTTCTACAGTAAGTCTCCAGCAGGTGGCGTCATTCCAATCGTTACACTTGGATCATGATTGTTTGGCTTGGGGGTCTTAACTGCCCTTCCAGGTGGCACACTCTGACATATGGGTCATGTGTTACTGACACCCAGAACAATATCAAACTATACAACATTTTTGTTAAAATATTTTATCTTAAATATGTTGTATGTATCTATGCGTGTGTGTATATATATATATGTGTGTATGCACATATATATGTATATATATGTATGTATGTATCTGTGGTGTATCTGATTTAAAAACAAAAAAAGTTCAAATTGAGTTCAGAACCTTGAAATTACAATTTTTAAGGTCCTATGACACTTGGCAAAAATATATTCTCCAAATGCTACTTTGTAGAGAATTATTTGAAGTTCATGGTTAGAGGTCAGCACAACTGAGCCCAACAGAGTAACTGGAGGCCTCTAAACATATTGCAGCATTTTGTCAAAATCCTACTCTTAAGACTTCACCAGCAACAAAAATGATGTTGTCAGAATATACCATATGGTAAATATTTATGACATAAAAATTCATCGTTGCCACTTCTGAGATGGAAATATGCTACATTAAAATTTGTGGAGATAAAGTATGTTTATGGAAATATTAAGAAATGTTTATTTCGAATAAATGTTTTTCACAGAAATATAAATTGGCTGGATTTTTCATGGAACAAATGATTCCATTTCTTTTTTTCTTTCAGTAATATGAGTTGGTCCTCTTTCTGTTATTGTTTCTGGGTGGGTACAGAACTTGTGATTTATATGAGAAGGTATTGGAATTTCATAGAAGGAAAGGCTGGAAAATATTTTAATCTCTAAAGTCTATGTATCAACATCCCTAAAAAAGACTGATGTTAGCAGAATACAGACATTTTCCAGTCCCTTTGATTGGTTTTTCCCCTTGGATAGCTTCATGAAATATTTTGCTGGGGCCACAGAACTTAGAAATATACTGGACTCTCAAGTCATCTAAGTCATCTTTCTATCAATGTGGGACTTTTCTTCACATTTTTCGATTCTTAGCTCATGCTATAAAGGCCACAAAGGTCAAAGTTTCTACTTTCCTGAAAAACTCTGTGTTGGTATTATGAAAAGTACTAGTATTTTTGCTTTCTGGTTTTTCTTAGCTAATCAAGTTTCTAAATATATATTTTTTCTTCCAGCACACATACTAAAATAGTTAAGAGTATGAGTTCCTGGTCATCAAAGACTTTTCTTTTCTCTTATTTTTAAATGCCTAGCACTTAGCTAGTTACTGGAACATTGTTGGTGCTTAATAAATGTTTATTAACTGGTAAAACTGAAAGAGGAAATGACTGAAGTTAATTCAGGAAGTCTATGTATAAGGTGAATGATAATTACTTTGTCATAAACCACTGACCTAGGTTGACACAAAATCGCTCCTCATACAACTCTGTTTTCTGATGGCATATATTAAATAAAACAACCCCACAATAAGGTGTTAGAAGAAAGGAGGGAAAGAAAGAGCAAGCATTTATTAAGTACCAATAATATGTCAAAGGCAGCATAGTGGAAAGAGTATGGACCTGGAGTCAGGGAGACTCATCTTCATGAGTTCAAATCTAGCATCAAACATTTACTAACTATGTGACCCTGGGAAAATTACTTAACTCTGCTTGCCTCAATTTCCTCATCTGTAAAATGAGCCGGAGAAGGATGGCAAACCACCTCAGCATCTTTGCCAAGAAACCCTAAATGGGTTCACAAAGAATTAGACATGGCTGAAAAATGGGTGAACAAAAAACATCAACAATATGGCAAGCACGGTGGGACTTTACAAATATTATTATAGTTGATCCTCACAACAACACTGGGACATAGATGCCAATAATATTTCTATTTTACTGTTGAGGAAATTGAGGAAAATATATGAAATGACTTGCCCACATAACTATTAACATCTGAGGCTGGATCTGAATGAAGGCTTTTCTAGCCCAAGGCCCAGCATTCTATCTACTGAGCCTCAAAGGATCACCAAAAAGACTGAAGTTTAAACTGGTAGAGAGATAACTGATATAGATGAAGCTGGAATGTCAAAGTATCAAAGTCAAGTATTTTACTAATTATTTTGAAGGTAATATGTTAGGTGAGAAAAGTGTCTCACTTGATGTTCTCATCAGTTAGTTGTGTAATATTAAGCAACACATATCATCATACTCCCTCAGTTTTCCTATTTGAAAAATATACTAAATGAGCTTCAAAATTTCTCTAAGGTCAAAAATGTTAGCATTCTGTGGATGAGAAAAATGACTGTTGATGAAACTTTGGCAGTAGTTCTGGAGAGTAGATAAATGAAATACTCAGATTTTCCACCAGAATAGTGCACACGATTGGCTTTCCACCTACACATATTTCATTTGCACACATTCCAAGAGTCTTGGGAGCTCAGGATCTATTGACCTTGGCAGTAGTGTGTTTTGGAAGATAATACCCAATAACTCATTCAACTTAGTCTTTCCTTGAAAACAGAGGTAGATATTAATTGAGCACAAAGGATTAAAATACACAGAGATTGCTCTGGGGAAATTTTAGCTCAAAGACAAATAGGCCAATCTATAAGATAACATCTTGACCTTGGGTAAGTTACTTCATCTCCTGGGGTCTGTTTCTTAATCTGTAAGAAGAAAGGGTCAGGAAAGATGATCTCTAACATTACTCCCAGCTCTCACCTTCTATGATCCAATGATCCCATAGCCATCTCTCAGATCCCCACTAGTTCTAACATTCCTCTTTTGCATTTGAGACTTTTTTTTTATGAGGCAATTGGGGTTAAGGGTTAATGACTTGCCCAGGGTCACACAGCTAGTAATCGTTAAGTGTCTGAGGCCAGATTTGAACTCAGGTACTCCTGAATCCAGGGCCAGTGCTCTATCTACTGTGCCACCCAGATGCCCCCAGTATTTGAGACTTTCAAATCTTACAAATCCAAGAACCCCTCACACAGCACTTCAACAAAAAGAAAAAAAAAAAGGACATGTATACAGTAAGTTTCTTAGAATTTGGGTCACATTTTGCTGATTGGTCAAGGGCAGGGGGGTGGGGTGCAGAGGGAAGACAGAGAAAGATTCTTCTGGGCCCAAGAGCCCAGGGAGCTAAAACCAAAAATATAGAGAAGAGGTGCCCATTTCTCTCTCCAGTTTTATATAACTTTTACTCCTAGATCCCCTCTCAGTAATGACCTTCCTGCTTATATCTGACAGAGTGTGTCATTTTGAAACTTTTACATGAGATCATTAAAAGATTTCGGTGAAATCATTAGATATAATGCCTTATTCTTATCTGTATTAGTGTCTTTCTGCAACCAACTCTAAATCAAGATATTATATGGTATAGTTTAAGCAATGATGGAAGTGGAGTCAAGGAAAAAATGTATCTGAATCACAGCTCTTACAGATACTAGGGTTCGTCACTTGGTTTCTTCATCTGTAAAATGGAACCAGAGAGGTGGGATGAAATGGTGTATGAAGGAGGCTTAGCATGGGACTCAGATAGAGCTTGGTTCGATCCCTGCTTCTGACATTTATGAACTATGTGTCCATGGGCACGTCATTTATTTTTTCAGTGTCCCAGGCAACTCCATAAAACTATACATCTTGGATGGATGAGGTGCTATTCTGCATTAGTGAGGGAAGCATGCATATGGGAAGTTTTCTACACAGACAAAATCACAAGTCCAGAACAAAAGTAAAGTGGAAATAATTATTTGGGCAATCTCTAGTCACCAGGGCATTTCTGAGGATTAAATAAGGTAATGTATTTAAAGTGCTTTGCAAATTATATAATTCAGAATAAATGGTCCCCCACCCACCCACCCAATACACACACACTGTTAATCTTATCAGTACAGGCCACTATCATGAAGATTCTTTCTCTATCAACTCTACAGATGCAGATGGACAATTATTTAGCAGCCTGTAGTCCCTGAGAGATTTCTGGGGGCACTGAGAACTTGATCAGGATCAAAGACACCATGTGTGTCAGAGCCAGAATTAGGGTGGTGTCATGGACATTAGAGCAGAGAGATCTTAGTTCTAGTACTTTAAGGTTTACATAGAATTTTATTAATATTATCTCATTTTATATTTGCAACAGCCATGGAGGGTAGGTACTATTATTATCCTTATTTTTCAGATGAAAATAGTCAGTTATAGAGAGGATAAGTGACTTGTACAAAGTCACATAACTAGCTAAAGGTCTGGGTATGACTTCAACTCTGGACTTCACAACCCCAAGCACAGCATTCCATCCATTGAACCACCTAGTTCCTTAATTATGTGGTCATAAAGGAATGAGAACAATTTCTAAAATACCAGTAACTTTAGAGGGAAAACAATCTTGAAAGACTTTGGAATTTTTCTCAATGCAATGACCAACTCAGATTTCCAGAGGACTCATGATGAAGCATAATACTCACTTTCTGTTAAAGAGGTAATGAAATTTTGGAGATCACAGACAGACAGAGAGACAGATAGATAAATGGATGGATAGATGGATGGATGATAGACAAACAGTCAGACGGACAGATGGATGGAATGATTGATAATTGATTTGGTCTTGGCTAATGCAGGAATTTGTTTTGATTGACTATAAATAAATTTGCTATGAGAGTTTTGGCTTTTCTTCCTTTCTTCAGTTTGGGGTTGGGAAGAGACAGAAGGGCAAAAAAGGTGAATTTCTGTTCATAGAAAAAAAAACCAATTTTTTTACTCAGGTGAATAACTAGGACTAAACTATATATTCTCAAATAGCATAAGAATTGATAATAAATGCACAAACACAAAACATTTATTAAGCATCTACTATGAACCATTAACTGTGGTAAAGGCTGGCCATATTTATGCAAAAGTGAGGCGGTAATTTACTCTCTTTTCAAAATATATTGATGGGGGCATCTAGGTGATGCAGTGGATAAAGCACTGGCCCTGGATTCAGGAAGACCTTAGTTCAAATCTGGCCTCAGACACTTGACAAGTACAAGCCATGTGACCTTGATCAAGTCATTTAACCCTCATTGCCCCCCAAATATATATATATATATATATATATATATAAATTACATTTTTTCAAATAACAAATATTGATTTTTCTCTTCCTAACACCCCCCCACCTCCAGTTGAAAGGAAAAAAGATAAAAAAGGAAAAGAGAGCTCTCCTAACATAATTAAATTCAGGCAAAATTCTTGAATTGGTCATTTCAAAAAAAAAAAAAACTATGACTCAGTCTGAATTTTGACTCTATGCCTCATTCCCCTCTTGACTTCTTTTTTACTTTTCTTGGACTTTAAAACCAAGTCCCTGAAGTAGAACCTTCATTTATTCCCCCACTTCTGCTGGTTCTAACTCTAGCCTTTGATCTCTTTTCAACTTCCTTTTGCATGTTGTATTCCCTCATTACAACAAAAACTTCTTGAGAACATATTCTGTCTATCTTTTTGCTTGTATTTATCTCCCCAGTGCATAGTAGCATGGTACCCAGCATATAGTAAGTGCTTACTAAATGCCATACAAAATAAAATTATTAAAGACTCCTAATAGAAACAGCTTCATCTGTTAACCTTGTTAACCTTAACCAGATTACTTCTGTGTACAGCCTGTACATGTGTTTATCTTCAAGCCCAAAAATATTCAAAAGGAAGTATATAGATCTTTATTTGTAGGAGGGAATCTGAAATACTATACTGTGAGAGTAGTTTATTTGCCCTTATTCATGACCTTGGTTAGTCACATAGACAAGCTATCACAAACCTCACTACTATACCCTCCCCCAAGGAAAATAAGCCACAGTAAAAGATAAGAGACCCAGACGATGACATCAGCAGCTGGAGAGAAAATAGTTTAGAGCACAGTACATGTACAAAGCAGAAAGAGTATCTGTGAAGTCAGATTCAAGCAGCCACTATCAAGGGTACTCTGGGACTACACTAAGAGATCTAGGAATAGTAGAACCAAGAAACACAGAACTCCATATGGTTGCTAGGAGAGAGGACTGAGTTTCACCCATAAAACAATCCTTCATCTCAGAATTCACGCTATCTAGGTAGTATTCCCTTCCTCACTTTCTTAGTTATCTGTGGAAACCTATGCAATGTGTGTGGGGGCCCAAAATGATTCTATCATTCAACATTTCCCCTTCTTATTTATCTCGATATTCTATTTCAATTCAGGGCTTTACTTTGTAATTTTGATTAATTATTACTTCCAGGTTTATTGGCAGATAATGTACTGAATGGGGGGTTGAGATACTCTTGTCTAATTAGTATTAGCCACAATATCACACACTGAAGCTAGGGTGCAAGAAATTCCAACAAGGTGACCCATGCTACTCATGACTACAGGTATTACATCTTATGTAAATGTTGCATGTTACCTGTATGTAACTGAAGTTTCCAAATAGTAAGTACTTAATGAATGTTTGCTTAATGAATGAGGAAGCATGAATACATAAAAGAATTATTTTAGGTAATTTCATAATCACTTTAGATTTCAATCCATTTAAAGACCAAGAATGACTAAAACCTACTACTCTTAGACTATTTCAAGGAGGCAGGAGAAAAAGAGAAAAGGCATGTGACTTTTCCTAAAGAGATGGAAAAGACAAAATAGAAAAAGGCTTCTTGATGTTGACAACTGACAGAAACCCAGCTGACCGAATTTCCCTAAGGCCTCCCTTCTCTCTTGTATATGGATACAGTTACTTCTCAACCTCTCCTAAAAAAGGAAGGAAAGCAATTAGAATTAATCAAGCAATCAGAGAGAATTAGGTATTATGTAAGTGAATCATATTCCATTCCATTTTTCCATATATCTATTCCATAGCATCTAATTATATTTTTGGATTTTAGTGCTAGTTCTCTCCTTTTCTTCCTATTATTTTTACCTTTATGATCTCTAGTCACTTCCTCAGTGGCAAGGTGATAGTGTTTGTGAAAGGAATTATGTACCTTGTACACCCTTTTTGATTCATGATTTCTTCTATTAACAAAAATATGTTTTACCTGTCAGACTTATGATATATCATATGGTGGTACCAACACCTTCAAGGATGATCATTTCACTTTATATCACTAGACTAGTTCTCCAATGTCTTTCACTGCTCCTGTGTATCCATTTGTGATTTTGGTCTGATTTTGGTCTTTAGCCTTGTCCTCATGCCCATGAGCATTCCAAAAAACATCTGGAATGAGTCCAGATACCAAAAAGGTCACCATGTGGCCACTATAAATGTTAACAAGTCATCTTCCAGTAATTTCTGTATGTCTCATTTCATTAAATTCATTCAAATGGAATTCTAGTTGTATAATTATAATTTTGTTCATTTTATTTCCTCTACCTATAGTGAAGACCATAGTCCCCATAGTCGATT